>NC_079496.1:107109551-107709551 GCF_030052815.1 Hevea brasiliensis | reverse complement strand
CCCTTTCCGGAGGTAACCCTGGCAATTCTTCAGAAAACACATCCGGAAAGTCACATACTGTAGGAATATCCCTCACTGTGGGACTCTTTACTTAGTTGTCTATCACATGAGCTAAGTAAGTTTCACACCCCTTTCTGATCATTTTTCTAGTAAGTACAGCAGAAATAAGGTTTGATGGCAACAACTACCTCTCCCCATGTATTACCACATCATCATACTGAGGGAGACCAAAAGTAACCGTCTTCAGTTTACAGTCAATCATGGCATGATGCCTGGCTAACCAATCCATGCCCAAGATAATATCATAATCTCTGAAGGGCATTTCTATCAAATCAGACAGAAAAGTATGTCTTTGGATCACCAAAGAACAATCCTTATACATTCTGTTAACCCTAACCTCTTGTCCTAACGGACTAGTTACTAGCACCTCAAAATCCATTTTCATGCACGGAACAGTAGTAAGACAAGCAATGCTAGCACAAACATATGAATATGTAGACCCCAAGTCAAACAAGACATATACATCTTGATTAAAAATTAAGAAAGTACCAGCAACAATGTCAGAAGTCTCAGCCTCTTCTCTCTGTTTCATTGTGTACACTCTAGCTGAAGTACCACCTTGTTCTAGCTAATTCACAGTACTCTGACTTCCAGGTGTACTACCCCTACTTCTGCCTCTGCCTCTACTAACTGATGGTGAACTCCTCGGGGTAAAAACTTAAGCTATTCCCTCGAATGTAGCAGATGGTCCAGAACAGCGTGCACTTGTACAGTCCTTAGCAAAATGACCAGTCCCTCCACAATTAAAACATGCTCCTATGGCTTTATAGCATACTCCACCGTGTGTTCTGCCATATGTCTCAGATAAATAGACCGATAGTGCACCTCTGGGTGTCTGCTGGGTCTGCTAACCAGATCGGGGTGGTCTCTGTCTAGAAGATCTGCCTCTACTGGACTTGCGTGAGCTGGATCCTCTAAAATATTTCCTTTTTCCTGATCCACTATCAGGAGCTTGACTAGTAACCTTTCCACTTTTCTCTTTCTCTTTAAAACCTTTTTTAACTGTTCCTTCCTTTTCAATCCTCTCTAATTCTAGGGCTTGTGAGATTAGTTTTGAGAAATTCTAGTGTCAGAACCCCACTACTTGCATTCTCAAATTAGGCCTTAACCCGGCCTCAAAACATTTACACCGATCTCGGGTAATGGTAAGCAGGCTTCTAGCATAATGACTCAGCCTGGAAAAGTCTCTCTCATACTCTGCTACTGTTCTATCCCCTTGTTTCAAGCTCAGGAACTCTTGCAATTTCATATCAACATACGTGTCGGGGACCCATTTCTGTCTGAATTCCCTTAAAAAGTCAGACCATGTGAGGACTAGAGGCTCAACTAAGCTATGGGGGATAGTTGTCCACCATTCATATGCATCTCCTTGCAGTAAGGAAATGGAGTACTCAAATTTTAGTTCTTCTATACAATGCAACTTCTTGAAAACTCTCTCCATCCTTTCAATCCATTGCTTGGCTTCCAGTGGATCCACGGTCCCTTTGAATTCAATAGCCCCAAACTTTATTAGTTTGTCATACTGCCTAGCTGGAGGCTGTGGTTGTACTGATAGGGTTTGAATTGGGGCTTGGGTAAGTATACCTCAAGCCATTTACTGAAACAGTGCAGCCACCTGCTGAGCAAACTGGGTAGGAAACTGTGACATTGGAGGAGCTGGAGTGGCTAACCCACTTACATTCTGGAGAGCTGGGGCTTCTTCCTGTGCCTCAGCCTCAACAGACTATTCAACCGAATGATCCCCTTCTTCCATTTCAATTCAAAGAGATTATCTATTCCTTGACAACAAACACAAGGAGGATTATCTCCATTAGTTCATATTCATGATGTAAATGCATCATATGTATCAATAAATGACATTGAGCAGTTGTACTAATCAAGTAAATAATTCAAATACATAGTTCAAAACTCATGCAAAACACAGCTCTGATACCATAAAATATGTCACACCTTACCCCTCCGTAAAGCACAACATGATCCCATAGTATACCTAATGCATTACCGAACTTCACCTACTGATAACTCATTAAATACACTGCAAGGGATTTTAAACAAATTCAATTCATCTTAAAATTATAAAGTAATGTTAAAGCAATATTTAAAAGCCTTTAGTTGGAGTTTATGATATAAACAAATATTTTGGTAATTATGATTTTTTGCAAATTTTATAAAAATTTCGTCAGAGTGCAGGCTGTCATTAGAGAAAATAGTTCTTCAAAACCTGAAAAGAAAGCACTTCCAATATTCATTTCACAACCCCAACTCCAAAAATCCTCAATTTAACACAAATTCATTTCAATCAATACAACTTAATACGTTTTCAATACTCATCAATTCTTAGTTCAACACATTTGGAATAAACATCAAATTTATTTCATTTAATTTAATTTACATACAAAGTCTTAGTTTAAAGGAAAGAAAACTGGAAATAATATTATTACAAATTTTACTGTACAACTGCTCAACTAATACAAAAGATATATATGAACAAAAATATTTACATCAAAAGTGATTACAAGGGTATAAACAATATACTTGTATGAAAATCCTCAAAATGTCCTCCTACCACTAGAGCAGCTCACTCTGCTGCTTTATCCTTTTCTCTATCTGTGACAGCAAATAAAAGCCATCGCTGAGTAACTTTTACTCAATGGTGCACAATAAAAATTTAAAGTAGCTGAACATAAAAGCATACATTGAGAAACACATCTTTAAATCCTTTCATAATCATATTTCATGAAATTAGTGTCAACTTTTACAATACCATTTCATTAAAATAAATTATAAATCACAGTATTGCCAATCAAATACACAACTTAGGTCATGACACAAATTTTCCCGATCAATGTCATTTTGTACACCACGACAAAGCAATCTCAACCCCACTAATCGAAATCAATGAGGGAGGTAGCTAGCTAGCTATATAAGTATCATCCGATCTCAACCTCAAACTGGCAAGCCAGAGACGGAGGAAAATAGTCAATCTCAACCCCGTAAATGGAGGAGGCACATAGTGGTATTACCATGCTAAGCGTGAATAAAAAACAATTTCAAAATCATTTTATTCAACATTTCATGCAAAACATTAATCAATTTTCATTTCAAATTCCATTTATAAAGTAGGCAACACAACAATTCTCAAAGCATTATTTAACATAAATTATTCCAAAATGTGTTCAAATAAATTTTCTAATAGCGAATTAAAGGTGAAAAGTTATTATGCACTAAGCTTTAGTGAGTCGCCTCTCTGCCTTGACTCACGTTATCCTTATCTTTCCCAATTTCTTTCTCCACTGAAATACACAATTTAAGGCATTTCAATATTCCTTCAACTCATTCCATAATTAATCCAACACTTAAATGTATGCATACTAAATTTCTCTCATAATTTCCCCTAAAAGTTGAATTCTTTGTATGTGGTATGTTATGGTTACTATTCATTTGACCATTTGAGCAAAATATTGACTTTCTCATACTAAATAGGTATGTTAATTCTAATTACACCCACATACCACATTTTAGGTCACCTTTTTGTTGGTATTAATCGCCAAACTCAATTCAAGGTTTCCTAGGAGAAATTGTAAATTATTAGTTTAAGGTCACTAGCTTTTACTATTCCATTGGTCTTTCTACAGTGGGATTTTGGCTAATTTTCCTTCATCAAAGTTATTCCTTAATGTCTTAGCTTTAATTCCCTTTTTGAATCACTCCATTTGGAGTTTTGTAGCTCAAGTTATTCTATTTCTAAAGTGGCTGGCCGAATTGGATCCAAACTCAGAAATTCTGGGCAATTAGGGTTTTGGTAGATTTTAGGAACAAAATTTAGTTGGCAATTTGACTTAGTTTTGGTCAGAATTTGGGTTTGGTTTCTTCATGAAAGTTGTTCTACTATGTCATAACTTTCCAATGTCACAAAAATCAGGTCATTTGGACCTTTTTATACCAAGTTATGACCATTTAAATAAGTACTGTTCATATGGTCAATTCTATACAAGGACAATGTACCTAATCTGGATTCAACCCAGTTTTCCACCAAATTAAAGTCAGTTTTAGAGTAAGGTTTCTGCATGAAAATTGTAACTTTGGGTCTTAATTTTCATCTCCAATTGGCCTCATACCAATTGGAGAAACAGGATTGCAATTATGGCCATTTGAGTGGACCATGGTCAGGTTGTCCAGATTAGGGCAACACCACATTCACCCTTTCAATCCAATCTATGCATTCAATCACACTTTAAATCTTACCAATTGACCAATTTAAACCTCAATTAGGTCAATTGGCAGCAATTCCCCAAATCCCTAATTTTTCCCCTAAATTTCCAATTGCCATAAACCCTAATTTTGCAATTTGCTGCATTTCATGAAATTAAAGTGTCCAAGACACATTTCCATACTCAATTAAACATAGATACATAATTAATTGAAATGAAACACATCATTATCCCCCAAAACTCATGGCTGCTGAATTTTCATTGTTCCCATAACATATAATTTTTGTTTTATTTTGCACAAATTCTAACTTAGTTGAAGTGCCTAAGCATGAATATAAAGAGAAATTTGAAAGAACTATTACTAACCTCTTTGTTGGATTTTCCTTCTTCACTTTCCCACTTCCTTCTTGAATTTTTCCTTCTCCAATCTTCTTATCAAGGCTAAATTACAAGTTTTTCTCAAGGAAAGTAGGGAATTTAGGGTTGAAATTAGGGTTTAGAAAAGCTTAACATAAGCTTTCATGGTGGACTTTGAGAGAAGAAGAAAGAGATGAGAAAGATAGCTATGGACGGCAACTAAAGGGAAGAAGACCACTTAAAAAAAAAAAATTTTGTCTTATTTTTATGTATTTATCCCTTAATTTTCATAATTAAAAATTATAAATTTATTAAGTCATGCTTACATCATCTTAGTGATGTCATAAAACTTTATTTTAATTTCTTTTCTTTTCCCATAAACTCTTCAATTTAAATCTATCTTTTATAATTTTAATTTTTCACATTTTATTGGACATTTAGGCCATGAGTCACCTCTAAGGGTGAATTGACCAAATTGCCCCTTACCTGTCTGATCTGATTTTCCAGTAAAATTTAATTGCTTCCGGAACCCTGGTTCAATTTTTTGAACTTGTTCTTGGTTCTTTTCTATGGTTTTCATAATACCCTTAGCTTCACAATAATTCTTAGGCCTGGGGTGCCATAATGTCCCACTCGAAAATAGGACAGCGACTGACCTCACAGTTACTTCCTGTTTTGGTCATCTATCGCTGTGGCCTTGGCTTATTTAACCCATTATGCCTTGTTTTCTTGATTTACATTTAAACTTCATGTAATTGCTATTAATTTTTGTTTATGGATTTTCTAGATAACTTAATTCTTGTTCTAAGCCTCTTGACTGTCCGAACTGACACTAGTCATCGAAACAGTAAAATATATAGGACTATGTATGTAGGGGTGTTACAATGATAAGTCGGAGTGAATACAGCTTTGAGTTGATCTCATTGACCCCCGCATTTGGATTATTAAGGGAAATTCCAGCTTGAGTTGATCTCGCTGGCAAAGATTGGAATCAAGAGAGTTGTATAGGGGATCAACTCCCATATATATATTTGATTGATGTGATACACAGATGTGTGAGTACTCCAAATTATTCTTTGTGCGAATATTATTTGAACTTGATTGAATGTATTGATATATGTTGTATTTCATCCTTGGGGATGTATTAGACCTAGATAGTAATAGAAATTGTATTTAAAATCAATATCTTACTCTATAAGTCAAACGCTCACTCTTGTTCATCCTTTTTTTTTTCCAGCTTATAGGAGGTTCTCTTTCTTTGTGATTAACCTGCTTCCTTCCTCGCAGGTCTACTAGCAGTAAATATCAGTATTTCATAGTATTGATTAAAATTCTAGACTCTCCATGTGCTACAAATATTATATTTAGCGTGGGACTGTAAAAGATTATTTGTTTTTAAATTGTAAACCTATATTTATGCATGTATGGTTAAATGGGATGAATATATACCTTAGATGAGGGGTTGAGCTCTCGTTTGATATAATTGTTATGTTGAGGATTGAGAGGGTGAGTACAGCTCCCCAAATTTATACTTTTTGTGATCATAGGTAGGATAAGCTAAAACTCCCTATTGGATAGTTCAATTTATAGCTGGACTTTATCCGTTTATCTTCTTAAAATTGGACTACAGTGATGGGCCTTAGTTTTAGGCTTAGAATAGTTAGGCTTACTACAGGCTTTGAGAGCCTTATGCTGACCCAAGTCCTAGTGCCGATCCGGCCCATAATTTGGGTTGTGACAAAGTTGGTGTTAGAGCTTAGGCTATAGATTCATGGGAAAGTGTATACCTAAAGTTGTCACATGCAGAGTATAGGATCCTGTTTTGTCTTCTTTTATAATTTTTTATTTCTAAACTCTGCATTATTCCTTAGGTAGTATAAGGGTGCTTTGGTTTAGTGTCTCGATTTTTGTGGAGTTCATGGTGATGTGAACTAGGGCTAGCAGACGTGTTGAGGTCTGCCATGGGAATATGTACTTTAAAAAGTTTTGTGTTTTTATCAGTATGAGGCTTGGTGGCATGCCTATCTAGCACAAAGCATGAGTACTTAAAGGTGAGTTATGGCAATATAGTTGCCCTAGATAGGGGTGAGAGTAATGCCGCTGGCAATCATCGGTGGATAGCCCACACAAAGTAAGTTTATGACATTAGTGGGTTTAAGAGAGATAAGAGATTGGAAAACATAATTTGTTAGGATGTACCATAATAATTATATAATATTTTCGATGTTTGTGCTGTAAGCTGCTAATTATAGTACCAACATGAAATTATTATGTAGAGCTGCGTGCTTTCCCATAGTGTTCCATAATGAGAGTGTTTGCAGATAACCTCTATTTTGGTATAGTTATGCCAGAACAGAGTTCTATTTCTGCAAAAGAGTTAGGAAATCCTTGTTAGCGATTTAAAACTCTTAAGCTAAAATATTAAAGATCATAGTTGGGCAGTAACTAGAGTCAGTGGCTTGGTTATCCTAGTATGAGCTAGAGTTTTATCAAGAGTTACCATAAGATTAGAGATTTCAATATAGTTACAAAGTAAAGGCAATACCTACAGAGTGAGACCATCTAATCTCTGATATGGAGTCTTAGATAGTTTTGGCATTACAATGAACATTTTGCCTAAAGTTTAATAAAAATAATATCTTCCTTATGTGGTAACAAGACACAGAGCACAACTTTGCTTCTCTAAATGGAGAGCTATGAATAAAGTTCATAACCTATGAAATGATGTTTTAAGGAGTTGCAGTGAGTTAAAAGAGTAGATAGCCAGATATAGTTCTGGCAAGGTGACAGACGTAGTACCTCTATTGCAGTCAGTTATGATGTGGGGTATGATCTTATCCTTTCAGGAGAGACAAAAGGTTACTACTATTGATGGTGATCTACAAAATAGTGTCCCAAATGAGATTGTGGACTGTGGTAGAGAGTTGTTGGCTCAGATACCTTAAAGAGGGTACAACTTGCACTATAGAAATCATAAGTAATTAGATCATGTTGGACATAAAGCCTTTGAATTTAATGACAGGTTTGGGTACCTAGTACCTTAAGTTTGGCTATTTAAGTTAAAATGAGAAAATAGAATCCCTATAAATCTCCATCTTGAGGTAGTAGAGGGTAGTCTGTTGTCTAATGGGCAGGAATAGGGATTATGCAATGAATGATTAACTACTATTCCGTGAGTTCCTCCTTAGCCGCTTATTACTCAAGACAAAAGTATACTCTAAGTAAACAAAAGGATAAGGATAGAAGTTAGCATAGATAAATCATAGCAAGAGGGAAAGATAAAATAGTTGGATCAAATACAGTAGGAAAGATAACCTGAATACCAGTAGAAGTGCTAGCTAGAGTGATTAGAGGACCAATTCTGAGCAACATCAAGGTGTTAATGACTTGATAGAGACAGTGAATTGATATAAGTTTCTGACAAGATAGTTAGGTTAAGAAAGAGAATAGAGCTAAAGAATAAAATAGTCAAAGCTCGACTTTGGGTAAGATAAAGGAGTTGGCCAAAGAACAAATTGAAAGGCCCAAATTAGGATAAGATTAAGAAGAGTAGAGTCAAGATACAGAGGAGGCAAATGCAATTCTAAGAAAGAAAAATGAGGTAAACAAAAAAGTAAGGATAGAGAGCTTATAAAAAGGATATAATAAGTAAATGTTTATCAAGGCATGGAACCTAGAAGTGCAAAACTTAGAGCAGGTCATAATTGATGTAGTGTTAAGAGCCTGAACTTGGAGTAGGATCTGGATTAGACTTTGTATGCTTTTTGTCCCCAAGGTAGAATAAGGGCAATGAGACAAGGACCTTTCAATTGTTAATAATATGAGAAAAGTTAGGTGAGATAGGCAGCTAAAGTAAGTAGTAACCAGAGAGTGTGCAATGGTAATTTAAATTATCTTATCAGACAAAAAAGCAAAGTTAATAGATAGTAAATTGAATAAAACTTAACCTAATGGATTCATTTATGCCTAATGAGAGAAAAGAATGAGGGATAATGGCATAGAGATTTTATGCTAGAATTCAGAATGATGAGACCTAGAGTCTGTAATCGAGAGTTAGGCAAGTGTTTTCAATGTCACCAACTAGGTAACTTTGTGAGGAAACATGAGTAATAGTTTGATAATAAGTAATAGAACAATAGTAGAGGATAGGACAGGTATAAATGTTGCTCAAAAGTTACTAAGAAGTACAAATATTAAAGTAATGAATGTAAGACTAGAGATAATTCTGGAAGGATTTGATTGTGAGAGGTATCTACTAGAATACTGCAAAAGACAAGGACACGGGATAATGATGCTAGGTATGAAATGCAAATAGAGTGTAAACAGATATAGTAAATTATGACACTATATATTAGGCAGAGCAGTGTTACAATAAGAAGTTGGTGCAATGAAATCCTATAGATAGAGCATAATAATTGTGAAGAGATGATAAAAATTGAACAGGAGAATCAAGAGATATAGATAAATTTGAGGCTGAAGTCTGAAAAGCTATAGGTAATAGATGTGGCTATATCAAAAGGAATGAATGCGTAAAGTATTTTGTCTGAGATTGTGATACAATACCCATTTCTCACTACCATGATAGTTCAGGTGAAAATTATAGGTTCAAGGATACCTATCTAATCATGAAGAGCAATTCTCTACAAAGGATAGTAAGGAATGATAATATTTTGATGGTCATGTTAAGAAGGAAATACAAAAGAATCATCTAAGGTGAATGGCCTGTATTTCATAAAATGAGTAGTGGGTTAGTACTACAGTATGATACTATATGGTGGATGTGCTGGTGAAAACCAATCAAAGAGTTAAGATTAAGAAATAATAAAAAGGTGTATTTTTATATTCCAGGAGTGAAAGAGTTTAGCTTTGATGGTGACAGGAGTGTAGCTCCATACAACTTAGTGTCAGCCATTAGCGCCAAAAAGATGTTGAGGCATGGATGTCAAGGTATTTGGCACCAGTGAGGGACACATCTGTTGAAGGTACTGATATGGAGAATGTACCTGTTGTCAAAGAAATTGTGGATGTGTTTCCTGAGAAGCCTCTAAGATTGTCGCCGGATAGGGAGATAGAGTTCTGCATAGATATTGTGTCAGATACAAATCTCATTTCTATGCCACCTTACAGGATGGCACAAGCAAAGCTAAAGGAATTAAAGGAGTAACTACAAGAGCTACTAGATAAGGGATTCATTCGGCTAAGTATTTCACCGTGGAGTGCTTCCGTTCCATTTCTGAGGAAGAAGGATGGATCCTTAAGGCTGTGTATTGATTATAGATAGCTGAATAAAGTGACAGTTAAGAATAAATGTCCACTTTCTCTAATTGATGATATGTTTGATTAGCTACAAGGGGCCAAATACTTTTCAAAAATAGACCTACAGTCAGTTAACACCAACTGAGGATCACAAGTGAGGATGTGCCAAAAACAACATTCAGGATAAGGTATGATCATTATGAGTTTTTGTTGATGTCTTTTGAATTCACTAATATACTAACGGCCTTTATGGATTTAATGAATAGGGTGTTTAGGCTATTTCTGAATCACTTTGTTATTGTATTCATAGATGTTATTTTGTTGTATTCTCAAATTGAGGAAGAACATGTTTGGCACCTAAGAATGGTGTTGCAGACTCTAAGAGATCATTAATTGTATGCTAAATTTTCAAAGTGTAAGTTTTGATTGGAGAGCATCTCATTCTTGGGGCATGTGGTATCTAGTGAAGGTATTCAGGTGGATCCCAAGAAAATTGAAGCAGTAACTGATTAGCTTAGGCTTACTACAGTCATTGAAGTACAGAGTTTTCTAGACCTAGCAAGCTACTATAGGTGTTTTGTGTAGAATTTTTCCAAAATAGCAGCTCTTCTAACACAGTTGACTTGAAAGAATATCCCATTCTTCTAGTCAAACGAGTGTCAGGAGAGATTTTAAAAGCTTAAACAATGTCTAAATACAGCCCCTGTGTTGACCTTGCCTGTGAGTGGAGAAGGATATACAGTGTATTGTGATGCTTCCAGAGTTGGGTTGGGGTGTATTTTGATGCAGCACGGTAAGGAAGTGGCTTATGCTTTAAGGCAGTTAAAGAGGCACGAGCAGAACTAGCCCACTCATGATTTAGAGATAGCGGTTGTAGTATTTACATTAAAAATTTGGAGGCACTATCTATATGGTGAGGTGTACGAGATATACACCGACCATAAATGTTTAAAGTACATCTTTTAGCAGGGATATTTAAATCTAAGGTAGAGGAGATGGATGGAGCTTCTAAAGGATTATGACTGTACCATCCAGTACCACCTGAGTAAGGCAAATGTAGTGGTAGATGCCTTGAGCAGGAAATCTTCTGGCAACTTGACACATATATCAATAGAAAGGAGACCGTTGGATCGAGAGATACATGAGTTGATGGATCAAGGTCTGATTTTGGATATATCAGATAAGGGTGCACTATTGCCGCATTTTAAAGTAAGGTCAGACCTACGGGACAGGATTAGAGTTTTCCAGCATAGGGACCCACAATTAATGCAGATTGTGGAAAGAGTACAGCAAAAGGAAGATTGTGAATTTGGGTTTGATGGAGATGGTGCCTTTATACAAGGCTCCAGGGTACGTGTGCCAAATGTGGACAACCTAAGAAATAAGATTATGCAAGAGGCACACTACACACCTTACAGTGTTCACCCAAGATCTATAAAGATGTACCATGATGTGAATGATCAGCTACCATTAGTGGAGTTTACTTATAATAACAGCTATCATTCTAGTATTGAAATGACACCCTATGAAGCATTATATGGCAGAAAGTGTAGGTTCCCTTTGTGTTGGACAGAAGTTAGAGAAGCAAAAGTACATGATTTAGATCTGGTGCAGTGCACTCAAAGATGGTTCCTTTGATCAGGGAACATTTAAAGATAGCTTTCAGCTGGCAGAAGAGTTATGCAGATCCAAGGAGGAAAGGTGTAGAATTTGCAGTAGGTGACTATGTGTTCTTAAAGGTCTCTTCTACGAAAAGGATTAAGAGATTTGGAAAGAAAGAAAAGTTGGCACTCCGTTACATAGGACCTTTGAGATCACAGACAAAGTGAGAGCAATTGCCTATCAGTTAGAGTTTCCACTAAATCTTTCTCATGTCCACCTAATATTCCATATTTTCATGCTCAAGAAGTATATTTCCAATCCTTCTCATGTGCTGCAACCAGATACAGTAAAGTTAAATGAGGATTTAACCTTTAAGGAGCAGCCAGTAGCCATAGTGAACTATCAGATGAGATAACTTCGGTCAAAGTAGATCTCTATGGTTAAAGTCTTGTGGAGGAGCCAATCTGTGGATGAATGTACTTGGGAGTTAGAACGGGATATGCGTAGCAAGTACCCATACTTATTTAATATGTAATTCTATGTTTTTATTCTGCCTTGTGTAAAATTTGAGGATGAATTTTCTGTAAGAGAGGAAGAATGTAACACCCTATATTTTTAAATAATTATTTTGTGTTGATACTGATGAATTCATTAATATAATTATTTAGGTGATCAGAATTAGCCTTCTTCTTTCACTCAGCCACCGCAGTGATATCTGGTGGATTTATGAGTAGATATTAATTTTTTTTATAATTTCAATTATTATATGATACTGTGTGTTGTCCGCAAGTGCACGGGTCACAGTAGTATAGTTTTAAAAAAATGATATCGATCCCACAGGGAATTGTGCTTAAATTGGAAATAAAAGTATAAGCTAATTAGAATGACAAAATTTAAAGATGTAAAATGAAATTTGGAATTAAAATTGGTATTTGAGGAATTAAAGCTAAATCAAACAATTAACTAAAATTAATTAAACTAGATTACCAAAAATTAATTTGAAATTTCTATTTATGAAATTGGGAGGAATTAAATCTAAATTCAATAAAAATTAAAGTGATTCTAGAGATTGGATTTTTCAATATTGTTTGCATGTGGTTTATCCCTAATTTAGCCAAACACATGAGAATTGCAATTTTGAGGGAAATCAATTCTTAAATTTTTGAAACCTTTTTCAAGCATTTCAAAGTTGGTTCTCATTAAATCAAACCTTGTTTTCACGGTATTTCAAACCTAACAAAAACCCAATTAAAGCTCTAATTGATTTTGGAAAGTCCCCTTAATTCTCTTAGCTTATCTCTAACACCAAGAAAACCAAGTTTATTGCAAGATTATCTATCCCTAATATTTACTTTTCAGTCCATCTATTAAGGATTAAAGCTTAACTTAATGAGGGCCCATTCATCAAGCAAGGCAACAAGCACACAAGCAATAAATCAAAATGTAACAATATTCATTTAAATGGCTAAATCAGTTCAAAACCACAACACAAAACAATATTTACAAACCCATCTCTAGAATCTCAAACAACTACTCACTATTCATAGTTTCAAGACAAACCCAAATGTATAAATGAAGAAATAATGGAAATCTAAGTTAAGGAATAGAAAAACCCAGAAAAATGCAGAAGAATCTGCTGCAGAAAAGTGCAGAAACGTGCTCCTGCTGCTGCTGGAAAAATGAATCCCGTGCTCCCTCCTTCTCTCTTTCTATTCTTGCCAAAAATTGCCTCCCTTCCTCCCTATGCAAAGAAAATGATAAAGGAGGCTTTATATGGGCTAAGGGTCTGCCCTAGAATGGGTAAAAAGGGGGAAGGTTCCAGAGAAAGTGAGGTAAAAGTCGAGTGCGAGAATTCCACGTCGACCATTTCGAAAAAGCGACATAAGCTGAGTCGGTTGTGTCGTGGGTTGTGTCGCGGGTTGTGTAGCTCTCGGCCTGAATATCTGACGATCGACACAACCTGCGACATAAGCTAATTCGGTTGTGCTGCAGGTTGTGTCGCTCTCGGCCATTTTTTTACTCAACTTCAAAATTTTTGCAATTCGACTTTAATCTCCTCCAAATGGCTACTCTGATCAAAATACATCAAATTTCTCCAAATTTACCCTACAAAACAAATAAATTCCAAAAATTAAACTAAGAAATGTGAAAATTGTAAAATTGACTAAATATATACTAATATCTATAATAATAGCTATGAACAAGGGTAAATTATGTGCAAAAATTACTCCTAAATGATGATATTAAATGCATGCATCAAATTCCCCCATACTCAAACTCTTGCTTGTCCTCAAGCAAAATTTCATTAAAACTCATTTGGAAGGGAATAGAATCAGTCTTTGAAAACACGAAAATCACTAATCCAAACCACCAACTTACCTCTAGCCACCAACATTCCAAGTTCCCACCAGCGAAGCACAAAGAATGAAGCAATCACTCTCAACAATTACAAAATAGCTAAGAATTAACCAATCAACCTAAGCAACAAATACCAACCAGCTACAAGAGTCATTTGTGTCAAAACAAACCTAAATGAAATAGATAGCCAATGTGTCTCAAATAGATGGTGAGTAATGTATGGAAGATTATATTGTCAAACCCATATGCAAGCATAAAAGATCTAACTCTACTAATGTAACAAGCATTTTTCAAAGAATCATTAGGTCTTTTAAGGGTTGTAATGGGGTCAAATAGGGTAAAATTATGGTTAACAAAGAAAGGGAATAAGGTAAACAAAATATGAGAATAATATTAATCATGAAACTCAAAGTGCATCTCCTTTTTTTTTTTTTTTCATCAAGAGGAAAGAAATTCACAATGAATCTCAAGTGCTATCACAATGATCATATAAAGGGACTACTTTTATACTATTTATTTATTTATTTATTTATTTATTTTGTATGTGTTCCTATTTCACGTCACACCCAAAATTACCTTTGGGATATTTTGGTGACCTTTTTTTTTTATCAACTTTTCATAAATACTCTAGCACTTTTCAAGATGTTTAATCCTCCATGTGTTTTTTTTTATTTTTTTTTATGCACTTAATTACTAAAATATTATTCTCATAAATAGGTGGTAGTGTTTAGGTTTTATAGCTAGGTAAATGATTTGGGTTCCAAAGAAATTAGGGAATTAAGGTTCAAGAGGGTTTGCAAGGGTTGAAATGAAATTAAGGTAGGTTAAGGCTAAATGTGAGGTTTAAAATATGAAGGAATGCCTAAATCACATTCTTATCAAATGCAAGTTAAAAATTTCGCTTTGAAAGATCTAAGATGCTTGTTCTAGGAATGGTGAGAAGACAAGGACCATTTTCTTCCTTAAAGGCTTATTCAGACACTCAAAACTCAAAATAACTAATCAGAATCTGCATACCTAGATGAATGTATTAATTTTCAGCTATTAAGTAAGAGAAAGAATAATGCTTAAGACTTTGTACCCAGCTGGAACTTTCATTCCACTAACCATCTAAAGGTAAGTTGGATTGCTTGAATAAGCAACTTATGGAATTCAAAGACTGGTTTAAAAATTCAAAAATTTTAAATGAATGAATGAAATGCATGAGTGTAAATGTATTGTCAACCTATATGTAACTAAGTATGTATAACTAAGTGTATGAAGCTATATGCAGTGTATATAGGTAAATATGTACAAGTATGAAGTAATGAGTGTGTCGCTATATGCAAATGAAAAAGGAAAAAGTAATTTTTGCAAAAAATTTACCCTCTCCCCCATACTCAGAATGAACATTGTCCTCAATGTTAAGAGAGTGCAAGGAATGGGATAATTTGGCTATATGTGCAGAAAATGAGTAGCTCATATGTGCATAAAGAATTATTACCCTGTTGCATAAGCGATAGCACAACTTGTGTTGAAAGTGACACAAGCTGAGATGAGAATTGTTACCTCATTGAAGTGCAGCCAATATAATTAAATAAATTTTGGACAGCTGCTGCACTCATTGCAAAAGAAACAGTGCAATGGAATCCATTAAATCAATTAAACTCAAAAATTTGGAATAGGGAAGTTAAGCGCAAAAATATAATCAAGTGTAAATTCCGAAGGAGCATATCAAAGCAAGTGAGCAATGTACTAAAGAAAAATGTATTTTATGCGAAACTAAAAAAAACTGAATAAGTAAATGGGTCAAGTAAAAGAAAAACAACACAAGCAAAATATTAACTAAACAAGTTCAAAATACTAATTAATTAAGTAACTAAAATAAAGACATGAAATGTTTTTTTTTTTTTTTTTCAAATGGGTTAGTGGGCTTTTTGGGCATGGGGTTGGTTGCTGCTGGCCCATTCTGGTGAATGAAGTTTTTATCCTGCAAAACAAACAGGCGACACAAGTTAGATCATAAGCAAAACCGGTTATGTCGCAGGTTGTGCAACAATCTACCCAAAAATGTGCCCGGCGAACATAAGCGGTGACACAAGCAAAACCAGTTATGTCGCAGGTTGTGCAATAATCTGCCCAAAAATGTGCCCAGCGAACATAAGCGGTGACATAAGCAAAACCGGTTATGTCGCAGGTTGTGCAATCTGCCCAAAAATGACCAAATTTCATAGCACCTAAAAAATTGAAACAAATTAGATTTCAAATGATTAAACCTTCATAACATGAATTCTAATTGTTCAATTTGTCATGTTCATCAAATACTCATAAAAATTAATTTTTCAAAGCACCTATTCACACATCCATATTCAAATAATTTTCCTTTTAATCCAAGATGTCAAAATTTGAAAAATTTTCTCTTAAAATTAACAAAAAGGGCAATGAATCCAGCAAGAATCACCAGCAAATACTCAACAAAAGAAAGATGAAAATGGTAAGTGAACAAATTTGAAACTAAAATTTAAAGCCAAAAATTTAAAGCTAGACTAAAACAAGAAAATTTTTTTATGCTCATTTGCTTGCAATGCATTGCATCCCATCTGCACAAGGAAATTAGAACAATGTTAAACTCTGAATAAGGAGTATAGAAAAACTTAAAATAAATACATATATGAAGGAAATAAAGAATAAATGAAAAATTTGGGAGTTATGCACAAAAATGCTAAGTTTAGGTCTTTAGCTTGACCATACTCGCTCAAGATGTTATGGAGAATGAGAAAGATAGCAAGTTGCTATCTTCTCAATTGGCTCACCAACTGAATAGTGCCTCAACATTTGCCTATTTACCTTGAAATTACCCGATTTTTCACCAAAGATTTCCACAGCACCATGAGGGAAAACTTTTATAATTTTGAATGGACCGGACCACCTTGATTTTAGTTTTCCTGAAAAAAATTTCAACCTTGAATTGAATAAGAGAACTAAATCTCCTTCTTTAAAGTTCTTTTTCTTGATATGCTTATCATGCCATTTTTTAGTTCTTTCTTTATAGATCCTAGCATTTTCATAAGCATTAAGTCTCAATTCTTCTAACTCATCAAGTTGCAAAAGTCTTTTATGTCTAGCAGCTTGTAAATTCAGGATTTCCTTTTTCACAACATCCTTCATTGTAGGATTCAATCTTCTTTGATGTTCAATGGAAGATTTACTATTTGGCTCTAGGAAAATCCTATGCATACAAACTGTTGGGCTAATTCCCTTTATATCATCAATTGCATAACCCAAAACTCTCCTATATTCTCTCAAAACTCTCAACAATTTTTCATTCTCAATATCAGTCAAAGATGCATTAATTATAACAGGATATGTTCCATTGGGTCCAAGAAAAGCATACCTGAGGTTGGAAGGAAGAGGTTTAAGATCTACCTTTGGGGCATCCTCTACCTTTAATGATGGTGGTTTGATCTCCAAATTTTGTACTCCTTCAAGCTAAAAAATTGTGGCTTCAGGATGTGGTGGAGAGCTCTCCAAGTGTTGTGCAAAAGTAGCTATGTTGTGATTGTCATCATCAATGCTCCCACCATGGACTAAGCAATTTTCAAGTGGGTATTGTGGATAGCCTTTTCTAAAATGCTCTTGAACAATCTCATCAATAATGTCTACCCGCAAACAAGACTCAACTTCTTCATGTTTCCTTTTCATGGCTGGATTGATGTTGAATATCATTTGATCATCTCCCACTCTAAGTGTCAATTTCTCACCCTTTACATCAATTAATGCACCAGCTGTTGCCAAAAAGGGTCTTCCCAATAAGATAGGAACTTTTGTGTCTTCTTCCATATCCAAAATGACAAAGTCCACCGGAATGTAGAATTTCCCAACCTTGATAGGCACATTTTCAAGAATGCCTTCCGGATATTTAATTGAACGGTCAGCCAATGAAAGATACATGTTTGTGGGCTTCAACTCTCCCATATTCAACTTCTCATATATTGAAAGTGGCATTAGGCTGACACTAGCTCCAAGGTCACATAAGGCATTTGCCACACAATTATCACCAATATGACAAGGAATGGAAAACACACCCGGATCTTTGAGTTTGGGAGGTAACTTCTTCTGAATTATAGCACTACATTGCTCTCCCAAGTTGATGGTGTCATAATCTTCTAGTCTTCTCTTGTTGGAAAGAATCTCCTTCAAAAACTTGGCATAACTTGGCATTTGGGATAGTGCCTCAGTGAATGGCACATTGATATACAACTTCTTTAACACTTCAAGGAATTTGTCAAATTGTTTGTCTAGCTTATGCTTGATGAATCTTTAAGGGTAGGGGAGGGTGGGTTTGTAAGGTTCAGGTGGGATGTATGGTTTCTCTCCCTCATCTTGCTTACTTTTGCTTTCTTCTTCTTTTTCATTTTTCTTGCTCTCAACTGAATTTTCTTCTTTTGAGCTCTCTTTTTCTTCTCTCTTGTTTTCACTCTCTTGACCAACTTTCTTACCACTTCTCAAGGTCACAACCTTACATTGTTCATGAGGGTTTTGTGGTTGGCTAGGTAGTTTCCCATAGGATTTGCTTGCCGATGAGCTTGCTTGTTGAGCCAATTGAGTTTCCAACATGCGGTTGTGGACTTGTAATTGATCCATGGTTTGTCTCATGTGTTGCATTTCTTCCTCCAATTTGCTATTCATCTTGCTTTGTTCAGCAAAGAATTTTTCCATCATGCTTTCCAAGGTTGGCTTCGGTTCATGAGGTGGAAGGGATTGTTGTGCTCTTGCTTGATATCCCGGTGGTGGCTGCCTTGTGGGCTGAAATTGAGGCTGAAATTGAGGCCTATTCTGCTGCATATACTGCTAGTTATGAGCATAATTTGAGCTTTGGCCTTGTTGAGCAAAAGTTGCTTATGGTCTCCATGTTGAGTTGTTCACATTAGAATAAGCATTTCCCAAAGGTTTCTGTTGATAACCTCCTGCATAAGCAGCTTGTTCTTGCAAATAATCATCACCATAAGAAGAGTAATCAACTCCACAACTTTGGGTTCCATCTGTGTAAGCAACTTGTTGCATAGTTGTAGGAGTTGAGGTTGTTGCCTTGGTGCAAAAATCACTAAGAAGCTGAGTCAACTGGTCAAATCTTGCATTCATGTTGTTAACTGAGTCAAGTTCATAAATTCCAGCCTTCTTTAGCTCAAGTTCTCTAGGATTTCCCCACAAATGGGTGTTATGAGCAATCTTCTCTAATAAATCATAGCATTCTTCACTTGTCATTCTCATGAAATCTCCTCCTGCTTGTGAATCAATTGTGTTTCTTATGGCTGAAGTAACTCTGGTGTAGAAATTCTGAACAATCATCCATTTCGGTATTTCATGATGAGGACATTGCCTTTCAAGCTCCTTAAATCTCATCCAAGATTCATACAAAGTTTCATCATCCCTTGGCTTAAAAGCTACCATCAAATTCCTCAAATGAGTAGTCTTCCCAGGTGGGAAAAATTGAGATAGAAAAGCTTGAGATAGCTGCTCCCAAGTAGCTATAATAGCTTGTGGAAGCGAGTCATACCACTCCAATGCTGAATCCCGAAGAGAGAATGGAAATAAAGTGAGCCGAATCACTTCATCTGAGACTCCAGGTTGTCTTTGTGTGCCACATATCATCAAAAATTTCTTCAAATGAGAATGAGGATTTTCAAGTGGACTACCTCCAAATTGTGAATTCTGAACCATTTGAATGAGACCAGTTTTTAACTCAAACTGATTAGCTCCAATGATAGGTCTGTTATCTCTCACATCTGCACATCTAGGAAAAGCATAATCCAACATGGATCTTCTCTGAGGATCATTTTGATTAACAACTTCATTTTGCCTATTTTGCTCATTTCCTCCATTGTTTCCACCAATAGCTCTATTTTGATTCTCCATATTTTCAATTGTCTCCTCTTGCTCAAATCTTTGTTGTTCTTCTTTTTCTGCTTCCTTTCTTCTTTTGTATTCCTTTTTGTTGGCTCGACAGAATTTTTCAATTTTAGGATTGAACAACAATTCAGTATCACTTGTGCTTTTCGATCGTCTCATAAACAAGAAAAGTACCTGAAAAACACAAGGAACAGTAGTGAAAATAAAAGAAGATAAAAATTCTAATTAGCTTAAAACAATTAAAATCCAACTTAAAAATAAACAAATCCCCGGCAACGGCGCCAAAAACTTGATACTGTGTGTTGTCCGCAAGTGCACGGGTCACAGTAGTATAGTTTTAAAAAAAATGATATCGATCCCACAGGGAATTGTGCTTAAATTGGAAATAAAAGTATAAGCTAATTAGAATGACAAAATTTAAAGTTGTAAAATGAAATTTGGAATTAAAATTGGTATTTGAGGAATTAAAGCTAAATCAAACAATTAACTAAAATTAATTAAACTAGATTACCAAAATTAATTTGAAATTTCTATTTATGAAATTGGGAGGAATTAAATCTAAATTCAATAAAAATTAAAGTGATTCTAGAGATTGGATTTTTCAATATTGTTTGCATGTGGTTTATCCCTAATTTAGCCAAATACATGAAAATTGCAATTTTGAGGGAAATCAATTCTTAAATTTTTGAAACCTTTTTCAAGCATCTCAAAGTTGATTTTCATTAAATCAAACCCTGTTTTCACGGTATTTTAAACCTAACAAAAACCCAATTAATGCTCTAATTGATTTTGGAAAGTTCCCCTTAATCCTCTTAGCTTATCTCTAACACCAAGAAAATAAAGTTTATTGCAAGATTATCTATCCCTAATATTCACTTTTCAGTCCATCTATTAAGGATTAAAGCTTAACTTAATGAGGGCCCATTCATCAAGCAAGGCAATCAAGCTCACAAGCAATAAATAAAAAATGTAACAATCTTCATTTAAATGGCTAAATCAGTTCAAAACCACAATACAAAGCAATATTTACAAACCCATCTCTAGAATCTCAAATAACTACTCACAAATCATAGTTTTAAGACAAACCCAAGTGTATAAATGAAGAAATAATGGAAATCTAAGTTAAGGAATAGAAAAACCCAGAAAAATGCAAAAGAATCTGCTACAGAAAAGTGCAGAACGAGCTCCTGCTGCTGCTGGAAAAATGAATCCCGTGCTCCCTCCTTCTCTCTTTCTAATCTTGCCAAAAATTGCCTCCCTTCCTCCCTATGCAAAGAAAATGATAAAGGAGGCTTTATATGGGCTAAGGGTCTGCCCTAAAATGGGTAAAAAGGGGGAAGGTTCCAGAGAAAGTGAGGTAAAAAGTCAGAGTAACGAGAATGCCACGTCAGCCATTTCCAGTAAAAACGACATAAGCTGAGTCGGTTGTGTCGTGGGTTGTGTCGCGGGTTGTGTAGCTCTCAGCCTGAATATCTGACGATCGACACAACCTGCGACATAAGCTAATTCGGTTGTGCTGCAGGTTGTGTAGCTCTCGGCCATTTTTTTACTCAACTTCAAAATTTTTGCAATTCGACTTTAATCTCCTCCAAATGGCTACCCTGATCAAAATACATCAAATTTCTCCAAATTTACCCTACAAAACAAATAAATTCCAAAAATTAAACTAAGAAATGTGAAAATTGTAAAATTGACTAAATATATACTAATATCTATAATAATAGCTATGAACAAGGGTAAATTATGTGCAAAAATTACTCCTAAATGATGATATTAAATGCATGCATCATTATACATACAAGGCATGCTCATGCATTCACTTATAATTATATGTATGTAGCTATCATAGGCACGCTTTGTATTGCATTATTATTTGATGAAATTAATGTGGGTATCGCCTTAACGTAATTTGTAGCTATGTGCGTGTGTCAGCGTGCGTGAGGTGTGGTATTGGATATGGGTAGGACGGGTAAATCAGCTTGAGCTAGTCTCGCTTGGGGCCTGATCCTTTTTGTGATAAGTCGATGTGAGTACGGCTTTGAGTTAATCCCACTGACCCCTGCATTTGGATTATTAAAAGAAAGTCTAGCTCGAGTTAATCTTGCTGGAAGAGGTTGAAATTAAAAAAGCTTGTCGCAAGGTATTTTGCGGTCGCTTGGACGAACACTCACCGAAGTGGAAAAGAGTGAGGAGTCTCCACTTTAATTTTGAGGGAAATTAAAGAAAACCATTTGTGAAAATAAATTAAAATGAAACCACTTCAAAAATAGAGATTCTAGGTTCGGGGTCCGTAAATGGGTGGGGAAGGTGTTAGGCACCCCACCTCGTCCCTCAGTGAGGGTGAGCAGATTTAACCTTACGCTCTTTATAAATTAAAATCGATAGTTAGGGGGGTTAGAATGAAGATGTCAATCCCTTTGATAAAAGGGAATATTTGATTTTTCACTAATTCGGGTTACCCAGATACATAAATAAATGGGACGACCCTTAGTGAGTTGGTGTTGCGTATCAGTTTTATTTAGGGGGTTACTTTGCTTATTGTGCTGTCTTAGTTTGAATTTGAGAAAATCCGGGTAAAAGCTTTCCCGATCTCTGGGGATACTCTATTTAAAGTTTGAATGATGGATCTCGAATAAGAACTCTCCTCCGATCTCCACATATTTATTAAAATTTTGGTTGAGAATCGGATAAGAACTCTCCTCCGATCTCTTTAAATGATTATTAAAAGTTTTGATTGAAGATCGGATAAGAACTCTCCTCCGATCCTTTTAAATATTTATTAAAACTTTTAATTGAGAATCAGATAAGAACTCTCCTCCGATCTCTTTAATATTTATTAAAATTTTGGTTGAGAATCGGATAAGAACTCTCCTCCGATCTCTTTTAATATTTATTAAAATTTTGGTTGAGAATCGGATAAGAACTCTCCTCCGATCTCTTTTAATATTTATTAAAATTTTGATAAAGGATCTCGGATAAGAACTCTCCTCCGATCTCCTATTTGGTTTGGATGAGGATCAGGTAAGAACTCTCCCCCAACCTCTTGAAATTTAATTACGATCGTATCGCGCAAGGACCTTAGGCTAAGGGTTCTGGCATCCGAAGACACTGGGAACCCGGATTAGGCTTTTTTTAACTCATCGGTACCTTGTGACTAGATAGGGGAAACCAGACTGAATTTTTACCGATCTCCTATGTGATCGCCTTACCAGTACCTTTCAGCAAGCAATATTTGCTCTATTTCATTTGCTAGTCTGAAATTCAATTTTACTCTGACTCCCCCACCTTACCCAGTCACCTTCTTGAGCTAGTCTAGTGGCTTGTTTTTTATAATTTTCTCTGATTTATTATCCGAACTTTTATTTAAAGAAACTCTTGTGTTAAGATACAGTTACTAACATTTTATCAAACCACCTATACGCTACCCGTAACCAGAACACCTACATTAAGAGATAATAAAAGACCAAGAATAAAGAAATAACATGAACTGATGTATCAAAAGATAAACTCAAGAGAATAACCACCTACGTGGGACCTTCTAACATAAGACAAACTTTAACAAAAATTACGAGCATAAAAAAAAGAAAATAAAGACAAACACTGGATAGCGCAATGGTTCAGACACTCACCTGTAGGAAGTTGAACCTATTAAACTAACTATGGAGTCACGAATGTTGCAGAGTTGCGTGCTAATAGTCTGGGGACTAATGCTTGCCTTGAAATGAAGAATACCAAGTTAGAGTGTAATCGAACCGGAATGACAATGAATGAGATTGAGCTCGGAAAATAAAAGTGGATATAAAAGTGATGAAAACAGAACTGAAACTAAGAAAGGGTATTGCAAAGCAATGAACAAACTGAAAATCAAGAGTTCCAGTGTCCAACACTCCTTCAAAGAAAAATACTTTAGAAAACTGGTTTCTTAAGTTTTTCTAGTTTAAAAATAGCAGAGTAGCAAAACTGAATCAATTTTCAAAGCCTTTCCACTATAATCACCACCCTTTTTTTCTTCCCCTCTTCAACAGTTTTCATGCAGGTATTTATAGGGAACGGGTGCTCCCAATGAAGGGTCAGGATTTTCTTTGAGGGAGATGGAAGGTTAGGATTTTAAAGGACATGATCTAATGCTTGGGAATTAAGGAGAATCAGGATGAACGGCTGAGATCCTTTTTAGAATATTTGTCCTTTCTCCTTTCTAATCCAACGGTTCCAAAACTTTCTTGTCAAGGGAGATCCGAGGGCTGGGAATAAAAGGCGCCGGTCTTGTCGCCTTCTCTTTGATCCAAGGGCTCTGGACTCGTCCTTACAAGTTAGATCAACGATGGAGATCGAGATGTACAGGACTGTCATGACAAGTCCTGGCACCTGTCAGTAATGCGGGCGATTCTGCAGATGAGGCATGCGGTGGAGATTTGATCTCATCTGCAATGCTTTAACTACCTCGGCTCTGATTATGACGGCAGTTATTGAAAATTGTCTCATCCTCTTCTTGCTTTCTGATCTCTCATCCCTTCCGATCTTTGCCATTATGGCCTTTTTCCGATCTCTCATGTCGGGCCCCTCTCCCGATCTCTCCCATTTCAGCTCCTTCTCCTCCATCCGGGCTGATCCGGTCAAAGCATTTATTACTTCGATTACCGAGGCACCCGCTTCGATTTTCGCTAGTAATAAATGCTCAAACCCTTCCTATATATATGCCTTCAATCAAAAATTTCTCCCACATTCCATTTCTTCCTATTTCCATCCCTCTCTCCTGCTGTTCTAATTTTTCGGTAACATTATGACCACGGCGACTGCTTTTGGTCTTTTTTCGGCTATTTTCTCTACTTTCCGACTGAAGATTTACGATCCCGGTGATCAGAAAATCACAAAAACCGCCTTTGATGACAATGGGAGAACTGGACTAATTTACCGATCCAGATCGAGAATGTCGATCGCGTTGATCTCGAGTAGGGCGACCGATCTAATCGGCGAACTGATTTCGGGCGAGAAGACCGCTAATTTCCCTCTTATCATTGGTGACTGCCCTTCAAAGTTTATTTGGCTCCTCACCACATCGGGTGTCCTGACCGCGGCTCGGTTCCGAGCGATAACATTGACGATGACCTCTCTTATCTTCATGAGAGTCATAGTCACCCCATCTGAGCTGTACATCTATCTGATGTCGATGGCTAGTTTCCTGATCGAACACATCTTTTGATTCAGCCATGAGACTAGGCTTTGACATAGGTCTTTACTAGGTAGGATGTACCGCTAATCTCTAGAGATCGCCCAAATAATGTAATCTGACCTTTAATGTAATTCGATCTCTAGAGATCGCCCAAATGATGTGATCTGACCTTTAATATAATCCGATCTCTTGAGATCGCCCAAATGATGTAATCCGACCTTTTGGAAATGAGATCTTATTTTGACAATTATCATTTTATTATTATTGCATTAATTACTTTCCGATCTCTAATGTGCATATCCGATCCGATTCCTAACTGAATATCCCTTAACCGATCTATAATTATGAACATCTACTTTAATTCACTGATCTTTAACTAGCCGATCTCCCCTTATTTATTTAATGAGTTTCTGGAATGTTCTTGCGACGTGCCAGAAAAGCTGGCGAATTTCGCTGACCGATGCGTCGCTTAGGATACCGTGAGCATTGAATGCTCAGACGGGTATAAATAGGGGAAGGGACAGCCAGTTGCTCCCTTATGTCATTTTCAGCACCTCGCGAGTGATTCTAAAATTCTCTCATTTCTTCAAATTGTTCCGACACCGATCACACTCCGGTAAGGGTTTTGATCTTTTCTTTTGTTAAATTTCTCTCTTTTCTTTGAAAATGAGCGGTGCCGAGGGTCAGAGAGCGACGAGCCCCCCTTCCGTTCATGTTTCATGGTCGTCTGATGAAGTTGAGGTGGTCGGACCAAGCGGGCGATCTGATCCTCCTACATCCTCCGTTCCAGCCCGTGGTCAAGCGGGACCCTCAAGATGGACGCATCCCTCAGGGAGAGAAAACCTTCCCGTGGATAAGCTGCCGTCAATCCTTCAAGAAACCGATCTGCAAACGTTTAGCCAAGAATATAACTTTCAGCCCGATTCATATGAACTTATCAGATGCCATGGCGATCTCCGAGCCGATCATTTCTTCTAAGAAAATGATATGATCATGATATATGAAGAACAATTAAAAGCCGGGCTGCGGTTTCCTCTCGATGACTTCTTCAAGGAAGTTCTGAAATTCCACCAAGTATGTGTAGCTCAAGTACATCCGAACTCATGGCTGATCCTAGTAGCCTTCAGACGCCTCTGCCGAGCTAAGGGACTCAGTCCAACAGCGAAGGTGTTCGCCGAGCTACATAGGCTAACTAGTCGAAAGGACGATGAGTATTGGTTCTTTCAGGCAAAGCCGCATTACGGGCTTTTTACCGACCTGCCTTCCTCACTGAAGAATTGGAAGAACCGCTTCTTTATTCTGAGGAGCAAGATTCCGAACGGTTTTGAGGGTTTCCCACGTAGCTGGCTGCATCTGGGCCCCTCACTTCCGAAGCACATCACCCTGAATAGGGAAGAGGGCATAATGGTGATGGAGCTGAAGGATCAGGCGGCCACTCAGAAGTTCTCCTGTTTAGATCCGGTGACAGCCGAACTGCATCATTGGACAATGCGGTGATTGACACGGTGAAGAACGCTTGACTCTCTGACCTCGGCCTCGGTACTTTCTATATCTCTGATCTTTGGGCCTTAGCGAACTCACTGACTTTTTCTTTGTGCAAGCATGGCGAGCGGCGAGGCTTCCAAGGAGAGCTGAAAGCGGAAGAGAGAGGTCTCCAGAAAAGTGCGGGAGATGAAGCGCGCTGAGTCCTCTCAGACGCCAAGGCACGATCCAAGGGAAATGCAGGGAGGTTCGTCCTGACCCTCAGGACCACCGGTTCCTGAGATAGAAGTGGTTCGGTCTCCTTCTTGACATGAAAAGCCGCCACCACCTCCACCAGTTGCTTCGAGTGCGGAAGGGGGTCCTTCTCAACCCACTTCGAGGACCCTTTCCCGCGGCGCTCAAGTCCTAATCCACTCCCTAGAGAAGAACCGAACTGTTCGAGAGAATCCTGGTTTGGCTAAGGTTTGGGGGGCCTCCATCTGCCTTCAGGAGGATCGGAATAGGCTGACCCTGAACAGTCTCAACGATATCCTGACCCAGACCATGAGCCTGAGCGTGGAGAGTTTGGTGAACCAACATATCGTCCGGAAAAAGGCTCATCATTTAAAGCAAGAGATCCAAAAAATGAGTCAGGAAGCGGCTTCCGCCCGAGCTCAACTTTCATCCACCTAAAACTACATAGCTGAAATTGAGGGGCGGATGAAGTTCTACGAGGATAAATTGGCCGAACAGGCTCATGTTCTTGAGGAAGCTCGGGCGCTCCGAGCCGCTGATGTCGCACGCCTCACTGAAGAGCTCAGAGCAAAAGAAGAAGAGGCAGTGACGAGGGAGGCCGGGGCTTATGTGAACGCCCATGGGGATCTTTTGGTTGAGCTCAAGAAGCGTTATCCCGAGGAGGACTTCTCCTGGATGGTGGATCTGGCTCCCCAAGACGAAGAGGATAGTGAGGAGGAGACTGAGGGTGATAGAGAAGGTGAACGCAATGTAGAACAGGCTGGGGGTGATCCTCCAGCCAAATGCCCAGCCAAATGACTTGTATTTTTTATTTTGAAATGAAATGAAGTTTTTTCTTTTGTTCAATGACTTGAGGAGATCGGAAAGAATCTAAGTTGTACAAGCGCCTAACTGTCTGAACCAATTAGAACATCAAACTTAAAAGTGATTATTAATCCAAGTATAAGAGGACGAAAAAACATTATAAGCATGAGATCGGCTGAGAACAAACACTGAACGGGACTTAAGATTATTAAAATTGGAAACCTGATTTGAACACTTAGGATCAAAAGCGTCATTAAACCGGATTAAAGCCTTAACTTGATTATCCATAAAATTTTAAAAGGGAGATCAAAAATAAAACTGGATAACACGAAGACCTAATATTGGTTTGATTTTGCTTGACGAGAGATCGGAAATGTGACTAATTGGCCAAGAGGCTTAATAATTGATTCAATTGATCGGTAAGGATTTGAGCGATACGGAAACTTGGTATTGGTTCGGTTTCTTTAGAGAGAGATCGGAAATGTGATCGTTTGGCAAAGAGACTTGGTGTCGGTTTAGATCCCCATGAAGAGAGACCGGAAATGAATGGAGACTTGGTGATGGGGATTGATTTCATAGTTTATTGATTTTGGGGATCGACCAAAATATGGTGTCGACAAAGCTTTATAGGCGATCAGCTCCCATATATATATTTGATTGATGTGACACATGGGTGTGTGAGTGCTCCAAATTATTCTTTGTGTGAATATTTTTATAAATTGGTTGAATGTCTTGATATATGCTGCATTTCATTCTCAGGGATTCATTAGCCCTAGATAGTTATAGAAATCGTATTTAAAATCAATATCTTACTCTATGAGTCGAACGCTCACTCTTGTTCATCTTATTTTTTTTCAGGTTACAGGAGGTTCTCTTTCTTTGTGATTAACCTGCTTCCTTCCTCGTAGATCTACTAACAACAAATATCAATATTTTATTGTATTGATTAAAAATCTAGACTCCACATGTGCTAGGAATATTATATTTAGCGTGGGATTGTAAAAAATTATTTGTTTTGAAATTGTAAATCTATATTTATGCATTTGTGGTTAAATGGGATGAATATATACCTTGGATAAGAGAGTTAAGCTCCCATTTGATATAATTGTTATGTTGAGGATTGTGAGGGTAAGTAAATCTCCCCAAATTTATATATTTTGTTATTACAGGTCAGGTGAGCTAAGACTTCCTGTTGGGTAGTTCAGTTTATGATCGAACTCTATCCGATTGATTTCTTGAAAATGGGCTCTAGATATAAGCTTTATGGTTTGGCTAAAATCAGTTAGGCTTACTACGGGTTTTTGGAACCTTATGCTAACATAAGTCCTAGTACCGGCTTAACCCATAATTTGGATCGTGACAAAAAATTAAAGAAGCAAGTTTTTTTTTTTAACTTTATCCTTGTATATTATTATTTCAAATGCGTTTATCTTTTATCTATTTTCTGTTTCTATTTTAATTAAATACAAAGATCATTTAATAATTTAATCAATTATTAGCATTTTTTATAAAAATAAGTTATCCAATTATTTTCTTAATTTTTTAAAAAAAACCTTAAAAGCACTTGAAATATAACATAAATTACATCTCTTTTCATAGTTAATCTCACCATTATAATATTAATAGATTAAAGGGACTTAAATTCGAAATCCCCTACTTCCTATGCATAACTTTTCTATTAAAATAAAAAAATGATCTCGCTAAGTGATACTATAATTAAATAAGTAAAAAAGAAAATTAATGAAAAATCTAAATAATATTAAAACTATAAAGTTTTAAATTTGAATATTAATTAAAATTAATTATATTAAAAAATATGATCAATTAATAATAATAATAATAATAATAATAATAATTATTATTATTATTATTATTATTATTATTATTATTATTATTATTATTATTATTATTATTATAAATTGAGTTCAATTAGACTAGTACGTGTAGTGACGGTTGTCCGATTGTGGTTTGATCATTCTCAACCATATATTCTCAGAAAATTTGTAAAAATGAACAATTCACTTGGGCTAAATATAGACAAAGCTACTGAGATTTTTTGAAAATCCAACACACTGCGATTTCTAGTTGACCAACATACAAACTAAGGCCACACACTTCTCATCTTTGGAAAGCAGCATATTAGCCATAAATTTAGCTGCCCCCACTTTAAAAAAGATTGACATCCAATCAATAAACTCAATAGTATTAGCTGCCCCCACTTTGATTTTTTTTTTCATTCAATTAAATTATCTTCTGTGTTGCAAAGGGTTTTGAGGTCGCCTGGACGAACCCTCACCGAAGTGGGAAAAAGTGAGGAGTCGCCACTTTAATTTTGAGGGAAATTAAAGAAAACCATTTGCAAAAATAAATTAAAATGAAACCACTTCAAAAACAGAGATTTTAGGTTCGGGGTCCGTAAACGGGTGGGGAAGGTATTAGGCACCCCACCTCGTCCCTTAATAAGGGTAAGCAGATTTAACTTCAAGCTCTTTATAAACTAGAATTGATAGTTAGGAGGTTCGAACGGAGATGTTAATCCTCTTGGTAAAAGGGAATATTTGATTTTTCACTAATTCGGGTTATCCAGATACATAAATAAATGGGTCGACCCTTAGTGAGTTATTGTTGCATATCAGTTTTGTTTAAGGGGTCATTTTGCATATTTGTTAGAATTCAATTTGAGAATCGGATAAGAACTCTCCTCCGATCTCTTTTAGATTAAGATTTTGGATTGAGAATCGGATAAGAACTCTCCTCCGATCTCTTTTAAGTACTTATTAAAGTTTTGGATTGAGAATCGGATAAGAACTCTCCTCCGATCTCTTTTAAGTATTCATTAAAAATTTTTAGGTGAGAATCGGATAAGAACTCTCCTCCGATCTCTTTTAAACATTTGTTAAAATTTTTAGGTGAGAATCGGATAAGAGAACTCTCATCCGATCTTTTTTAAATATTTGTTAAAATTTTGGATTGAGAATCGGAAAAGAACTTTCCTCCGATCTCTTTTTAAATATTTGTTAAAATTTTTAGGTGAGAATCGGATAAGAACTCTCCTCCGATCTCTTTTAAGTATTCATTAAAAAATTTTAGGTGAAAATCGAATAAGAACTCTCCTCCGATCTCTTTTAAATATTTGTTAAAATTTTGGATTGAGAATCGGATAAGAACTCTCTTCCGATCTCTTTTTAAATATTTGTTAAAATTTTTAGGTGAGAATCGGATAAGAACTCTCCTCCGATCTCTTTTATTTTAATGGGAGTCGAATAAGGACTTTTCCGACCTATAGGAATTTGATTACAGCCACACATCATAAGAGCCTAAGACTAAGGGTTCTGACATTCAAAGATGTCGGGGATCGGAATAAGGCTTCTTTTAACTCCTTGGTACCCTATGACTAGACAGGGGATACTAGAATGAATTTTTCGATCTCCTATGTGGTCGTCTTGCCAGTACTTTTGATACCCGATTTATTCCATTTATTTATCTTAGATTTGGTTTTATTCCGCCTTATGACGTTTTACCCAATTATCTTCTGTGTTAGTCTAGTACTTTACTATTTTCCTGACTTGTTATTCAGACCTTCTATTATTTTAAAGAAACGCTTAAGACACAGTTACCTACATTTTATCTAACTACTTCTACGCTACTCGGGACCAGAACTCCTGCATTTAGAAGTAACAAAGATTAACAAAAGGATGGACTGATTAACAAAGAAGTAAACTCGAGAATGACCTTCTTCACGTTTTTTAATGCAGTATAAACTTGGTGAAAATCACAAACATAAAAATAAAGGAAATACGTAAAATAAAATGAGCACTTGATAAAGCAGCGATATAAACACTCACCTGTAGGGAGCCAAATCTACTAAACTAACTACGGAATCACAAAACGTAATAGGACTGCAGGTTGATAGCCGGAGGACTAAGGTTCGCCTTGAAATGAAGGATACTTTGCCGAAATGCAGTCAGGTCAAAATAACCGAGTTTGAATGAAGTTGAGCTTGGACAACGGGAGTGGAAATAAAGATAACAAAGTCTGAAAGTGAGAGTCACAGGATAATGAACGAACTGAAAATGAAGAATTTCAGTATTCAAAAATCCCTTTTACAAGAAAATACATCAGAAAACTGGTTTCAAAAGTTTTTCTTATGAAAGCTCAAAAATAGCAGAATAACGAACTGAATTAAGTTTCAGAGTCCTTCCGCTATATTCACTATTTTTTTCCGTCCCTTATTACAGTTTTCATGTAGGTATTTATAGGGACCGGGTGCTCACCATGAAGGGTCAGGATTTGTTTTGAGGGAGATGGAGGGTCAGGATTTTAAAGGACATGATCTGAGGCTCGGGAATTAAAGAGAAGCAAAACAAACGGCTGAGATTCCTTTCAGAATATTTGTCCTTTCTCTCTTCTAATCTGACGGCCCAAAATTTTCTTGTCAAGGGCGATCCGAGGGCTAGGAGTGAAAGGCGCTAGTCTTGTCATCTTCTTCTTTGATCCAAGGGCTCCGGGCTCGTCCTTACAAGTCGGATCAACGGTGGAGATTAGGATGTACAGCACTGTCATGACATATTCTGGCACATGTCAGTAATGCGGGCGATTTTGTGGCGTGCGGTAGAGATTTCATCTGCAACGCTTTAACTACCTCGGCTCTGATTATGATGACAGCGGTAGGCGTCTTATTCTCTTTGTTTTTCGATTTCTCCTCCTTTCTGGTCTTTCCAACATGATGCTTTTCCGATCTCTCATGCCGAGCTCCTCTTTTCCGATCTTTCCTACTCCGGTCTCCTCCTTCATCCGGTCCGGTTCAGTCAAAGCATTTATTCCCTCGAGTTCTGAGGCATTCACTTCGTTTTCCACTTGCAATAAATGCTCGGATTTTTCCTATATATATACCTTTAACCGGGAAACCTTCTGCATTTGATTTTCTCCCCTTTTCTCCTCATTTTTCCTGTTCTAGCTACTCCGGCAACAATCCCGGACATGATAACCGCTTTTAATCTTTTTCTGGTTGCCCTCTTTGTTCCTTGCCTGAAAATTTATGATCCTGGTGAACGGGAAATTATGATAACTTCATTTGATGACTGTGAGAGAACTGGACTAATTTACCGACCTGAATCGAGGACCTCGATCTCATTGATCTCGAATCGTTCGACCGATACAAATGGCAAACTGATTTCGGGCGAGAAGACTGCTAATATTCCCCTTAACACCGGTGACTGCTCCTTGGCGTTCATCTGGCTCCTCACCACACTGGGTGTTTCGACAGCGGCTCGATTTCGAGCGGTAACTTTGATGACGACCTCTCTCATTCTCATGAGAGTCATAGTCCCCCCATCTAAGCTGTACATCTATCCGATGTCAACAGCCGGTCTCCTGGTCAAACACATCTTTTGACTCAGCCACGAGACTAGGCTTTGACATAGGCCTTTTAGATAGGATGTTCCACCGATCTCTAAAGATCGCCCTTATGATGTAATCAGACCTTTAATGTAATCCGATCTCTAGAGATCGCCCAAATGATGTAATCAGACCTTTAATGTAATCCGATCTCTAGAGATCGCCCAAATGATGTAATCCGACCTTCTGAAAATAAAATTTTATTTTGTCAATTATCATTTTTATTATTATTTCATTGGTTATTTCCGATCTCTGAAGTATTTACCCGATCTGACTCTTAATTTGAATGACCTTATCCGATCCGTAATTCAAAACACTTTAATCTGCCGCTCTATAGTTGGCCGATCTTTTTATGGAATCTCCGGAATATTCGTGAGACGTGTCAGAAAAGACTGGCAGATCTCATTAGCTGATGCGCCGCTTGGGACATCGTGAGCATTAAATGCTCGGACGGGTATAAATAGGGGAAGGGTTAGCCAGTTGCTCCCTTATGTCATTTTCAGCCTCTCGCGAACAACTTCAAAATTCTCTCGTTTTCTCAAGTTCTTCCGACACCGATCAGACTCCGGTAAGGGTTTTGATCTTTCTTTTAGTTTAACTTCTCTATTTCCTTTGAAAATGAGCAGCGCCGAGGGTCAGAGAGCGGCAAGCCCCCCTTTCGTTCAGATCTCGTGGTTATCTGATGAAGTGGAGGTGGTCGGACCAAGCGTGCGACCTGAACCTCCTAGGGTTTCTGTTCCATCTCGGGGGAAAGCAGCACCATCAAGGCATGTACCTTCTTCAGGGAGAGAGAATCTTCCCATGGACGAGCTGCCATCAATCTTACAAGAAACTGACCTGCAGTCATTCAGCCAGGAGTACAACATTGAGCCTAATTCATACGAACTTATCCGGTGTCACGGCGATCTTCGAGCCGATCACTTCTTCGAAGAGAACGACATGATTATAGTATACGAAGAGCAACTAAAAGCCGGGCTGTGGTTCCCTCTTGACGACTTCTTCAAGGAAGTCTTAAAATTTTACCAAGTGTGCATAGCCCAAGTCCACCCGAACTCGTGGCGGATCCTAGTAGCCTTCAGAGGCCTCTGCCGAGCTAAGGGATTCCGTCCCACAGCTAAGGTATTCGCCGAACTGCATAGATTAACTCATCGAAAGGACAACGAGTATTGGTTCTTCCAGGCGAAGCCGCATTGCGGGCTTTTCACTGATCTGCCCTCCTCCCTGAAGAATTGAAAAAATCGCTTCTTCATTCTAAGGAGCAAAATTCCGAACGGCTTTGAGGGTTTCCCTCGTAGCTGGCTACACCAAGGCCCGTTAATTCCAAAGCGCCTCACCTTGAATAGGGAAGAAGGCCTGATGGTGATGGAGCTGAAAGATCAGGCTGGCAGAGAGAAGTTCTCTTGTTTGGATGCAGTGACTGCCGAACTGCATCACTGGACAATGGAGTTGATCACTGGCAAAGATCGGGGGCTTCAGCTCTCTGACCTCGGCATCGGTATTTTCTATATCTCAGATCTTTGGACCTTAGCGATCTCACTGACCTCTTTTTTGTGCAGGTATGGCAAGCGGCAAAGCTTCCAAGGAGAGCCGAAAGCGGAAGAGAGAGATCTCCCGGAAGATACGGGAGATGAAGCGAGCTGAAGCCCTGCAGACACCCAGCCATGAGCCCGGGGAAATGCAAGGAGGCTCGTCTAAACCCTCGGGACCGCCGGTCGTAGAGGTGGTCCGATCCCCTCCTCGCCAAGAAGAGCCACCTCCACCTCCTCCAGTTGCTTCGAGCACGGAAGGAGGTCCTTCTCAACATCCTGTAAGGACCCTTTCCCGCGGTGCCCAAGTCTTGATCCACTCACTAGAGAAGAACCGCACGGTTCGAGAGAACCCGGGTTTTGCTAAGGTCTTGGGGTCGTCCATCTGCCTTCGGGAAGATCGGGATAGGCTGTCTCTGGACAATCTTGATGACATCCTGACCCGATCTATGAGCCTGAACATGGAGTGCTTGGTGAACCAGCACATTGTCCGGGAGAAGGCTCACCACCTGGGTAAGGAGGTAGAGAAGATGGGTCATGAAGTGGCTTCCCTCCGATCCCAACTCTCATCCGCTCAGAACTACATATCTGAAATTGAGGGGCGGATGAAGTTCTACGAGGATAAGCTGGCCGAGCAAACTCATGTTCTGGCCTAGCGAGATCATGTTCTTGAAGAAGTTCAGGCGCTCCGGGCCGGTGAAGTTGCTCACCTCACTGAGGAGCTCAAAGCGAAAGAAGAAGAAGCGGTGACAAGGGAGGCCGGTGCTTATGTGAATGCTCACAGGGATCTCCTGGCCGAGCTCAAGAAGCGGTATCCCGAGGAGGACTTCTCCTGGATGGTCGACCTGGCTCCCCAAGACGAAGAGGAAAGCGAGGAGGAGGCCGAAGGTGAGAGAGGGGGCGAACCGAATGTAAATCAGGCTGGGGGAGTGACTTGTATAAATTTTAATATGAAATGAAATGAAATCCCCTTTTTGTTCAATGATTGGATGTGATCGGAAAATCTCTAAATTGCATAAACACTTGATTGTCTGAGCATATTAGAACAACATCTAAAAGTGATTATTAATCTAAGTGTAAGAGATCGGAAAACACAATAAGCATGAGATCGGCAGGGAACCAACGCTAAACGGGACTTGATTAAAATTGGAAATTTGACTTGAACACTTAAGATCGGGATCATCATGAAACCAAGTCGAAACCTTGACTTTATTATTCCCAAACTTTTAAATGAGAGATCGGCAATAAGACTGGTGGCACGAAGGCCTAATGTTGGTTGAATCTCGTTTGATAAGAAAGATCGGAAACATAATTGACTGATCAGGGGACTTGATAATTGGTTTGAGAGATCGGTGAGGCTTTAAATGATATGGGGACTTAGTATTGATTCGATTCCTTCTGAGGAGAGATCGGAAATGTGATTGGTTGGCAAAGGGAGACTATGTGTTGAGGATCGGCTTCAAAGTTTATTGATTTCAAGGATTGGCCAAAATATGGTGTCGACATTCTGATATGATCTAGGTAGAACTTAATGTGAACAATTGACGCCCAATTTATTTAGGGCTTTAATAGAGATAAGAAAAAAGAATAAGGAAGAAAATTAAAGAATGACACATTCATGAGAAATTATTTAGTATAATTGTTATATGTACAATACATAGATTTAGATCGTTAATTATAATAGGATCTACCATAATTAACGACTATAATAAAATCGTTGCGATTTTATTTTAAAATTTCAGCATATTTAGGGAGTTAATATTGTTGCGGGGGAAGAAGTTAGCAATCTTGAGGGATTGGCCATTATTTAGTAGACAAGCATGGCTTTCATCTAATAAGATTATTGTGAAAATTTATTGACGAGCTAAGGTAGGGTTATTTGTTGTTAGTGAGACATGCATGGTCTAATTTAATCCCTTCTAGTGGATGTGTCATTCATGGTCTAATTGGTGAAACTCTCATCACTTTCAAGGATTGAATATAAACTCTTTTGTATGAGTCATGTGGTGTTTGGTCGATCTGGCTAAGTTAGTTGGACGCAACTCAACTTAGCCATCTCAATTGGTCTTTAAAGGGGCATGGTCGTCTCTTTTGGTATCTGATTGACTTTGTCATCTTGGTTACATATCATCCGACTCGATTCTTTGTCATCATCATCTTTTTTATAATGTAGCTCTCTTAGTTAAGTGTCCCATTGATTATTCAAGATAGTATGAGTTTGGCTAGTCAACCTCCACTAGTCACATTTTCTTTAATCTTCTATTTTTTTCCTTCATCAATGAACATATATAAAAACAGATTTTTTTTTTTATCTAAATCTAATTTATCATAGATCCAATATAATATATAAGATATATGATGAGACCACATATTAAATATATTAGTTTTATATGTTTATATCTTAAATTTATTATAAACCAAGTCTATGCAAAAATTTTAAAAAAACACATAAGACGTATTTTTGTTGGAATTACTTCAACTATGGAATCACTACATCTTCATTTGTTTGTTAATGATTGCAGATTTTATAGAGTTAGTTCCATAATCATGATTGTGGGTATAATTTTTTTGAGAAGATAGTGCTAATTTTGTGCGACAATATATAAATAAAGTTTTTTTTTTTGTTAATATTTTAAGAAAATTGATTTTCATTATTCATTCAATAAAATGTTTCTTCTTTATCAATATTTTTTCTCAATAGTCCCTGTAATCCACATTTATAACAAAAATTGGAAAGGCTTTCATACTTAAAGGTAACCACAACCACTTCACAAAATCAAAAGCAAGACGTACACCTCTCTTAAGATGTTTGCTGAGATCAACAAGAGCGCGTATACAAACCAAGCGGCTCCTGAACACCTGACTCATTACATGGTAGAAAAATGCTCACTTTTGCTGTCTGCTTTCTAAAGACTACGTACACCCTTTCAAAGACAAGTCATGCACGGGAATCCAGAATGGAGTAAATTGCATAATAAAATCAGAAAACCACTCTTCACCATGGATCTCATCTCCTTAAGTACCAGCACATGATTATCAATATGCCAAGGTTCCGTATATCTTAAGCCCGCTGCTTATCACTCTTGTGATGGAACTGAAACGCAAAAAGATTATGCACAATTGCCCTAGCATCAACATTCTGAAGTTTCCATCAATGCAAAAGAGTAGAAGGGTCTCGTCGTCCACAACTTCCCAACCAAGCATGCAACCTAACTCACCATCGCATAAAACTATCTCATTCGCCTCTCATCTGCCATGACATCCACTGACCCAAGAGCAGACATACCAAGAAACAAAGAAGACAAAATAAATAAACCCACATAAGTCGAAAAACCTAGCAGCCAAAAATCGTCCCAAAGGAGAGAAAAATTGAGGAGCCCCTATACCCGAGGAGACCCTTTTTGTTTTTAAATCTTTCTATTTGGATTTAGGGTAAATTTATCATTTCACAAATGATATGAATCTTCATGAGGTTGCTTACGTGTTGGTTTTGCGTGGATAGCTCTTGGGGGACTTGCTGGTCCTCCAGAAAGGGCACAAAGTAGTCAATATAGGCAGTGGACCAACAACAACCATTGTTTATGGCTAATTAATTTTGAGTTATAAAGGGAACAAGCTGCCCTATAAATAAGGTGGTCTTTCCCTATACACAAGAGTCAAGACTGATTTATGCCCTTAAACCTTCCTTAATGAATCGGACACACAAACCGTAGGAAGATTACATAAATTTAATGGATAAAAAGACAAAATAATAGCTTTGTCAAATAAATATAAAATTAAGTTTTTGACCAAATTAGTTACTGTACCTTTTAATTAAGTACAAACAAGCCCCGCTTAATAAAATATTATTTTTTTAATAATACAATATTTTTCTTAATTTTTAAACATTAAAAATTATTCAATATTTTGAATAAAAAATTAAAAAATGAAATTAAAAAATATGATGAACAAAAATTATTTAATATTAAAATTATTATTTTTAATATTTTATTATTAAAAAATATAAAAAATAATAATTTATTTTCTGCCAAAAAAATCTATTTAATTTTAATCAGAAAATTATATCTTAAAAAAAAAAACTTAATTTTAAACTTATTTGGAGTGGATTAAAAGTTCAAGATTTATTTAATTTTTTTTTCCTAAATTTAATGACCCATCATTTCCTTTTACGTCTAGTTTGCAAGCAACTGTCTATTTTATAGCCAATTTTCCAAAAAAAAAAAAAAGCAAAAATGCAGTTGGTTGATCAACATCACCCCAAAATTAGAGGGTTCTTCTCCCATCTTTACGTCATTCCCACTCTCCATCTACCCAATTTCATTAACTTTTGGCGGACAACTGCCCTCCCTCAACAAACCCATCCCCATCTCTTCCCCTTAACCCTTTCTCATTATATTTTATCAACACTTCACAAATAAATGTGCCCAAACTTAGAGGGCATTAATTTGTTTAATGCCATCTCATTGTTATCTACTTTTATTCTTTCTCTTATGAGAAAAAAAAAAATTGGAAAGAAGATAGAAATTAAATTTAGGGTAATTAAGTTCTTATATTATAGTAAAAAAAAAACTTATATTATAAGAATATAGGTTAAGTTATATACAAATTAAACGGACAAATTTCATAAATGAATTAGAGTAAACAAAGAATTTTTATAAATATCTTATTAGACATTCAATTTTAACCCAAAAATTCAGGTGTTGAAATTTTAAATTTTAGAACTGGTTGCCTCTTTCTCTAAACTTTTTCCTTTTTCTTCTATTTCTTTTCCTTGTGAGCTTTTTAGGGTGGTCATCTGATGGTTGCCCTTCCCTTTTCCTTTTTATTTTTATTTTTTTTTTTTTACTCAATGATCTGTATATAAGTATCTTTTTAAAAAATATATATATATGTGTTGGACCTTAATATAGTCCTATTATAAATTTCAGTTTTGTTGCCTTTTTTTTTTTGGGAGGATTTGACCTCCACTTATGTGTGGATTTAGTACTCCCTCATTTGGGAGGATTTGTTGTTTTCTAATTTTTTTTTTTTTTATTATGGAGTTGTTAAGTGTTTCGCTTTGTTATTTGAGTTGCAGTATAATAATAGGAAATACATATTTTATCTTTATGAGGATATCAAAATTGAATGATTTCCGTATCCTACTTAAAGAAATATCGTGAAGTCAAACTATAGTATATTCTCACCAAGTGGAACATGTTTTACGTCAAATAATCAAATTAAATACTCTATTAACACAATCAAGTATTTCAAATTAAGATAATTGCCATTATATTTTATATAAGTGATTTATTTTAAATTTTCTTATGTAAAATTATAGTAGTATGAAATTTTGTACTTTAAAATTCTATTTTGTCTCTATTTAATGAAAGTTTTATTTTTATTTTTATTTTTATTTTTATTTTTATTTTTAAAAATTAAAAGTCTTAATATATTAATAAGTCCTATTATACGTATTAAATCTGATTAACTCGTGGAACAATTAAATTAACAAAAATAAATTAGACTCTATTAATAAAAAAAAAATGGTGCAATGCGTCATTATTTAATTGAACCCAAGAGAGCTAGTAAGAATATAATGTGCAGAATTAAAAATAAAGAGTTTACTGTATTAAAAATTTCAAATCTTACTCAAATTTTGTGCATTGAAATTAAAAGATGTCATATATTATTAAGTCTTAATCTATTTTATATCATTTCAATGTTAAATATCTCTAACATATCTTATTAATCACTTCAAATAAATACAAAAGATCTAAATCTAATCTAAGTTGCCCAATATACAAGGGATGTTGAGGTCATTAGGAAACATAAGCAGGGTCCAAATCCTATGGTCATGATGTGCTGTATGCATGTGCTTGTACATTATGGGAAAGTAGAATTTATGTATAGCAGCTAATTAACAAAAAATCCACTTCATATATATAAATATGTTTATTAATGGTCGTATCAATTATTGTACCTACGAACGGTATGCAAAGGTCCCCCACTCCCATTCCCATAGTAGCCGATCATAATATGCCATTTACAATGTTGCTAGAAGAAAGTATTATTAAAAGAGGTAATTATGAATTTCGAAGAGATTAAATTCTTTTCAACTGTAAAATGTACATTTTCTCGTCGAATTAGAATATTTTTGGGTTAAAAAATATTTAGTTGCAAAAAAAAAAACAGAAATAGTGATGTATATTACTCCCTCTCTCTCTCTCTCTCTCTCTCTCTCTCTCTCTCTCTATATATATATATATATATATATATATGTATCAGAGGTAAGATTTATCATGAAGAATGGTGATTTCTTTCCATATCCCTCCCAAGAAGACTATGTTTTGATAGGTTTTAGCATTTGATTATTGGTGGAGAGGGCAAGAATATGGGCAGGAAATGTTCTCACTGTGGGAATAGAGGACATAATTCAAGAACTTGCACCTTTCAGAAAGAAAGTCTCAGGCTTTTTGGAGTACAACTAAACCTAACTTCTTCTTCTTCTTCTTCTTCTTCTTCTTCTTCTTCTTCTTCCTCTCTTGCTGAATTGAGGAAGAGTTTTAGTGTAGAATGCTTGTCATCCTCATCAACATCATCTTCTTCAACTTGTTCCAGATCTTCGCTAATCACTGTGGGAGAAAATATTGATAAATTCTCTAAAGGTTATCTCTCTGATGGTCTGCTTGGGCAACCCCAAGAAAGGAAGAAGGGTAAGTTTTTTTATTTCATTCTGACTTCAATAATCTCTCACTTCTTTTGGGTTATGATCTTTCTCTTTCTCTCTCTCTCAACACATACTGAAGAGAGATATTATACATAACCGAAAAAAAAAAAAAAAAAAGGAGAGAGAGAGAATATGGTTCTTCTTCTGCGTTAAATGAGTATGTGGAAATAATTTCTTCTGTTACATTTAGAATTACTAAAAGATTTTCTGTAAAAGACCCAAAAGAATTATTTAAAAAAAAAGGTTTCATATATACAAGAACACCCAAAAAGGGGAAAAATTCCTTGAACGAAGTCTTACGTATATAAGCTTGAAATTGAAGAGGGTATTTAGTTTTTTTTTTCCTCAAATAATTTATAATGCTGTAATGATTCTTTTATATTCTTTTAATTTGGGATTTTTTAATTTTTCCGGCTAATTAATGATAATTAGATCTTTTGAGGGTTTTCGATTCTTCTGAAAAAAAAAAAAGAAAAATTAAATGTTGGTATTGAATGGTTATAGGTGTGCCATGGAGCGAAGAGGAGCACAGGATCTTTCTATTAGGGCTCCAAAAGCTAGGGAAGGGCGATTGGATCGGTATTTCTAAGAACTTTGTCACCACAAGAACTCCAACCCAAGTTGCCAGTCATGCACAGAAATATTTTCTCAGACAAAACAGCCTTAACAAAAGAAAACGCCGTCCTAGCCTCTTCGATGTAATTAATAATTCATTTCTTCTTTATATTCGCTGTTTATACTAATTAGTCGATAATTTCCATTATTTTTTTTTTTTCTTTCTTGTTGCTATGTAGATGGGCAATGGCCAATCTTCAATTCAATCCCTGAACGTTTCCAAGCTAACAGAAAGTAACAGTAATATTTATGGTGCTGGGTTTGCAATGAAGGCGACAGAAGCTTCTCCTTTTGATCATCAACATTCCACATTGCCTATTAAGTACTGAAGCTTTCAACTCTGAACCTACTTGTTTTGTTTCAACAAATAATCGTAATGTTTAATGTGCACCACCTGATTTAGAGCCAAAACTTTCAGCTCCATCGTCACTGGATCAGAGCAACACTTGCTCAGGTGACCTTCTAATTGGAGCCATTAGATTGACTTGATATCATCATTCCGTAAATAAATTCTTCATCACCCGTATCAACTGTTACTATTCACCAGTGTTTATGGAAAATCTAATGCTTTTTGTGATCATATGCTCTCTTTACTCTTTAAATGTTATGAGCATTAGATGTAATTTTTGGATATTCTTCAATGGGTATGCAATTACTATCAGAGAATACCAGCTGCGTGAAAGCAAGAACTGGTCTGAGTGTGTTTAACCAACCAAAATGCGAAAAGTGGAATGTGGTAAGTCTGAACTTCTATGTAATCACATGCTGCACTCATTCTAAGTAATCAGAAGAAGTATAGTTTGGAGGCTGACTTAAGTAATAATTTATTAGACCAGTGACACTGACAAGTTTATTGTACGTGAGATGTGGATGGTCAGCAATAATTGTAATATCTGTAGATGGGAAAAGATGATAGGAGCTAGCAGGGTTTATGTGAAACAAGAACATTAACTTATGATTGATTGAAATGTTTTGAGAAATATTTTTTTAATTATATTAATTAAAGAATATTAAAAATTAATTTAAAATTAAATTTATTATATTGTAATTTAATATATTGAAAATCTAATGCATAACAAAATTGGATGACTAAAAAAAAATTATAGAACTAACCCAGTTGGATTGGGATTAAAACTTAAGAAGGTGCTTGACTTTCTTTATAAAATTAGCTTATAAATATTTTAAATTTTAAATAGTTATTTGTTTGTTAAAGCTTTTATAAATTATTAATAAATAAGTAACGTGTTTGGTAAAAATTATTAAAATGATTAAAAGGATATTAAATAAGATTTATGACGAAAATTTAAAAATTAAATAAAAATAAGATAGTAAAATATTTAGTCAAAAGTATAGAGTTTATAAATATTAAAATAAAAAGTCAGAACCTTTCCATTTATTTTTGTAACAAATAAATTTAACTTATAAACTTAAAAATTATTAAAAAAAAATAGATAAACCTATTTTTAGAGTTGATAAACTGATTTAACTAATTTATAAGATAAGACAAACACTATCGTAGTTGTTATCATATATTTTAATTATAAAAATTTTAAAATAATTAAATATTTTTTAAAATTAATTTTTTAGAATAATATTTTTTAAATATATATATTTTTATTTTTCAATCATAATTTCAAACAAATTTACGAATCGTTATATTGATTATAAATAAAAATTTTAAAATAATAAACACAAATAAAATACTTATTACTGAAATAGCAATAAAATTTTACTTCATATAAATTCCTAATATCATTATTGGTTCATTTATTCATTAATATAATAATTTAAATTGTCACACGTAGCTTCATGCCAATTATGATATATTCCCTTTTTTTTTTTTCCTTCTCAATGTGTTTTTAATATTTGTGAAAGCCAGTAAAATAATTTTTTTTATTAAAAAGTGTTTATTTTAACTTATAAGCTCTCTAACAATAAGCTTATCAATTTAGTTATAACATTTTTTGAGCCTATAAGCACTGTGTTTATAAACTAATTTGACTAAGCTTAAAATTTTATCACTTATCTTATTGAATATATTTTTTAAATAATTTTAATAATAAATATATATATATTATAACATATTTTTTATTAAATATGTTAATTAATTATAAATTACTTATAAACATTTTAAATGAACATATAATTATTTAAAATTTTAATTCTTTATAGTTTCAAATTAACTTATAATTTAATTTTCATAAGTTGAAGTTAAACTCTCTAAATTAAAAACATGAAGTCGTTTTTCTTTAAAAGTGAATTTATTTTGTTCTAAAAAAAGTTATGTATTTTCTTTTTTCTGTTGACCGATCTTTTAAAACATTTGATTAATTTTTTTAGAACAAATTCATAAAGAAAATGAAATTTCAATTATTTATATATAATTTTCATTGAATTAATAATAATAATAATAATAATAATAATAATAATAATAATAATAATAATAATAATGGGTCATGTTTCCACCAACAAAACAAGATGTCCATCTCACGGGTCTAAAATCAGAGTGAGCTCATAGCCTCACAATAAGGCTTAGCCCAAAGCCACAAAAATCGCAAAGAATCGTACAAGAACAAGAAATCAAACAAATATTGAATGTTGGGTTCTGTTCTGCGGCTCAGGCTAATAATTTGAATGGGGTCCATTGAGTAGGCTCACGTGTCTAATGTTGCTTGGTGCCCGTCCTTCTAGTGAAACGACTGTCGTTTGAAAATCACTAAAAAAACTCCATGTAATTGGACAAAAACATAGTCTTGGGAAATTATATAATGCTCCATAACACATAAAAGTAATACTTTTTTTTTAAAAAAAACATTCAACGACTACCTCACTCTTCAGTTCTCTCTAGAGAGACTCTTCTCTCTATATTTAGTTTTTCTTTTGATGTTTAGTCTTTTATCCTTATCAAATAGTGGAATGTCTCCTATCCCATTTTAATAAGGGATGGCTTCCTTAAAGGGACGGAGCCACACTAGGGCCAAGGGCACATTGGACCCCCTTAAAATTTTTAACAAAAAAAAAATTTTTTTTTTTGACTTATAGTTGTATTGAAATTGAATACTTGCTGCGGACGTCAAAGACAAAATCTCAATACACTTTCAACTAAAGGGAGGTGTTTATATATATATATATATATATATATATAAACTTTATTCACAGAGATGGTTAATAAGTGATGCCAAGTGGTGGTATTACAGTCGTCAAATACACTTTATAAGTCATTGAAAAGTATAATAGCATCATCAACCTTCGTCCATAAGCACTTCATTAGAACTCAATTTTTTAAGTTTTTCGTATTTATCTATCATCGGCCCCTCACGTCTATTAGTTTTGAACTACAATATCCTTTTGTTATTCTAGCTCATACACCACCCTAAGACTCAAATTTACAATATCCGTTTATGAGAAATACAAGGTTATCTTGATCTTGTCATTGATAAAATGCTCCCATAAATCATGAGATAGTTTACAATTTATGGGATATGTTCAACCTACTGCCATTTACAACAATCCTAGCTATTATTGGAAGCTGAAAATTTATTCTTCAGGCTTTGGGACTTCAATCATAACATAGCTCTAGAGCAAATGAACTAGTCTATGGTGTATGACATTTGCAGCAATTTTGTGTTAGTAGTAAAATATTAGAACGAAAGATGACAAGTCCCCTTGTGATCTTAATTTATGAGATGACAGTAATAAAATGAATTCTACTCAACATCATAAACCATTTTAAATTACAATCAACCCTTCAATACATTTTGTTTAGTGATTGAATTAAATATATATACGTGTGTGCTTATCTTTAAAGATGATATATTTTTAATTGGGTCTCTAAATAAAATTCTAGCTCCGTCACTACTTCCTTCCCTACCTAGAGAGTTGGTTTGTCCTTCCCCACCTCCGTCTGGAGATTTGCTAGTTTTTAATTTGCATATAGGCTAGGGATGATTGAAATTTTCATGTCACATGCAATTTTTATTTGCTACGTTGGTGATATTTTGGCGTTGCCCCTATAATGACTAGTATTAGTGTATTTGATGGGAAGGTTTCAGGGTGCTAGGTTCTTCGAGGTCTGTTTATGCGAATCGCACCTCAAAGGTTCCTATCCACCTTTGAAGTGGCTAATTGATAGACATGGAGATTTGCGTCGCTTGATTTTGGCCTCTGCTTATCGAAAAAACATTATGCATTCACAATCTTGCTCCCTACCATTGATCCTTTTGTTCATCCCTCTGAGACATCTTTGATGACTACCTTGGTGTTGGTGGCAGCATCCTAACATGCCTCATTGCTCCTACTTGTGTTGTGGTTGCCCTAACTAAGGTTTGGGTTTTTGGGCCGGGCTTGTATTATGAGTTGAGGAGTTTTGTTTAAGCCATGAATTGTATATTTTATGAGTTGGGCTTCATTAAGTTCCAGACCTATGGTCTCTTCTGGCTCTTTGTCCATGTATATTTTTCCCATCAATGATATCTCCAATTTTTTGAAAAAAAAAAGTTCAACAAAAAAAAAAACTTATTCTTTTAATAAAAATGTGGGCTTTAAAAAAGCAAAAAATAAATTTAACAAATGCATGCGCACACATACATATACACACGTGCGCGCGCGCACACATACATATATAGAGATTCACTTTTATTTATAAGTAATCAAGTCTTTAAGTTTTTTAATTAAAATAAATTAAGCTATTTATATTTAAATTTTAGTCTAATTTCACTCTATTACTATAATATGATAACACGTGGTAAAACTACTTTAACACCATATTTTGTTAAATTAACTACAAATTTAAAAATTATTTGAAAATGAATTTCAAAAAAAATTACAACTTAAAATATAAAATTTAATTAAATTCTATATATTTTATGTGTATTATAATTCTATAATTACAATTCATTTATTCTCCCTTTTTAAATTATTTTCAATAATAAATTAAAAATATATTTTACCTCTCTAATCTAATTTTATAATAATCAACAAACGTATAAATCAATTAACCATATATTAATAAATCACAGGTAAGTCTTAAAGTGCATAATATTAAATTTTTTACTGTGAAAAAGATGAATTCATAAAATGCATAAAATGACAAAAAAAGATTAACTTGCTGAAACATCTATACTCTTCAATGAAGCTGAAAGAAAAAAAAATACTACTTATAAGGATTTAGGAACAAAATTACAAATTTTTTACATCTATTTTACAGATATAAATGTTGTAGAAGGGTAAGAATTATATTGATTTCTAAGTAGTTGGTCTAAAAGTTCTCTACCAATTTACAATTGATGGCATCAAATAAACTTACCTAAACATTTAGAGATAATTACCAAAAAAATCATCAAAATTTTTGCAATTCTATCAATACTATGAAAATTATCAATTAAACCGTAAACTTTTTAACCCTTATTAATTCTATCACATCATTAAGTAAATTGTTATCTCACTGACGGAGACGCAATGTAAGAACGTAACTTTAACAATATACAATATTTTTCATATTAATATATTAAAATAATATATTTTTACCCTATAATACATATTCGCAGTCTCTTCAAGTATTCTAATCATATTCATCTGTCAATATTAAACAACTATTTAAGTGCATACTTATTAAATATATATTAATATAATATACTTACATTAAATTGAATATAATTTTTCCTTTCATTTAAATATATATCTTTCTCTTCTATGCTTATTGTATCTAGGTCATGTTTATGTAGTGCTTACATGACATCTTACATGGTACCTCTGTTAATGAGATTATAATTTTCTTAATAGTAGTGTATAAATAATAAAGATTAAAAAGTTTAGAATTTAATTAATAATTTTTATTATACGGATAAAATTTCAAAAATTTAAAAATTATAAGAATTTTTTAGCAATTATCCCTAACATTTATAGTTGTTTAAAAATTGTAGAGGGAGGATATTAAGAAAAAAACTATAAAAAGAATTATTCTTTCAAGCCGAGGGATTCTATTAAGAGGATTGAAACAAAAGCTTTATTAAGCCAAAATCTTCACCAAGCAAAAGGTAACCAAATCTATGAATGGAACTATTGATTTTATCTAAGAAAAAGTAAAAAAAGTAAAAATTACAGGAGCGGCCACTGCTGGCTGACAAAGATGGACAACAGCTCTCAAAACTCATATGAAAGTAGTCCTTTAGAGAGAGAGAGAGAGAGTATTTTTCGAATTTCTTCAATTTTCCAATTAAGGGATAGGCCAAAATGGATAACAACACAGATGCCCATGTTACCCACATAATGGGACAAAAACTTGCCCTATTTCTGATTGGAAGAACTGAAGGTGCATGGCTAGATTTAAGCCACACGTACTACTTCCTCCAATCCTTATCTTCTTTCCTTTCGCTTCTGTCGGTCGTACACCCACCAATTAACCTAATTACAAGGTTCTTTTTGAAATTATCCTTGAAAATTACTGGTATAAAATTATTTTTTAAATATATTAATTTAAAAATATTAAAATATTAATTTAGAATTAAATTTATTATATTTTAGTAATAACAAAATTAAAATAATTCAATTTCAATTTCAAATAAAGCTAGAAAATTCTTCTTCTCTCTTAAATGTATACAGTTATCAGGTTGATTTATACAAGGGCCTGCATGTGTTAATAAAATTTACAAGTCTAATTAAAAAAAAAAAAACTTTTTATAAAAGCCTGCATTATTAAAAAGATTAATGTTAATAAAGAGTATTATTGAAAATGAATTTTGGATCTATTCAAGGGCAGAACTACTCGCATAATGGAGGGCCATATATAGTTCTTAAAATTTTTTAAAATTATTTATTTTTTTTAAAAATTATTGTTTGTCATTCTAAAATTTTTAAAATTAAAGTTTTTACAGTAAATTTTAGTATATTTTTCAAAAAAAATTACTGTTTGCTCCTTTAACATTTTTTATATTTTTCTTAGCCTTTGCATTTTTTTATGTAAATTTTATTTATATTTTTTATATTATTTAATGTTAATTTCCTAATACTTTATATTTTTATTTTAGCCTCTCTATTTTTATAGAGTTCTTTCTATTATTTACTTTGATCCTCAATGACAAATTTCTATTTCGCCCTAGATCTATTTGAAGAACAAATTAACCAAACTATTTTTTAAGGGTAAATTTAAATTTCTATTGTTTTTCTTGATTCTGATGTCTAAGTCAACAATGAAAACTAAAAAATAGAATGGATGGGCAAAAATTGAATAGTGTGCATACCTGATAGCTCTTATATAGGTTTTTAATATGACTTTCTATTAGGATTAGAAGTCTATGGTTGAGTAGAATTAGGAATCTATTTTACTTATTGAGTTCTCGTACAGATGTGATTTTAATCATAGCGGATATCTCGATATCTTTATCCTTGAAGTGATCCGAGTATCGCTGATATGATTGGATAAGTAACTCTTTAATCTGATTATCCGAGTATTGTCTGATTCAAACTGCTCATTATCCATTTATTCAGTTATTCATTACTTGTCTTATGGTATTATTTTATTGGTTATAATATTATTAATTTCATACCTCCCTCATCGAGGAATATTTATAAGCACTTATATTTATACACTTATCTAATTTAAAATTAATACATAATTTAAAATCATGATAAGAGGAGAGTGGTATAAAATAACTTAGAAGCATTACACATTTTCAAGGATTTAACCCAAAATCATTTAGAATGGAGAAAGAGAATTCATATAGCCGATATCAAATTATTAGGATAAAGGTTTAGTTGAATTGAGTTAAGTTGAGTTTAAAATCGTGATATGATTTACTTATAAATATGAGATTATAATTTATAATTGATCGAGTGTATAAATTAATCTATACATTCTAATATAAAAAAGATTTCTCCTTTAATTTTAAAACCAAAATGATAATCAATTAAATTACTTTAGTTTAATCTCTCTTTCCTTTTTTTTTAATTATTTACATTTGTAAGAAAAATTAATACTATTTAAAATATATTTAATATTTCTAATAATTTAAATTTTTTAATATTATTGAATTAAAATTTATGAGTGTAGTAATTTAAAATAATTATTTTTTAATGAATATATTTAATGGTCCAGAATCAATGATGGACAATAATTAGTGATGATTAAAATATGGCATAAAATTAATAAATATAGAAATAAATTATATGGAAAGAAGAGTAAAAGAAAATAAGAAAATAAAAAAAAAAAAAAAAAGTGAAAGTGATCGAGTTGGGGGAAAAGAGATCCAGCAAAGTGGAGATATAGATCACGCGGGAGTTTGTTAGAGAAGTCACATGATCCACGAATCTCCAGCTTCCCTTTTCAACGATGGTGACAACACCTTTCATTTAACCCCTCTTGTCTCTTTCCCGTTCTATCCCTTTCTCTTCTTTCATTCCCCTCCCTCTCCCTCCCTTAATCCCTCCCTATGTGGCTATATTTTATATTCTAAGTCCACTATAAATTTAAAGTATAAAATATATAATAAAATTTATTTATTAAATACTTAAATATTATATATTTATATCTTAAATTTATAATAAATTAATTATAAATAAGAATTTTTCTTAAATTTTATCACTTATCACTAACAGCTATTGCTTTGTTAATATATGAATTTTGGGTATGTGGGTTTAATAATTTATTTTTTATTTTCTTATAATTAGTTTTAATTTGAATAAGTGATTCAAATTTAAAATTCTATAATTTTAAAGATAATTTAATATTATTAAACTAAAAACTCACTTGTTAATAATTTTTTTATTTGACAACAAGAGTCGATAAACACTCTCATTAAATTAAAAATTTGAGTATTATTAACTATTTCTTTTGACAAGCGATGATTAAATTAAAAGTTAGAGTCTTACTAATTTCCCTTTTTGACAAGGGATCTATTAACTCCATTGTAATCACTTAGTAAAATTAGTTGTCCGCCTAAACTTTTTGAAATATGAAGGGGAAAATAGGGTGGGACAGCGTAGCAAGGCACAATAATTCAGATGAGTAACTGTTGGAGGAAATGGTAATACTTATGGTGCATTTCATGTAGAGATTAAAAAAAACAAAGAAATGCTTGTTAAAGAATAGTTTAAAAAGCACAACCTCGGGACCCTTTAGCTCCTTGGTAATAGGTCCATCTTCTAGCATTGTCCTTTGTCATGTTCCTAAAAGATAACTACTCTTCACTCTAATTCAAAAGAATCTAAAGACTCTTAACTAACGCTTAACGCATACACTTTCCCAATATAGTTAATCTTAATGGACCACTTCTTAATTCTCTTATATTACAAGTAAACGCAATTTTAAGGTAATAATTATTGAACACAATCATTATCTTCTTACAATAAAAAAAATATTAATTCTGACATGTTGGATTGGCAAGGACATATATGTCAAATACTCTCAATATTATATATAAATAATCTATACCCATATTCACATTATTTGCCCTTTAGCTAACTATCTCTATCTATCGTGCCCTCAATCAGATGAACCCATTTTTCTTCATTGCTGTTCTTTTTCTTCTCCTCCATACTCTTGCATGTTAAATTTGCTTTGAGCACCAAATAGAGAAACGATATATAGGTCCTAACCCTAACTCATCCTTCATGGAACCTAGCCAAGCCCCACCTTTTCAAGGCCTGAGCCAAGAAGAATATGCAGAGCTGAAGACCTTGATAGACACATACCACAAATCTGAGCCGGCACCCAACACATGCACTTCCCTAATAACGCAACGCATTGATGCACCAGCTCAAGTTGTGTGGCCTTTCATTCGCAGCTTTGAAAACCCACAAAAATACAAGCACTTCATCAAGAGTTGCAACATGAGAGGCACTGGTGGTATAGGCAGCATAAGAGAGGTTACAGTAGTTTCTGGGCTACCGGCTTCTACGAGCACTGAAAGGCTAGAAATTTTGGATGATGAGAAGCATATTTTAAGCTTTAGGGTGGTTGGGGGTGAGCACAGGCTAAATAATTATCGGTCTGTCACATCGGTTAATGAGTTTAATAAGGAAGGGAAGGTTTACACAATTGTTTTGGAATCTTATATAGTGGATATACCAGAGGGGAATACTGGCGAGGATACAAAGATGTTTGTAGACACTGTTATCAAGTTGAATCTTCAAAAGCTGGCAGTTGTAGCAATGGCTTCTCTGCATGGACATGAATAATTATGATGGAGACCAATTTGCCAGTGGTGGTGGTGGCGGTGGCGGTGGCGGAGGCGGGAGCCGTGGTGATGATGGCTGCTGGCTGGCCTCTCATTGATATGATGATATCTGATCTCAGTGGTTAGCATGGGTTTTGCAAGCTGGGTTTTCTTTTCTTTTTCGTTTGTTCTTTTATTGACTAGACAATTAGTATTGGTTTGTATATTTTAATCTTATATTGGGTAAGTTCGGTTACAACGTTATGGGCTGTATATTGTTTGCAACTGTCAGCATTTTCTTCTGAATAAGTTAAAGGAAGTTCAACAACAGACATGATGATGATGACGAAGATGATGATGGAATATTGTTCATCAATTATCATTTTCTTTTCCTTTCAAGCAATTGTGTAATTTAATTTATATATTTTTCTTTCTTTCCAATCATTTGTTCCTCTGCATATATATATATATATATATATATATATATATATATATATCAGGAATTTGCACATAAATAGCAATAAAATATTATACAAACATGTTCAGAGTCCTCATGTTATATGCTAATCCTTAGGTGGGCACATTAATTTCTTATAAGATTTGTATAAAAAGAAAAAGAAATCCGCGTAGAAAACATTACATCCAACCGTAAGAAAGAGTTTTTTGCAGAGTATAGCAAATATATGTTGAAGAAAAGATTGATGTAATACTTTTTATTTTTTTTAAAATAATTTAGGAGTAGGAAGGGTATCCCATTTCAAGATTGGAAAGAGTATACACTACTAGAATTTTATAATAGAGGCTTTTTTTTTTACATACAGTAAAGTGAAATACATGTACACACGGGAGTATATGAATTATTATATCAAAACTCATATCTAAGCAATTGCTGACTGGGAGGAGTCTTGGCACATGCCTGTAAATTTACACACACACACGTCCACAACCGATGTGGAAACTCAAAGGCTCTGTCCTAGACACGACCCATATGGGATCTCAATCAAACCACACCAGCCCACCCACAAATAGCAACAAGGGCTTAAATCACCCACAATGGACTTTAAAAGTAATTAATGAAATTTGAATTTGAGATAGACATATTAAGAGTTGAATTTTTAAACACTGATTTCATAGCGAAGTGATTTTTTATACAGTAAACAGCGGGCTGACATTTGTGTGGCATTTGTCAATGATAAGACTGAAGTTTACTCGCAAATAAGCGAAGATAGGAAAAAAGATACAACTAGAATTCGAGTGGGGAGAGAGGGAGATCGAAATTTTGTATGATTGTAGGTGAAGAAGGTAGCAGATAGGTGAAACAGCTTTTCTTGCGGCTTCAATGTCAACCCTGAATTCAAAAGGGCAAAGACAAAAATAAATGCTTATGGAGACTTGTGAGCAACCTTAGAGGACTTGTGACAAAGAAGCCTTACCTTTATCATCCATCCCATTCTTGATTTCCTTTTCTCTTTACTGCTCATCAAAGCCCATGTTTACCACTTATTTTCAAACCTTTTTATGCAAAAGTGATCATAACAGTCATCGCTTTCGGTTTGCTTCCATCCATATAATATCTAAAACGATTCCGAATAAGCTTTAAAATTTATGAGATTACTGTCTTACATATAAAAAATTTAAAATATTCAATTAAATGCAATGCAAGAGGCTAGGATTTTATTCTTCAAGAAAGTGCTCAGTTGTTCTTTTAGCATGCACAACTTTAAACTTGTGAATCGTGACACTTGTTATTGTGACATCAAAGTAAAGATATGAAACTATTCGTTACAATTGATTCATATATTTATCTGCGTCTTATTTATAGAGATATTGTATTTATTTATATATGAGAATATAAATTAATTTAGACAAGAATAATAATTGCTATAATTATGCTACACAAATCTCTTATAATCATGCTAATTACTGTAATTATACTACACAAATCTCCCATAATCATGCTAATTACTATAATTATGCTAACAATTATAAATTAAAAATATAAATATGTCTATTTAATTTATTTTATAAGTAAATTTTAATATATTTATTATATTTTAAATTTATAATTGACTAAAATTTTGATAATAATTTTCTATAAAGCTATATATTTATATTTTAAAAAAAGATATTAATTAATTAATTAATAATATATTCTTCTAAATAGGAGCGAAGTTAGAATTTTTTTAGTGTACCAAATTATATGTAAAATTAATTTAAAAATTAATTAACTTCACTCATTATCTATATAGTATGAAAGGTTGAATGCTGTAAATTTAAAAAATATAGTTAAGTCAAACAAATTTTCAAGAGTACCAATATTATGAAAAAAAAACTATTAAAAATAATGAGAAATAAATTATTATAATATGTCATATTACTTTTATCATTATAAAATAATATAAATTATTCTTGAGAGGACTAATAAGTAAAATAAAATAAGTTTCTTTTAGATACATAAATCTATATCAGCTCTTTCAACTTGTATTGCACATTATCATACTCGATATATATATTCATAATTTAAATACTTAAAATTAAAATTTATCTACTTTATGTAATTATTTTTATTCTTTTAATTTCAATATTTTTAATACAATTTTTAAAATTTATATAATTTTATTCATTTAATCAAATCATCAAATTATAATAATGTGTTATTATTTTATTAATTTAAACAATAAAAAATATATTTTTTTCACTCTGATCACTTATTTTTTCTTTCTTTTCCCTTTTGTGAATTTTCTCCCTCTCTCATATTTCTTCAATTCCACCTTAAAATTATATTTTTTTTCCACTTTTAAATGTTATTTTATTAAAAAATAATAATAGTGTTATTAAAAAATATTTTTTTAACTATTGTTTTATTAAATTAGGTTTAAATGAATCAAATTCACATGTTTAATATAAATTTTTAAAATTATAATAAAATTATTAAAATTCAAAGAATATAATCTCTTTTACATCTTAAAAAAAGTATTTCTAATTACTTTATGCAATACGTTTATTTTTAGTCCTCCCTTCCTACTAAATGCATTTCATCAAAGTTTTAAGATATACTATCTTCTATATGATATTTAAAATAATTGAAAATAATTGGGTCAATTTCAATTTTGAAGTACATATTAAATTAATTAATTAATTAAATTTACCATTATAAGCCATCAAAATATAAACCAATTGAAAATTAAAAAACAATTCTACTATCCCTTTGTTGAAATTTCCCAAACACAATATAAATTAAAAAAATTGAAATATGAACATTTTATTAATTTATTTTTGTAATTTTAAAATGACAAAAAAAATTGCACCGAACTCCTTTTAAATTTTTATGATTATATTTATTTTTAATATATTAATTTAATATTATTATGTTTTGATAAAATTCTATTTAATTTAAAATATATTACAAAATTATGAAAGATAAAAAAAAACTCCAAAGAAGTTTTTTTTTAATTTAATTTTTTTATGAAAAAGTCATAATATTTTTTCTCATAAACTAATAATTTTTTGTTTTAAAATTTATTTATATTTTTATTAAGTCAAGGTATAATTTAAAAAAAAATACTTCTATTTAATTTTTTTTCTTATTCTTTTAACTTTTTTCCCTTAAATTTTTTAGTTTATTATCTGTAATTTTATAACATTGTAAATAATTTAAAAAATAAATATAGGGATAGAATTCTTTTAAAATATATTAAAAATTATAAAAGATTGAAAGAAAAAAATTATCAATAATTTTTTTATTTTGATGTGTTTAATAAAAAATCATATAATATTTTTTTTCTCTTACATTAATAATTCTATTTTTTTAAAATATATCAATATTATATATTAAGATAAAATTTTAGTGGGGAAAAACTGCTATTTAATTTGTTCTTATTTCTTATTTTTTATTTTTTAAAATTTTTACTTTATTTATATTTTATAATATTGTAAATAATTTAAATTTTTACTCAACTGTTTAAATATATAAAATTTTTGAAAAAAAAGAAGTGAATTGAATTTAATATCCACTTAAATAAAAGTATAAGTTTATTATTTCAATAACTCTTTAATATTCATTAATCAACTTTTAACTTATTATTTTAATATCCATTTAAAAAATGTGAATTTATTATTTTAATTCACGTCTCCTATATATCTAAAAATTATTTTTTTCAGTTTCATATATATATATGTTCTAATTAAAATTGCATTTATAAATTTAAAAAATTTTAAAATTATATAAATATTAAAAATTAAATTAAATAATAAAAAATATAATAATAAATTCTATAAATAATAAATGATAATTTAGGAATAAGATAATATTTCTGTCCACGCAGATATCAGTATAAAAGAAAGTATATTAGAAGGGCTAGGCGGGCCGAGGTCCTCCCCAACCTTCCCCTCGGTCCGAAATATTAAGTCATAATATTTAAGATTAAGATTATAAGCATATCTCTTATAACACCATAAAAAAGGATTTTATCATCATGCTAATTTTGCATCTAAAGAGTTTTATTTTAATTTAACGATTGGATTAATGTAATTAATAGTCAAATCTCAATATACTAACAGCATTTTTTTTTAAATTGCTTAAAATTTAAGGTAGATTTTTTTTTATCTGTCTTAAATTATAGGATTTTTTTTAATAATAATTAATTTATTAATTTATTCTATTTTATATAAATTAAAAAAATAAAATTTATTAATCTCAAGAATAATTTAATAATATAAATTATTTAATTTTTAAAAAAATAAATAAAATTGATTATTTTAACTATATTAACTACAATTTTTTTAATAACTTCGTGGTAAGGGGAAGTATAATACAATTGGGTATTTATGTGGACCTTACCCTTAATGACATATAAATGAGTTCAATAAAATTTAATGACATTTTTTAATGTAGATATCTTAAATTTTAATATAAAATTGGATACACTAATTTGTTAAAAGAAGAATTTATTACTTACTTTTAACTTAAAATATATTTTTTAATTTATAAGTCAATTTAAAAAAAAATTAATTATTTAATAAAATTATTTAAAATTTACTTTTAAATAGTTTAAATATTTAGTTAAAAAATATTTGAAAGCAATTTAATTTATTAAAATATCAAAAATTATATGTAACTGAGTATTATGATTATTAAAATAGGATAGTGTTAAAATAATATAGTCATTTACTTGATCAAAGTGTAATTTTAATAACAGTAAATAAGTCAAAGATACTTTACTTATAATATATGACTTATTTTAAACAGTTTTTTTTTATATAAGTTAAATAAACATTAATAATAAATAATTTTTTACCTATAAGTAGATTTTTCTGACTTACAAGCAATCAAAATTCTACATCCTTTATCTTTTAGTATCATACACATAAAATATAATAACCATATAGCCCAAGACTTGTTTTATCATATGAACACCATATGCCATCCAAACTCTTCAATAAAGTAACAGCATAAGTTTCACAGTTCATTCTCATATAAGCAACATTTCAGAGCTAGTTATTTCACTAATTCACTAATTAAAACCCATAACCTCAGTTACGTTTTAAGGAAAGAATGGATGAAACAAAATAAAGGTTCCCTTACAATTTCATGAGGACAATACCCACAACACCATATCTGGTGAAAATATTTATTTAATCGTATTGTCTACATACGTAAACATATCTAACATCTTTTGAACAAAAAAAATTATACAATAAAATCGATATATGGATGACAGTTTCATTATAATTATTAATTATGGTAGGTCTCACGTGAGTTCTGTCATGATTAACGGTTATAATAAAACCATTGTATTTATACCGGTTTCATCAAATAAAAATTCTTTTGGATGACAATAAAAGCTTATGAAACCAAGTAATGGCAACAAACTAATTTTAAGAATTAAGATATTTATAAACGGAGACTTAGAGACTTGTATACTCACATAATCCTCTAATTTTGGCCTTATCCTTTGTTTGGATTCTTAATTATGCAAGGAAAATAATGAAAAATTAAATAGGAGAAATGGAGAGGAAAAAAAAAAAAAAGGAAATGCAATTTCCTTTATGTTATTTGGATTCATTATTAAAATGGAAGAGAAATTCAATTTCTTTAGGGAAATAACTATTTTGCTCTTAATTTTTTCTTATGTCTAACTATAGAATAAGAACATTTAAATAATTTTAACCATTATTTTCATAGTTCCCTTCCATTTACAGGAAAATATTTGAAGAGAAATAAAAGAATTTAGAAAATTAAATTTCTCTTCCTTTCTCTCTTTTGTTTATTGTCAAAAAAAAAAAAATTGAAGACATCCAATTTCTTATCTTTTCTCTGTTCCCATTTTCTTCGATCTAAATAAAGGGTTTTTTTACCAGAATCTAAATAAAGGGTTAGAACTTATGGCATGCAACCCAAATTTCCCTCTTGATCGAATCCCTAGAAGACCAAATTAAGATTTTTTTTTTTCACTCAATTATTTCCTAAGCAATCACTCACAATTTCAATTACATGGTCTAGAGGAAGTGTAAGGATTATAAGTTTGCTAAAAAAAATAATTTCTTTCTTCTGTAACCCTTGCGAGGGATAGCAATGGATAGAGTATCCGTGAAAATTACTTCATCTAAACTGAACCTGATTAATATTTATAAAACCCGAACCCATCCCCAAACTCGATTAAAATTTATTTTCAACTATCCGAACTCATCCCAAACCCGATTATTATTACTCAAAAAATACCCTAACCTATTTAATTTTATATGTTTTAAATAATAATCTATATAAAATTTTAATAATTTCATAAAATATTTAAAATTTATTTTATTTAAAATAAAATATAAAATTTATAAATATTGTAAAAAAACATATTTTGTATTCAATTAAATATTTATATAAACGGATTTGAGTAACGAATACACAACATGTAAAACCTGAACCCATCACAGATATATTTTTCAAATCCAAACCCGTCCCAAACTCGATTATATACTACCTAAACCTGTTCTATTAGGGTTCGATCGAATCGAGTACCCACAAAACTCTGACCTGTTGCCATCCCTAACCCTTATTATGGTCGAATGGGTTATACACACAAAAAGGCCTCTTTAAGCTTTTTTGGCAACAACACTCACATAAGACATATCAATTGAAGTCTTAAGGAAGGGAAAGAGTCAGGAAACTGAATGAAAAGGAGAGAAATCCTGCTCAACTTAGTCAAGCTAAACCCTTATCTCCCCCTTCCTTCAAATTTTGTTTTGTTCTTCAATAAAGAGCCCTCTAATCTTTGTGATGTTAGTAAAAGATGAGGATTAATGTTAGCAATTTCGGTTAAGGTTTCAGCTATGGTTGGAATGGAGAAGGAAATGTTGAAATGAAGTGGGGAGAATGAAAGAAGATGTGTACGGAATGAAGAAAAAAGAAGAGAATAAAAAGAGGGATGGGGATTAGAAATCTCCCAATTTTAAGTGCTTGGTGGGCATTTTTCCAAGTGTCACAATTAAAAAGTGCCAAAACAGTTGAAGGAGGGATGAGGCAAAGAATTTTCGATGGAGAGTTAGCTGATCTAAAAGATAACATGCTCATTATACAACAAGAAAATCAAAAGCTCATATTGAAGATGGAAAGTGTCAGGTTGTGATGGGATATACAACGACCTAGCCTAAGGGCCATTAACAGCACTAGGGATCGGTTCAGCTTAAAGCTGCCAGAACTCATTGTAAGCCTAAAAACCTGTTAAATATGAACATATCTCTATATCTCACAATCTAAGTATACTCCAAACTATTATACTTTAATTTTCTCATTTATAATTAACATAGAATTGGCTCAAAATTTGAACATTTATATAGATAAAATCACTAAAGTGTAATTAGTTCCACTACAAGAAAATTGTCATTTAGCTACCGAATTTAGCTAGGGAAATTAAATCTCTACCTAAAATGACACTTTAGCTATAGATTTAACTAGGAAATTTCTATTTTGTAGCTATTTTTTTGATTGAAAAATTAGCCACATATTAGCTAGAAAAATTCCCTAGTTAAAATTTAGCTAGGAAATGTCCCTAGCTAAATCCATAATAAACTGGCAATTGCCTTCTGATGAAGGTGCCGATTACTCTGGCTAACAAAGTGTCAATCACGGTTAGAAAAAGCACTATGATTATTAAAAGTAATTGGAAAAAAAAAACCGTAAACAAAATAATAAATTGTCTTATAGAATATGAAAACTATACTCAGATTTTTCCACGAGATCAGATTTTTCTTAAAACTTGTCAAATAAATTAAATTAAATATGTAAGAGAAACGATACATAGATATACCTTCATTCAATTAAATAAGATACTAATACTACCCATTTAACACCCCAAAATTTTAAATTTTATTATTTTATGAACATTTTTGGTATTTTAATTTTATTTAAATTTTAGAAATTTTTTTGAGATTTTTCGGATTTTAAAAATCGGGTTCGATTTTTCGAAAATATAAACTTTGATGATTTTTAAAAATTAATTTAAAAACCACGTGGCAAAACTAAAAATATATTTGGAATCTATGTATTTTTCTGAGTTTTCTGGAATTTTTTCGGAATTTTTGGACCTCGTTTTCGGTCCCGAGGTAGTGTAAAAAAAATTTAAAATTTTGTATCCTGAATCGGACCGGCCAAATCGAAACTGATCGGATCGGACCGGTCGAATCGGACCGGCCTTTTCTTTTTCTTCCTTCTTCCTCCCGCGCGCGTCGACCTCTCTCCCTTCTCTCTCTCTTTTCTCTCTCCTCCCTTGCCTTCCCACCTCGCCGGCGCCTCACCTCGGTCCTCCCCACAACGCTGAAAACGGCCTCTGAAGGGGCGTGCAGGCGGCGTTCAACTTCCCGGCCCAAATCCGGCCGATCCGGCCACCAATTGGACCGGGTCTTGTGTCTAAAATCATCTACTCGACGAGAGCTTTCCATAGACACCAAGAACACCGAAATCCATCGAGCGGTTTGTCCAATTTTTGCCCGGGAAGTTTTAGCCCATTTTGACTTTCGGGCTAGATTTCTCACAAACCGTGAATCCCACGAGAAAACCGAGAGTACCAGAGCGCTCCACTCGTCGAGAGCTTCGCGGCGACATAAATTTTAAATTTTTCCGACACTGTTTTTCGATGGGTCCCACGGAACTTCGCAGTGTCTTTTCGAGCATTAAATGAGTTTAGAAAATTCTGAAAAATTTATGTACTAACCCCCGTGTTGTGGGCTTCATGTAGGTATCCTCAATTCGCGGAAATTCGACAATTGACCGGGTTTGCAAATTTCGGGCCAGACAGACCCGTTACCGGAGAAGTCTCCGAATTGGACCAAGGTTTTGGCTACCCCCCCATTGTCAGACATCCCGAGCGCGTTCCCGAAGTCGGAATTGGCAAAGGTAAACCCGAACCTTACTTTTTCGTAATTTTCTAGTGCTTAAATAGGATTAAAAATCCATAAAATATTCGTGGTAGCTCAAAAAATTATGATTCTTTTTGAAATAGCCTAGTAATATTGCTAAGGACCGCGGGGCAAAGTTTTAGAATTTTTAGAGCTTGTTTTGGTAGTTTTTGCAAAAATGATCAATTATAAGGACTAAATTGAAATTTTACATATTGTGATGGATGACTGATTTAATGGGCGGGAGGCTGTGTGATGTGATTGAGTTGTGGATATATGGATTGTGAATATAGAAGTGTGTTTTGAGCCCTTTTGCAGGTTGGGTAGGTCCTAGGTATAGGGGAGACTCTGCCGGATTTTCGGCACGACTTAGGACGTATTTGGTCTTTTCTTGATTGTATCAAGTCATTTATATTAAAAAATTTGTAATGTAATTGTCAGGTAAGCCGGGACAGCCTTCTTCCTCCGCCCAGCCGCCACAGTGTCAAGTCTGTGAGTAAAATATTAATTTTAATTGTAATTTCACTATTATTATATGTTCAAGTATGCCCATGCATCACTTATATGCATATATTTATATAGTTAAACTCTAGGCACGATTTATGTTGCATTGATAACTGTTAAAGTGCCATGGATGTTGTTGTGGTAATTTGGAGCAGTGTGCGTGCGTTGGCGTGCGTGTGATGTGGTGTGGACTATGGATAGGACGGGTAGTCACGGCTTGAGTTCTTCGCTGGGACCCGATCCTTCGAGGGGTAGTCACGGCTTGAGTTCTTCGCTGGGACCCTCGATTTGGTTTATTAAGCGAAAGTCCGGCTTGAGTTCTTCGCTGGCACCAGGTTGGATTTAAGAGAGCTGTATAGGGGATCAGCTCCCATATATTATGACTGATACTACAGGGTGTGTGAGTGCTCCAAATTACCTTTTTGATGTTATGATGTGAAAATGTTGTTGATGTTGCATTTCACTCTACAGGGTGCATTAGTTTTAGATAGTTATAGAGATTATGGTTAAAATTGATATTTTACTCTCTGAGTCGAACGCTCACTCCTGTTCAATATTTTTCAGGCTACAGGAGGATTTTATTGCGGTTAACCTGCTTTTCTCCTTCGCAGGTTGTTTATCAATATTTGTGTAATTTTATTTACTCCTAGAATTTCCGCATGTGTTAGAAATGTTGATCTGATTTGGGTCTGTAAACTAAATTGTTATTTTGGACCTGTAAACTTAATATCCTATGTATGTTTGATGGATTGGATGAGGGAGCTGAGCTCCCATTTATTTTTATGCTGATGAGTATATGGAGGGTGAGCTGAGCTCCCCAATTGAGTATTTATTGTGTTTACAGGTCGGGTGAGTCAAAACTCCCCGTTGGTAGGTCCATTTTATGGCCGGACTCTGTCCGGTTGATTTCTTGAAATTGGGCCCAAATGGGCCTTAGAGTTGGGTTAAGTGAATAGTTAGGCTTACTACGGGCCTCGGGGGCTTTAGGCTGGCCCAGGTCCTAGTGCCGGTCTGGCCCATAGGTTGGGTCGTGACAAATGTGGTATCAGAGCTTAGGCTCGAAATTCTTAGGGAATGTTGTCTAAAGTGTTGGGAAGAGTCTACTAGGAGTCACATGCGGAAAATAGGGTCCACGTTCGTCTTGCATTGTCCACTTTGCTTCTAGTTTCTGCCTTATATATTGTGTGTAAACATGAGTCTATAAAGCTATGTAATGTGCAGTTTTGAATTTTGTGGGCTAATGCTGCTGAATTTCAGGAAAATGCGTAGAAGCAGGAGAGCTGCCTTGCACGAGAACGGATGTGCTGACGAGGTGTCAGCACAAGATGAGGTGCCTGCCCTGAGGAGGCGGGGTAGGAGGCCTAGAGCTGCTCAAGTAGAAGAGCAAACGATCTTCCATGGCACAGGTCCCATGGACCCCATGGCGACTACTCTAGTGGGTTGCGAAGAACCATCGACATGATGGCGCGATATATGGTTCACCCTCCACAAAGATCCACCGCACCAAGAGGGAACCTTACAAGCAGATAATCAATTTTAAGAAGTTGGTGCACGGTACTTATGATGTGTCGACGATGCATATTGGTTTTGGATTCGTAGGACGAGTTGCGATTGGTGATAGAAGACTTATAGAGTGTATGCGGCATGTCATGGGGCCTATGCCTAGTGGATGAATGACTTCATATTACCTCGGATGGAGGGTTTGTCGTGGACTCGGTTGTGGAACTGTTCATCAATCGGTTTGTGCGTAAAGCTTGAGGATCAGCGGTGGGCCTTTGAGGCCTTAAGGCGAATGGCAGTCGCAGATGAATATGCAATTTGGAATTAAGCGATATGCCCACTAGGCGGTACGAGAGCTATAAAGACTATGAAGGTGAAGAGATTCCTAAAGGGGCTTGGAAGGTATGCAAAGGCCATGATGTCGATCGGTCATTTGATGTGGTAGTGGATCGAGCGGACATATAGAGATTAGCTATCTGCGGATGACAGTGGAAGAGCAAAGAAAAGCAGAGCGAGAGGTTCTACGGTGTTCCCCACATGGGTTCTCGAGACAATGGTGGCCAGAGTAAGTACAGAGGAAATAGTAGGAACAAGAAGAGTGGTTTTAGACACAAACCTCGAGGGTTGCACTGATACGGATCCAGCGGTGGTCACGATTCGGTCGAGTTCAGATCTTCCTTAGCACCTTGTGCACAGTGTGAAGAGGACATTCAGGACCTTGTTTGATGGGTTCAGAGTATGCTTGTGTGTGGCCAACCAGGTCACTTTGCTAGAGAATGCCCCGTGTTGATGAGCCACGATGGGGTTACATTGCAAATGTTCCTCGCCGATGTATCCGGTGCTTCGATGGCGAGCAGGCCGAGGACAAGGGGACGTGGATTTGGAGGCGGTCAGGAGAAGTCGGTATCAAGGTTACGCCACTCGTAGGGGTCAAGCTCGGGTTTTCACCCTAACCCATCGGGATGCTCAAGCTTCAAATGCGGTATTCTTTGCTATGAGGCTCGTGTTTTGATAGATCTGGGTGCTACGCACTCATTTGTCTCCCCTGTGTTTGCCATGAGATTGGGTAGAAACCCTACCACTTTAGAATGCCCTTTGTCTGTAGCTACCCCACTTAGTGACAACATAGATGTAGATATGGTTTTTCCGGGTAGCCCAGTAGTGGATGGAAAGATCCTCCGACTTGGTTCCTCTACCAGTGATTGATTTTGATGTAATTTTGGGGATGGACTGGTTGGCAACTCATTATGCCACTTTAGACTGCAGGACCAAAAAGGTGCATTTCCACGTACCTGGTGTGGAAGAGTTTAGCTTTGATGGTGATAGGAGCGTGGCTCCATATAACTTGGTGTCAGCAATTAGTGTTAGAAAAATGTTGAGGCGTGGATGCCAAGGGTATTTGGCATTGGTGAGAGATACATCTGTAGAAGGTGTCGATGGAAAATGTTCTGTTGTCGAGAATTTATGGATGTCTTCGAAGAGCTTCCAGGTTGCCACGAGAAAGGAAATAGAGTTACGTATTGATGTTGTTCGGGTACAAATCCCATATCAATGCCACCTTACAGGATGGCCCAATTGAAAGAGTTAAAGGAGCTGTTGGACAAAAGTTTCATACGTCCGAGCACTTCACCCTGGGGTGCTCCTGTTCTATTTGTGAGAAAGAAGGATGGGTCATTGAGGTTGTGCATTGACTATAGACAGCTGAACAAGGTGACTATGAAGAACAAGTATCCACTTCCTCGGATCGATGATCTTTTTGATCAGCTCCAAGGGGCTAGATTCTTTTCCAAGATAGACCTGCAATCAGGTTACCATCAGTTGAGAATCAGGAATGAGGACGTGTCCAAAACGGCATTCAGGACAAGATATGGTCATTATGAGTTCTTGGTGATGTCTTTTGGACTCACTAATGCACCAGCAGCCTTCATGGACTTGATGAACAGGGTGTTCAAGACATTTTTGGACCGTTTTGTCATCGTATTCATAGATGACATTTTGGTATACTCTCAGACCGAGGAAGAACACGTGTGGCACTTGAGGATGGTGTTGCAGACTTTGAGGGAGCACCAGCTATATGCCAAATTTTCGAAATGTGAATTTTGGCTAGAAAGCATCTCATTCTTGGGACACGTGGTTTCAAGAGAAGGTATTCAAGTGAATCCCAAGAAAATTGAAGCTGTAACTGATTGGCTTAGGCCTACAACAGTCATTGAGGTGCGAAGTTTTCTGGGTCTAGCTGGCTACTATAGGCGTTTTGTACAGGATTTTTCCAGGATAGCAGCTCCCCTAACTAAGTTAACCTGGAAGAATGTTCCATTCATTTGGACAAATGATTGTGAGAAGAGCTTCCAGAAGCTTAAGGAGTGTCTAACCACCGCCCCTGTGTTGACACTACCTATGAGTGGTGAAGGATACACCGTGTATTGTGACGCCTCCAGAGTTGGCCTAGGGTGTGTTTTGATGCAGAATGGAAAAGTAGTGGCTTATGCTTCAAGACAGCTGAAGAGGCATGAGCAGAACTACCCCACCCATGATTTGGAAATGGCGGCTGTAGTCTTTGCACTAAAAATCTGGAGACACTACCTGTATGGTGAAGTGTGCGAGATATACACCGACCACAAGAGTTTGAAGTACATCTTCCAACAGAGGGATTTAAACTTGAGACAGAGGAGATGGATGGAGCTTCTGAAGGACTATGATTGCACTATCCAGTACCACCCTGGGAAGGCCAATGTAGTAGCAGAGGCTTTGAGCAGAAAATCTTCTGGCAGTTTAGCGCAAATTTCAGCAGAAAAGAGACCATTGATTCAGGAGGTACATGAGTTGATGGATCAAGGTTTAATCCTAGATCTTTCAGATGAAGGGGTGTTGCTAGCTCATTTTTCAGTGAGGCCAGACTTGAGAGACAGAGTTAGAGTTTCCCAGCACAGAGACCAACAATTGATGAAGATCATAGAAATAGTACAGCAAGGTGAAGGTGGTGAGTTTGGATTTGCCAATGATGGCGCCCTAGTGCAAGGTTCTAGGATATGTGTGCCCGATGTGGACAATCTCAAAGACGAAATCATGCGAGAGGCACACTATACACTGTACAGTGTCCACCCAGGTTCCACCAAGATGTACCATGATGTGAAAGATAGCTACTGGTGGAATGGCATGAAGAGAGACATAGCAGACTTTGTGTCCAAGTGCTTGACTTGTCAGAAGGTGAAGTTTGAACACCAGAGACCGTCAGGGAAGCTGCAAGAGCTCCCTATCCCAGAATGGAAGTGGGAGATGATCACTATGGATTTTGTGACTGAGTTGCCTCATACCACGCGAGGATATGATTCCATATGGGTAATAGTAGACCGCTTAACCAAATCAGCTCACTTTTTGCCTGTGAAGACTACATATTGACTCTACATTCGAGAAATAGTCGATTGCATGGAGTTTGGCTTCCATTATATGAGGGCTGATTCACTTCTCGATTTTGGAGAAAGTTGTAGGAGGCACTTGGCACATTGAACTTTAGTATGGCTTTCCACCCTGAAGGACAATCCAAACACTGGAAGACATGCTTTGCATGAGTGTTTTGGATTTTGGAGGTCAATGGGATGATCAGCTAGCTTTGGTGGAGTTTGTCTACAACAACAGTTACCATTCCAGCATAGGGATGGCACCCTATGAGGCACTATATGGAAGAAAGTGTAGGTCTCCTCTGTGTTGGACAGAAATGAGGGAAGCGAATGTTCATGATGTAGACCTAGTGCAGTACACATCAGAGATGGTTCCCTTAATCAGGGAACGATTGAAAGAGGCGGAAGAGTTATGCACGGAGGGATGTGGAGTTTGCAGTAGTCGACTATGTATTCCTGAAGGTTTCTCCAATGAAGGGAGTCATGAGATTTGGAAAGAAGGGCAAGTTGGCACCTCGGTATATCGAACCTTTTGAGGTTACGGATAGAGTTGGAGCAGTTGCCTACCGATTGGAGCTACCACCCAACCTTTCTCACGTTCATCCCGTATTTCACATCTCCATGCTCAGGAAATACATTCCAGATCCTTCTCATATACTACAACCAGATGTAATAGAGCTAAAAGAGAACTTGACATTTGAGGAGCAACCTGTAGCCATAGTGGACTACCAAGTGAGACAGCTAAGATCCAAACAGATCCCAATGGTTAAGGTCTTGTGGAGGAGCCAGTTAGTGGAAGAGTGCACTGGAGTCGAGGACATGCGTAGCAAGTACCCTTATCTGTTCAATGTATAATCATGTGCTTTATTCTGCCTTGTGTAAAATTCGAGAACGAATTTTCTGTAAGGGGGGAAGAATGTAACACCCCAAAATTTTAAATTTTATTATTTTATGAGCATTTTTGGTATTTTAATTTTATTTAAATTTTAGGAATTTTTTTTAGATTTTTCGGATTTTAAAAATCGGGTTCGATTTTCCGAAAATATAAACTTTGATGATTTTTAAAAATTAATTTAAAGACTACGTGGCAAAACTAAAAATATATTTGGAATCTACGTATTTTCTCGAGTTTTGGAATTTTTTCGAATTTTGGACCTCGTTTAGTAAAAATTCAAAATTTTGTATCTGAATCGGACGAATCGGATCGGACCGGTCGAATCGGACCGGCCTTTTCTTTTTCTTCCTTCTTCCTCCCGCGCGCGTCAACCTCTCTCCCTTCTCTCTCTCTTTTCTCTCTCCTCCCTCCTCTCCTTGCTGCGCCGCCGCCTCCCCTGCCTTCCCACCTCGCCGGCGCCTCACCTCGGTCCTCCCCCGTGGATGTTGTTGTGGCAAAACTAAAAATATTTAAAGACCACGTGGCAAAACTAAAAATATTAATTTTAATTGTAATTTCACTATTATTATATGTTCAAGTATGCCCATTCATCACTTATATGCATATATTTATGTAGTTAAACTTTAGGCACGATTTATGTTGCATTGATAACTGTTAAAGTGCCATGGATGTTGTTGTGGTAATTTGGAGCAGTGTGCATGCGTTGGCGTGCGTGTGATGTGGTGTGGACTATGGATAGGACGAGTAGTCACGGCTTGAGTTCTTCGCTGGGACCCGATCCTTCGAGGGGTAGTCACGGCTTGAGTTCTTCGCTGGGACCCTCGATTTGGTTTATTAAGTGAAAGTCCGGCTTGAGTTCTTCGCTGGCACCAGGTTGGATTTAAGAGAGCTGTATAGGGGATCAGCTCCCATATATTATGACTGATACTACAGGGTGTGTGAGTGCTCCAAATTACCTTTTTGATGTTATGATGTGAAAATGTTGTTGATGTTGCATTTCACTCTACAGGGTGCATTAGTTTTAGATAGTTATAGAGATTATGGTTAAAATTGATATTTTACTCTCTGAGTCGAACGCTCACTCCTGTTCAATATTTTTCAGGCTACAGGAGGATTTTATTGCGGTTAACCTGCTTTTCTCCTTCGCAGGTTGTTTATCAATATTTGTGTAATTTTATTTACTCCTAGAATTTCCGCATGTGTTAGAAATGTTGATCTGATTTGGGTCTGTAAACTAAATTGTTATTTTGGACCTGTAAACTTAATATCCTATGTATGTTTGATGGATTGGATGAGGGAGCTGAGCTCCCATTTATTTTTATGCTGATGAGTATATGGAGGGCGAGCTGAGCTCCCCAATTAAGTATTTATTGTGTTTACAGGTCGGGTGAGTCAAAACTCCCCGTTGGTAGGTCCATTTTATGGCCGGACTCTGTCCGGTTGATTTCTTGAAATTGGGCCCAAATGGGCCTTAGAGTTGGGTTAAGTGAATAGTTAGGCTTACTACGGGCCTCGGGGGCTTTAGGCTGGCCCAGGTCCTAGTGCCGGTCCAGCCCATAGGTTGGGTCGTGACAACCCATGCAACGCACCTACAAAAGTATAGTTTACTTAAAATTGCATGTAGATGATAACTTCAACTTCAGAATTCTTCTTTGTTATTTTTTATGAGGTCTGAACCGATAGCCTACATCTCTTTCTTAATTTCTGGTCGTAACATATACATGTGTGTATTAGTATTTATTTCGGGGCTTGCCTTTTGATTGGATGCTTAATTTCCAATTTCCAAGTTAAGGTCTTTGAAATTTGTTTAGATTTTTCCCGAATGGATGACAGGAAAGGTTGGCTGGACAAGGTTGTAGAATTTGTTTCTAGCTAGCCCAGAATTTATAGAAATTAACAGGCAGAATACCATCCATATTTGCTTTCCTTTGAAAATAAATTTTCGTAACCAACGAGAATCATGGCTCTCTTGTACTCCTTTCATGGTGGCTTGCAGTTTTTGCTCATCTTATCATTCGGATACTTCCTACAAGCCCAAATTCAATATCATGCCACAGCACCAGTACCTACAAGGTGGACAAACAATAATCTATCCCTGCCATCTCCCTTTGGTTCTGTTAGAATAATTCTCTTGAATAAGAAACCAAATACCAAAGTAACTCGAATTCAAGGGACATCACTTGTTGAATCCATTGCTAGCTTTGCCTGTGGATTCTACTTCTCAAGATTTTGGTACTCAATAACAAAACCTACATCTCATGAGATTATTTAGTCACAGCCAAGACGACGCATTGTTCGTGGCATAAGACCATTGACTGTAAATGGTGATACGCAAGTAATACATACTGGTTGCTTAAAATTAAGTAATGTATACACAAATCATGAGATTATTCAACACATGATAGTGTTTTTTATTCATTTTGTAGGTTTCACCCACATGATGCTGTTCGGGATGTCACAGAAGCATTTAAAAAGAACTTCCATGGCTCATGGCCTTGTTGGTGCAAGGTTCCAGCTCATATTCGAGACCAATGGTTCAATCATTTTTAGGTTTAAATACTTAATTGTAACATATGACTAACTAATCTTCTTTACTAAAAGTTTATGTTTTAATTTCATGCATAAATTAAACTGACATGTTTTTTTGTCCTTGTTATAGAGAAATTATTCCATTAAAGATGAGCATAAAGATATGATTCGGGATACATTTGAGCGTGTGGGGAGTGAAAGGTTGAGTGACACTTTAGGAAAGGCCAAAAAAGCATTTTCAAAAATGAAGAAAATACCAAAGTGGATTAGTCAAAATCATTGGGATGATTTAATGAAGCATTGGAATACAGACAATTTCAAGAAAATATCATCCATCAACTCAAATAATAGAAAGTCGAGCAATAATGGAGAAGGTCCATCCTTACATACTGGAGGATCAGTTGCATTTGATGAATATAGAAGAAGATATGCATGTGTTTATAAGTTTTAAACATACTTAGCATAATTTAGTTTTGCTTAAATTAACATTGATTATAGAGAGAAACGACTAATCAAGTACTTAGGGAAGATGAATTATACTTGAAGACTCATAGGACAAAAGATGATAAGTAGATTTTTGAGAAGTCAAAAAGAGTGTGGGTAAGTTTTTATCCCCTTATTTCTTAGTTTTCTCACTCTAGCTTTTGTTCCATGTCTCTGTAGACAGGTTTGTTATTCCTTTACATACCTATTTACAATTATGTCTTGTTCTTTTTTTTTTTTAATCTACTTTGGTAGAACCTTGGACTATTGTGTTTAGTGATTTTCAAGCAATCACCAGCTGAATTTAATAATATACTATTTTGTTGAGCTTCTTTCCACAAGCACTAACATATCCTTTGATATGCTGTGATAATTCCTTGCATTTGATATGCTGCATATGATCTTTGTTGAATTTTTAAATTTTAGTTATGTATTTTGTGATTTCTGGTAATTCCTTGCATATGATATGCTGCATATGATACTTCCTTGCATATGATATGCTACATCTGATAATTCCTTGCATTTTGAGATAAACAAGACTTATGTGTTGGATTTTAAGCATCTATATGCTATATATGATCTTTGTTGAACTTTTCAATTTTAATTAGACAATTCCAAGGGAAAATGCTACCAATATTTCATTAGTTAACTCCTATTGACACATTACACTTAAATCCATTGCTATGTAATAGGCAAACACTGAGTTACACTCAACATTTCATTAGTTAACCTTATGTTATCGATGCAAAATCTCTGTCCCTCTACCCTTATAGAAATATAAATAAGATCTCTTGTTGATAAATATTGTGATGTCTGATAATAACTAATTTTTTTGTTTCTTTTCAGAATACAGTCATAAGAAATATTAAGCAGAAGGTGGGTGATACATCAACCGCAAGAAATGAAGATGGTTCCGAAGTACAGGAAAGAGATGTGGGATTAAACAAGGCAACAGAGGAAAATGAGGCATAAGAATGCAATGAAGACAATAATATCTTGACTTTGCTACAAAATATCCCAAAGGAGCAAGTGTTGAATACTTGGATTGACACAATTGGTGGAGCAAAGAAAGGAAGAGTGTATGGCTTTGGCTCAGAGACTTCAGCTCTAGAAGAATTAACCCATGTTAGTTCTGTCCACTCTAATGCTCCAACTCCTCCAACTGTCCCTCCCCAACAAGTTATTGAAACACCTGAATTTGAGCAAGCAGCTAATCATGTGGTGGATCAGTGGGTGGATGATCGAGTAGATCAGCAAATGGAGCTTATGCAGGCACGTTTTTGTGAGGAAGTAGAAGCAGCAGTCCATGCTATCATGAGCCGCATGTTTGGTCTTTTTCCACAGCCACCAGGAAATGGCTCTAGTTCTTCCTCACAACCACCCCCACATTTTTAGAGTTTATGCTATGGCTTTTGAAGTGTAAAACATGTTTTGGCTCTATGTTATCATTAGCTTTCATCTTTGGAATACAGTATTACTTTTTGCAATGGTTGTGTATGAGTATTTTGTTGAGATTTTAATGGTTCATTATATATATATATATGAGTACTTTATTGGAATTTGAACGGTTTCAATTATTGATTTTATTGTATTTCAAATTACACAAGAAATTCAAATGACTACTTTCCTATATGCTGATTGTGCCTAGCCAAATTTACCTAGGGCCATCCTTAGCTAAAATTAGCTAGGGATGTTCTAGCTAATTAAAAAAAAAAAAAAAAAAAACTGAATTCTCCCTGCAAATTTAGCTAGGAGTTTAGCAATGGACGTCCCTAGCTAAAATCATAGGGACGTTCCTAGCAAATCTCAAAAAAACCAGAATCCTTTACAGATTTAGCTAGAAGTTTAGCTACAGTGAAATCCCTAGCTAAAATTAGCTAGGGGAATTACCTAGCTAATTTCAAAAAGAACTCAATTGCTTTGGCAAAGTAGCTAGGATTATAGCTATGGAAATCCCTAGCTAAAATTAGCTAAGGAATACATCTGTAGCTAAATTCCTAGCTAAATGTAGCTAGGGATGGCACCCTTCCGTTGCTAGAATTTAGCGTCCAACAATGCAACTACGAACTTTAGCTAGGGACAATTCCCTAGCTAAATTGTTTTTAGCTAAGGATTAATGACAATTTTCTTGTAGTGCTCATACATACATACTCACGTGAGGAGTTAGCTTAGATTTCAAATGTACATAATTACATCACTTGTACTTAAGATAAAATATCTATCAACAATTTCAATTCCAGCATAGTAACTATTCCTCTACATATTACATGTTTATTAAATATACAACATATATATAAATACTCTACAGCTACTCCTGCTGCTCAAGCTCCAAAGGACTCTTCTATTTCTGCACTCTTGCACCTGGGGTTAGGGGAAAGGGTGAGCTTACACAAGCTTAGTGAGTAAACTAATCAACATCAATTAATTATATCATTCATTTCACACATATGCAATGCATCATATAAATGAGTTTTCACTTCAAAAACATTCCACATAATATGGACTTATCACTAGTGATTCCCCAAATCCAATATGCCCAGCTCATTCAAAAACTCCTTAAGACTTCTGCTTAATATATCTAATGTGTCTGGCTCATACAAAGGCTCCTTAGGACTTTCACTTAAAAGTAGTGCACCAAGAGTTTATTAGGCCTCACCTGGTCTTACCACGACAAATTATGCATGATCACATCGTAAAAATAACATATATATGACATAGGATGAACCAGTGAGTCATCCAAATTCCATCATGCATCAACAACAATTAGGCAAAAATGCAACATATTTGTGCTCTAGATACATACACCCTAGTAAACATTGAAATGATGCATGTGGATGATCATGAATTATATTTAATGAATTTTTATTTATTAAGGTTAGATTTACTCACCTCTTGTAGCCTATCAACTACCTATCACAAATGAAAGTTATTCTCAGATCCTTAACTTTCTGAGTCCCTCAAGCCCGTTCCTGTAACATAGGACCCTAAAGAGTTTTACAAGGCTCTAAAACTCTATATAGCTATCATAAATCTTATTCTAAATGCTTAGGAACCATTAAATCATGTTTTGAAACCTTAAAACTAAAGGAGAATTAAGGATGGCAAAATACCGGAGTCTTGGACTTCGACTGTCGAACCCTTGAACATCGGATACCCATTTCGGGTAGTAGCTACTACAACTGTCGAAGTCTTGGACTTCGATTGTCGAACCTAGAATTTCTCTAGATTCTTTCCTAAGAAACTATATGCTTTGGCTACCGAAATAATGATTATCAGCAGCTGAACTTAGGAATTTCTAGAATTCTCAAGTTGAAAACCAGCAGAGCTTATCTCCCAAAAACACATTCCAATCTTCCAAAACACAATCCAAACACATAGACTCAAGTCTAAGGCCAAAAATAACTTGGAATCAAGCTCCAAACACACATGCAAAACCAAATTGAACTTGAATCCAAGATTCAACCAAATTTCAACATAACACAATCAAAAAATTCTTGAATCCAAAAAAAGAGACTTGCCATTTAAGGCGTAAGGAAACTTAAAATCAAGTTTAAACTTACATGCAAACACTAAAAGCTAGAATCCAAAGTTTCATTAGCTTCATGCATCACATTTAACCAAAAAAGCATCAAGAACACAACATGCTAACCCATTCTCAACCTATACATGCTCGAAAACTCCTCCAAAGATACATATAATCAAAAACCAACATTTTAACACAACTAGACATACTTAGATTCTTCTAAAAGATCAAAAGAAAAGAGAAATTACCTATTTCCTTTGAATTTGGATAAGGAAGTGAATTAATGATTTTAGCTTCAATCCACTTTCACCAAGCTTTCCCGTAGAATAATCAAACTTTAAAGCATGAAATGGCCAAGAAAACCTCTTCAAAACCCAACCTTGCAGGTCACCAAAGCTTAGAGAGAAAGAGAAAAGAGAGTTTCAGTTTCTTTTTAGCAGAAAAACAAGTTGTTGGCCTTTTACACCCTCACTGTCGATAGACTTTGGGTTGTCAGAAGTTAAAATTTTGGTTGTCGAAGTCCATTCTGTCAAAAAAGGATTTGAACAGTAAAAAGATATTTTGGCTATCGAAAGTCCATACTTCGGCTACCGAAGTTCCTTTTCCCGACAAAAATAGTTTAAAACTTTTATGGATCAACAACTTTAAAACATTTTTATTTTTAAATATATTTTGAAAAGATCATATATACAAACACACTTTCTACCACCCTCCCCTTATCTGTGGGGTCTTTGAATTCACCAGAATATTCCATCTACAATAGAAATTTCCACGTCGGGAAAAGGTGGGTATTACAGGATACACAAAGATACTAGCTGTAGTTGTTATTTTAATAGTCTTTATTTTTCTTCTCATTTTTGTTGATGGTTGGGGTAAAAATTAGTTCTACGTAGATTTTGTAATGTTGAAAGTGAATGTGTGATGGAAAGAATAGAGCTTTTGTTGGTCTTGTTGCTTTTGTGAGAAAATGAGCTGAAGGTAGTAAATTTAGGAGGTATGAGGTAGATAACAGTGTGTTAATGGTGGTTTAAGGGCATTCAATGTCCTATTTTATATTATGTGGAAATTCTCTACCATGAAAAGAATGGCAAAGTACAAGAATGGTGTTCATGCTTTTTACATCTTTTATTTCCTGCAAGTTGTTTAGGAAAATGTGTGATGATTTTTTTCAATAATTTGATGCTACTAATCATGTTGACAAACATCTATAATTTACAAGTCAAGTGTTATACTGTTATATATAAGTTAATAAGTAGGGATTATACTATTATAGATTGCAAATTAGAAGGACTAAATTGTTGTAAATAATTAAAGTACTGGGACTACATTGTTTTCAGCTTTTAAAGTTTAGGACCAAATTGTGGTAATCATTTAAATTACAAGGATCAAATAATTAAAGTCCAAGAACTAGATTGTTGTTGTCTTTTAAATTAATAACTGGATTGTCCACATACTTAGCAAACAACTTAAAAATATCATCCCCATAATATTTATTGCACAAGTAGATATGACATCCATAAATCAAATCGTATCTTAAATGCATCATGGCAATCTAATAACAAAGTCAAGTATGAGTACAATCCGGACCAATATTAAATATACTAACAACCTGTTTCTCAAAATTCAATACTAATGTATATGAAGGAGCATATATGTCTTTACATAAAAAAAAAAACCAATAGTATCAATTCCTATTAACTTTTACATATTAAACAATCATAAAAGATTTTACATCATGTATATAACTCCACCATTACATTTAAACTAGTAATAGACTATCATAGAGTATAACAAAAAACAAGGAACTAATACATAAAGTCACATGAATTTATTTACGGGTAAATTTCAACAACTGTCCCTGAATTTATACAATTATAACACTATAGTCTTTCAACTTTAAAATATAACATAAAACTCCCTAAACTTTTAAATTTTGTACAGTAAAATCCCTCTGACTTTCAATTATTGATTTTTAGTTAAAAACTGACGTGAACAGCTCCCGTATGGTTCTTAGTCAACATTTCTCTCTTCTCTCTTTTGCAAAGTATAAAATTATTCTCTCTATACATGAAAAATTATTATATCTACAAAGAGAAGAAGGATTAAATTTACACATGGTGTTGCAAGGGTTTTGCGGTTGCCGGACCATTCTCACCGAAGTGGAAAAAGTGAGGAGTCACCACTTTAATTTTGAGAAAAATTAAAGAAAATCATTACTGAAATAAAACCACTTCCAAAACAGAGATTCTGGGTTTGGAGTCCATTTACGGGTGGGGAAGGTGTTAGGCACCCCACTTCGTCTCTTAATGAGGGTCGGCAAATTTAACGATGTGCTCTTTATAACTTAAGATTGATAATCTTGGGGGTTTGGAGTCATGATGTCGGACCTGGTTATTGATAAAAGGAGCGTTTAATATCTCACCATTTTGGGTTTCCCAAGAACACAGGTACATGGGATCCTACAGTGAATTGATGTTATGTTTATTTGATTTGTTAAATATTTTATCCAATTTCTCCCTCTTCGAATTAGGACTTTAATTTTAAAGAGGTATTATTTAGCCCCTAAGGATTCATAATGAAAGAGGGCTTTCAGCTTACATATTATGTACCTTGGTATTTAGATGTTAGTAATATTAAAATTTTGATTGAAAAGAATTCAAGAAATGACTCTCTTTTGAACTTTTAAAATAGTCTAATTAGAATTTTGGCTTAAAGAATTCGGGTAAGGACTCTCTCCCAATCCCTTAAAATATTATTATTAGAATTTTAGCTTAGAGAATTCGGGTAAAGACTCTCTCCCGATCTCTTAAGTTATTCTTATTGGAATTTTAGCTTAAAGACTTCGGGTAGGGACTCTCTCTTGATTCCTTAAAATATTCTTATTAGAATTTTAGCTTAAAGGATTTGGGTAAGGACTCTCTCCCAATCTCTTAAAATATTCTTATTAGAATTTTAGCTTAGAGAATTCCGGTAAGGACTCTCTCCTGATCTCTTAAAATATTTTATTAAAATTTTAGCTTAGAGAATACGGGTAAGGACACTCTCCCGATCTCTTAAAATATTCTTGTTGGAATTTTAACTTAAATAATTCGGGTAAGGACTCTCTCCCGATCCCTTAAAATATTCTTATTGGAATTTTAGCTTAAAAAATTCGGGTAAGGACTCTTTTCTGATTTCTTAAAATGTATATGTTAGAACTTTCATTGAGAGGATTCAGGAAAGGATTCTCTCCTGGTCCCCTCCTAATTCGTCAAAAGTGGATTTTAAAAGGTCTCGATCGTGGACCGAACTCTTTTGACCCTATTAGATATGAGAGTGTCATACGCGTCGTCTCTCGTTTTTCATATTATCCCAAACTTTCAATTTTTGATCTCATGATTTATTTATCCAAAGTCTTCTCAGCTTATTACGACTCCTCATTTGGAGTCCTTCAGACATCTCATTTCGGAGGTTTCCTGTCCGAGCTTAATCCCGAATCCCGACCTCATTCCTTTTTTTAGAGCTAGTCTGAGTAGCTAACCCCTCAATTTGTCCGTACTATTCCTAATCCTTTTTATCCTGATCGAGAATCTCCATATTGTCATCTCCCATCTGTACTCCTTACAGTACTTACAGAATATCAGTGTCCTGAACTATCTTTTTTTTTACACAAAATAACATAAAAGGAATTAAGGACAATCGTAAAGATAAAAAGTAAAACTCACGAACTTCACAATAAGGGTGACATAAGTCCAATTCGACGTAAACTTATTCTGAAGATTCATTGTGATGAAGAATCTAACAAAGACTTTATCTCTTGAACATTTGAGACTGATAAATTGAGCACCTACCTGTAGAAAAGGTTAAAATAACGAGTGAGCTGATACCGATGTCCTCGTGAATCTGGAGTCACTAAAATTGAGACAGTAAGGTGATTTTGAGGAGTCACAAGTGATTGGAATGAGATCTTCTTGACAGGCAGTGATTAAGGTTCCAAGATAGTGTGCGGTTGTTTAGGGTATGGATTGTAAGGCCTATAGCTTCCGCAATAAGATTCTTTAAAAAACTTGTTTCTAAAGTCTCTAGAAACCTTGAGAATTTTTTATCAAAATAATGAAGTTATAGCAAAATTCCAGGGCTTTTCCTTAATAATCACCTTTACCTCCATAACATTGCATGCAGGTATTTATAGGAGATGGGTGCTTGGAGATAGAGGGTCAAGATTTCAGCAGGAGAAAATGAAGGGTTAAGATCCAAAAGGACATAATCCTACATTCCATAATTAAAGAGGGTCAAAATTGAAGGTTAGGATTACATTCCAAATTCCTGTCCTTATATCCTTTCATCCAACGGTTAGGAGTCACGCCTTACAGAATGGATCTGAAGGTTGGGAACGAAAGGTGCCAAATTAGTTATTTACTTTTGATCTAAGGGCTTCAAATCCGTCCTTACAATTATGATCAACAGTGTAGATTGGAATGTACTGGGCCACTTTAACCGTCTGCAATCCAATGGCAAAGGGGCTAAACTTCTACATTAAAGGTTATGATTGGGAATGGTTAAATTCCTCCATCACCTCCGATCTCTATAGGTTTTTCCTTGTTTTACCCGATCTCTCTTATTTCTTGATTCCAACCTATGTTAGTCAAAGTAATAAATCCTCCGATTACCGATGAACCGCTTCGAGTTCCGCACGTAATAAATGCCAAGGCCTTATATATATACAAGAGAGTTTTGTCCTTTACATACTCATAACCTCCCTTCTCCGGTGAATTTCCAATATTTTATTTTCCCGTTCTTGGCTTTTTCGGCAAGAATTTTTCTCACGACAACCACTTTAATCTTTTTTCGAATGTTTTCTTTGTCCATCTCCTGAAAATGGACAATTCTGGTGATCAGAGGTTTATGAGGGCATTGTCTGATATCGGTGAGGGAACTGGACTAATTGATCGATCAGGGTCGAAATTGACTACCGTGCCGATTTTGGATAGGTTTACCGGTACATCCTATCGACCGATCTCTAACAAGGGGACCGCTAATTTCAATCTTAATATCGGTGACCGTCTCTTGAAGTTCATTTGGCTCCTAACCATCTCAGGGTCCCGATCGTAACTCAGTTCTAATCGATGACATCGACGAAGACACTGAGCTTCTCGTAGTCTTTGCCATAATTGACGAGAGCTACCCTCCCGATCTCCACGTATCTCTTGAATGGCATCTTGAAATTAGGAGTGGTCCGAACTGCAGGAACAAGATAAGTAAAATGTAGTGAAGGGAAATTTGTAATTGTTGATCTTGAGAGATCTAGCCAAATGATGAAATTTGACCTTTTGGAAATGAAATGAAGTCTTATTTATTCAAAATTGATTGTTCATTTTATTTTATTATTGCATTATTTTCCAATCTCTTATAACTATGTCCGATTTGATCTCACAACTCACACTCGTCGACAGATCTCTCCTGACCGATCTTTAAATAACCGATCTTCCTGCCATGTTTCTGGAATTCACTTCTGATGAGTCATCAAAACAGTCCAATCCCGTTAACAGATGCGTCTCTTAGGGTTTCGTGAGCATTTAATGCTCAGGTAGGTATAAATAGGGAGGAGTATTGGCCATTTGCCCACTTACACCATTTTGAGATTCTCTGAACAACTATAATGTCCTTTCCTACTTTCTAAAGTTTTTCGGCACCAATTTACACTCCGGTAAGAGCTTTGACCTTTTTTCGATCAATTTTTCTTTATCCTAAAAAATGAGCAGTACAAACTATCAGAGAGTTGCAAGTCTTCCTTCTATTCACATTTTGTAGACATCGAACGAAGGTGATGTGGCCAGACCGAGTGAGCAACCTGAACCTTCTACGGTTATCGTCTTGGTCCATGGTCGAGCAACTAAGTCAAAACAAGCATCGTCTTCGAGGAAAGAGAACTTACCCGTGGACAAGTTGCCATCGGTCCTCAAAGAGACCGATCTCCAGTCCATTAGCCAAGACTACAACCTTCCAATTGACTCCTTCGAACTTATCAGATGTCATGGCGATCTTCAAGCTGATCATTTCTTTAAAGAAACTGACCTGATGATGGTGTATGAAGAACAATTAAAAGCCGGGCTTCAGTTTCCCCTTAACGAATTTCATAAACTATTCTGAAGTTCCATCGTGTCTGCGTAGCCCAAGTGCATCCAAATTCCTAGCGGACTCTGGTGGCCTTTAGAGGTTTATGCCGAGCTAAAAAGCTTGAGCCCACGGTGAAGGTTTTTGCTAAACTGCACAAGCTTGCTTGGCGAAAAAATGATGAATTTTGGTTTTTTTCAAGCCCAGCCAAACTGCAGGCTCTTCACCGATCTCCCTTCCTCGTTGAAGAACTAGAAAAATCATTTTTTTATACTGAGGAGCAAGGACCCAAATGGCTTTGAGGGCATTCCACGTAGTTAGTAGTACTTGGTTCCCATAGTACCAAAAAAGATCGCCCTAAATAAGGACGAGGATGCCATGGTGAAGGAGTTGAAGGATCAGGCGGCCGCTCATAAATACTCATGTTTGGATGCGGTTATGGCCAAACTGAAATGATGGTTGATGCGAGTGATCACCCATGAGGACTATGAGCTGCAACTCTCTAACCTTGGCCCCGGGATCGGTATAATCTAGATTCTTAGTCTCTTTGCTTTAGTGATCTCACTAACTTATTCTCTGTGCAGGTATGGCCGGAGGTGAGAGTGCAAAGGAAAATCACAGGCGAAAGAGGGAGCTCGCCCAAAAAGTGCAGGAGATGAAAGTTGCTGCTGCTCAGAAGCCGAGGCGGGACCCGGTAGAAGTACCGAGCTCTCCGTTCTGACCTCCAGAGCAGCCAGCCTCGGAGGTAGAGATTGTCCCTTCTCCTCCTCGACAAGCTGAACCTCCACCTCCGCCGATCTCTTCAAGTGTAGAAGGGGGGCCTTCCAGACCAGTCATTAGGACGCTCTCTCGAGTTGCTTAGGTCCTTATTCATTCTCTGGAAAGGAACCGTTCAGTTTGGGGCAATCCTGATCTATCCAAGGTCCTGGGAGCCACTATCTATTTTCAAGAAGACCGGAATATGATGGCTCAGGATAGCATTGACGATCTCCTGGCTTAGACGATGAGCTTGGATTTAGAGACTATTGCAAACCAGCATATGATCAGAGAAAAGGCTCATCTCTTGAGATAGGAGATTCTGAAGGCGGTTCAGGACGCAGCTACCTCCAAAGCCCAACTCTCGACTGCTCAGGACTACGTTGCCCAGATAGAAGCTCAAACGAAGTCTTACGAGGAAATGATAGCTAAACTGGAGTGGGAACTTGAAGAAGCTCGAGCCTGCCGATCTGTCGATCTCACTCGATTTACTGAGGAGATCAAAGCAATAGAAGAAGAGGCCTTAGCGAGAGAGGCTAATGCCTATGTGAATACACATGGTGATCTTCTGGCTGAGCTCGTGAAGAGCTATCCTAGAGAAGACTTCTCGTGGATGGAGGAGCTCATCCCGAGAGCTGAAGATGATAGCGAGGAGGAGCCTGAGAGAGAGAGAGGGAATGATGAAACTGAAAATGTACTCGAAGAGCAGGTCAGGGGAGACCCTCCTGCCGAATAACTTTGTATTTTCTTTGAAATGAATTAAGTCTTTTCATACTCAATTTTCTTAATGAGATCGGAAAACATCAAATCAAGTTGCGTGAGTACTGAATAGAATTGACTCTTAGTCATTTGAATAAAGTTGAACACTGAACCTGAGACTGGTTCTTAATCATACAACATAAGACCACCTAGGGAGATCGAAAAATCATTACACATGAACATGAGATCGGACGGTGCTGTGACCGAATGTCGACTGAGACTTTGAAACATTTGAAGAGTGATTTGTAAAATTGTAAAGATTTGAAAATGACTTGAGCTTGGATCATAATTGAAATAACTTATTAGGATCAGAACCATTATTTAGGGATCGGATAAAACATTAACTTTGTTAAGATATATTTGAACAATTCGAGCAAGATACCTAATCACAAAACTATACACAATTTGTAATTTTGAGGTATTTGAATGCAGTGAGATCGAAAAAACAATAACATGTAAGATCGGATAGTCCGAAGATCCAATATCGATCCGAACACGTCGAATAAAGATGAAGAGATTGAAAAACAATCTAACTTGAACGTGAGATCGAATTATCCCGAAGACGAACCATTGCTGAGTTCAGATAAGTGACCTGTGATCGGGTCCTTAGTTGAGGACGGATAATGTTAAGATGGAAAATCCATTCAAGAAAACATTTGAAATTATAACTTTACTACAACTTTAAAAGAAAATAGTATATTAAGTCATGCATTTGAGGGCCGACCAAAATATGGTGTCTACACATGGCTTGAGAGAGAAAAGAGAAATACTGACTAAACTCCATACTGGAATTGTCCATGTCAAACCGGTAATTGGAGATTAGAGGGATTTTACTGTATAAAATTTAAAAGTTGATGGAATTTTATATTACATTTTTAAGTTAAGAGACTATAATGTTATAACTAGATAAGTTCAGAGATAGTTGTCAAAATTTATCCATTTATGTACCCATCTAACATGCAACTAATTTAAATGATAAAAATGGTATATACCACCCCCAATTGAGTAGGATTGTAAAGAAAGATAGTTATATCGAAATTAAGCAAAATTCAAGTTAAATAAGTTTAGCTTTTGTAACAAAAGTCAAGTCCATCTTTTGTACAATCTTAGCACAATGAAAATAGTTTGTCATGAAACTACAACCTACAATTCAAAAAGGAAAACTAAGTAAGTGTGACTACCATTCATGCGCTAATACAAGCATGATCAATAAAGTCATTTAACAATAAAATTTTATTAATGCTAAAACTAGACTAAAATTAATTAAATAGCCAAACGATACTATACTCTATTACATGTAAAACAAAAGTAACGATCTTTTAAACTTTAGCCCCATAAAAAATACAAATGCATATCTCAAAACTCTTGCGTTTATACTCAATTTCACAATGGCAAAATCATCAACATAAACTGACCTCTAGCGATGAGAGCGAAAATGAGTGCAGCGGAGGACAGAGCACAAAAACAATCTTCTAAAACCTAGCTCTGAATTTCGTCAATTGACGATTGACAATAAGAGCAACTATGATTGAGGACAACATAGTGGCATGCCGCAAAGGAAAGGGACACCGAGAGCTAGAGCGATAAAGGAATGAGAAAGAATCTTCCTTCTTGCTTTCTATGGACTCAAATATTAATAAAAGCCATTTTAGTCTTTTCTCTCTCCATAACGGCTAGTTAATAGGGGTTACCAATTGCAAAGAATAATGTATATATTTTGGAAACTGTAGGACTCAATTGATGAGTTTAAAAAATATAGGGACTAATATATCAATTTTACTAAAAAAAAATCTAACCTAAAAATCTTTTATTTAATTTAATGGAAGCAAAGCTAAATTTGAACGGACTGCTATAATATTGTCTTTTAGAGATAAATATCTTAAGACAAATAAAATAATTGTTACTAATAATTATTATTGGATGCAAAATTTATTAGTATCTAAACATTAAATTTATTTATTTTTAATAACTCATTTTTTTAAATAAAAAATTTATTATTCTCTAAATGTTATATTATTTGTTTCTAATAATTAATTTTTTGAGGTAAAAACTTATTAATATCTAAATGTATAATTTTTTATTTCTAAAAATTAATTTTTTTTAGACAAAACTTATTAGTCTCTAAATATTATATTATTTGTTTCTAATTCATTAAGATTAATTTTGTTTATATAAGAAGTTTTAAGTTTTTTTTTTAATTTTCCATAAAAAAGACTTTTTTCATATTAAAAAAATTAATAACTAATATATATATATATATATATATATATATATATATATATATATATATATATATAAAAGATATGTTAAGTACGTATAGATTATACAAAGTTAAATAAAAAAATAATTTTTAAAAATTAAACATGTAAATACATACACATAACACTTATATTGTATTATGTTTATATATATTAAAATAAAGAAATTATTTTTTTCTTTTAATTTATATAATTAAAACTTTTAATCAACATATTATTATTAATCATTAAGTAAACAAATGTTATTAATTTAAAAAAAAACTCAAAAATTTAATAAAAACACTTTTACTATTAAGCTACAAATATTTTGATTATTTTAATTTATTAATTGTACATATATTAATATATTTATTTTTTAATAATTATTTTTAATTAAATTTATACTTAAAAATGTATAATTACTATAATAAATATAATAAAATTTGATTATATAATATAATATGTTATTAATTTTTTATTATAATAAAATATTTATATGATAAATTAAAAAATTAAATTTTGAATTATAAATTAAGAAAATAATAATTTGTAAAAAAAAGGAAAAAAAGCCATGCTACACATCATTTTTTAAAAGATTCGAGAGGTAATGATTTTCTTATAAAAGGCAATTGTAACACCCCTGATTTTTTATATATTATTATGGGGCTTCGTGTAGGTATCCTCAATTCGCGGAAATTCGACAGTTGTCCGGATCTGTGAATTTCCGGCCAGACAGACCAGCTACCGGAAAAGTCTCCGAATTGGATCGAGGTTTTGGCTACCCCACCATTGTCAGGCATCCCGAGCGCGTTCCTGAAGTCGGAATCGGCAAAGGTAAACCCGAACCTTGCTTTTTTGTAATTTTCTAGTGCTTAAATAGGATTAAAAATCCATAAAATATTCGTGGTAACTTAGAAAATTACGATTCTTTTTGCAATAGCTTAGTAATATTTCTAAGGACCGCGGGGCAGAGTTTTATAATTTTTAGAGCTTATTTGAGCAGTTTTTGCAAAAATGATCAATTATAAGGACTAAATTGAAATTTTACATATTGTGATGGATGATTGATTTGATGGGCCCAGGAGGGGCTGTGTGATGTGATTGATTGTGGATATAGAAGTGTGTTTTGAGCCCTTTTGCAGGTTGGGTAGGTTCTAGGTATAGGGGAGACTCTGCCGGATTTTCGGCACGACTTAGGACGTATTGGGTCTTTTCTTGATTTGTATTGAGTCATTTGTATTAAATAATTGTAATATAATTGTCAGGTGAGCCGGGACAGCCTTCTTCCTCCGCCCAGCCGCCACAGTGATTGCCGTCAAGTCTGTGAGTAAAATATTAATTTTAATTGTAATTTCGATATTATTATATGTTCAAGCATGCCCATGCATCACTTATATGCAAATATTTATGTAGTTAAACTCTAGGCACGATTTATGTTGCATTCATAACTGTTAGCGTGCCATGGATGTTGTTGTAGTAATTTGGAGCAGTGTGCGTGCGTTGGCGTGCGTGTGATGTGGTGTGGACTATGGATAGGACGGGTAGACACGGCTTGAGATCTTCGCTGGGACCCGGTCCTTCGGGGTAGACACGGCTTGAGTTCTTCGCTGGGACCCCGATTTGGTTATTAAGTGGAAGTCCGAGCTGAGTTCTTCGCTGGCACCAGATTGGATTTAAGAGAGCTGTATAGGGGATCAGCTCCCATATATTATGATTGATGTTACAGGGTGCGTGAGTGCTCCAAATTACCTTTTTGATGTTATGATGTGAAAATGTTGTTGATGTTGCATTTCACTCTACAGGGTGCATTAGTTTTAGATAGTTATAGAGATTATGGTTAAAATTGATATTTTACTCTCTGAGTCGAACGCTCACTCCTGTTCAATATTTTTTTAGGCTATAGGAGGATTTTATTGTGGTTAACCTGCTTTTCTCCTTCGCAGGTTGTTTATCAATAGTTTTGTAATTTTATTTACTCCTAGAATTTCCGCATGTGTTAGAAATATTTAAATGATTCGGGTCTGTAATATAAATTGTCATGTGGACCTGTAAAATTATATGCATGTTTGATGAATTGGATGAGGGAGCTGAGCTCCCATTTATTTTTATGCTGATATGAGTATGTGGAGGGTGAGCTGAGCTCCCCAATTGATGATATATTTTGTTTACAGGTCGGGTGAGTCAAAAAATCCCCGTTGAAAGTTCCACTTTATGGCTGAACTCTGTCCGGTTGGTTTCTTGAAATTGGGTCCAAATGGGCCTTAGAGTTGGGTTAATGAACAGTTAGGCTTACTACGGGCCTCGGAGGCTTTAGGTGGCGTGTCCTAGTCTTGGGTCCGGCCCATAGGTTGGGTCGTGACAAATGTGGTATCAGAGCTTAGGCTCCAGATTCATAGGGAAAAATTATCTAAGTGTTGGGAAGAGTCTACTAGGAGTCACATGCGGAGTATAGGATTCTGTTTCGTCTTTTCCTGTAATTCTTCGTTTCTAGATTCTACGTTATACCTCGGGAAATATAAGATTACCTCAGTTAGTGTCTTGATTTTCGTGGAGTACATAGAAACATGAAATAGATTTAGCAAACTTATTGAGGTCTACCTTGGAAACACGTACTCAAATAAATACTATATTTTCGTCAGTATGGGTTTAAATGGTGTGCCCATTTCGTGCAAGGCACTAGTACATAAAAGTGAGTCTTGAAAGTACAGTTGCCCTAGATAAGGATGAGGATACCATTGCTGGCAGTCATCAGTGGATGACCCAGATAGAATAAGTTTATGATAATAGAAGATTCAAGAGAGATAAGAGATTAAGAGACCTAGTCTGCCAGGACGTATCGTAGTAACTATACAATATTCTCGATGTCTGCTCGTAGCTGCAGATTACGATGCGACATGAGATTATTGTGTAGAGCTGCGTACTTCCCTGTAGTGCTTATGATGAGGATGTTGTAGGCAGTCTCTGTTTTGGTACAGTAATGCCAGAACAGAGTTCTATATCTGCAAAGGAGTTGGGAACTCCTGGTTAGGGATCTAGAGCTAGAATATCAAAGGTCACAGTTAGGTGGTAACTAGAGTCAGTGACCCAGTTACCCTAGCATGAGCTAGAGTTACAGTAAGAGTTGTTATCAGACCAGAGGTTTCGGACTAGTTGCAAAGTAAATGTGACACCTATAGAGTGAGACCATCTAGTCTTCGGTATGGAATTTTGGATGGTTTTTGCAGTATGACAAACATTTTGCTTAGAGCTTAGTGAGAATAGTATACCTTGTGTGTATCAGTATGGAATAAAGTACAACCCTACTACCTAGAGAAGGTCGAAACTATGAATATATGATTTACAGAGCTATGATATGATAAGAGAGACATTAGTTTGACATGGTTTTGGGCAAGGTGGTAAATGTAGTACCTTTGTTGCAGCAAGTTAGGGTATAGTCCTATCTTTTCAGAAGGGATCGAAAGTTATTACTAATAATGGTGACCCACAAAATAGTGCCCCAGATGGGACTGTAGAGTGTGGTAGAGAGTAGTTGGCTCGGGTATCCTGGAGAGGATACAAGTTCCATTATAGGAATCATATATAATCAGATCACGATGGATGTAAATCCTTTGAATTGGATGACGGGTTTGGGTGCCCGAAATCTTAAGTTTTGGAATTGAGTAAACATGGAAAATAATAATAATAATAAAAAAAAAATAATAATCAATAAAATTACTGCAGAATCAGTTCTCGAGGTAGTAAGGGTATTATGTAAGCTAAATGATAAGAATAGAAATCATACGAAAAAGGTATGACTGCAATTTCCTGAGTTCCTTTCTGACTTCATATTGTTCAAACAGTAGTAAAATCTAATTATAATAGTGTTAAGAGTAATAAATTAGCGAAGATAAATCACAGAAGGCCAGTAGATAGAGAAAGTGTAGAATGAAAATTGGGATAATTGATTACAGATGCAATATAATCTAAGTGCCAATGGGAGTACTAGCTAGAGTGGTCAAAGGACCAAATCTGAGTAGTACAGACATATGATAACACGATAGAGACTCTGAAAGATATAGTTAGCAAGTACAACTGTTATGTTAGGAAGAAGAATGGAACCAGGGATAGAATAGTCAAGTTCTATTTTGGGTAAGACAAAGGAAATAAATGAAAGGACAACCTAAAGAGCGCATAATAAAAGGAACAAAGTTAAGATATAGGATAGGCTAAGTGTTATTCTTGGCAAGGAGAATGACAAGGATGGAAAACCCAAAATAGGACCACATTAATGAGAAAAGTGATGGAGGTATGGAATACAATAATAATGAGTAAATGTTAGAAGGTGTGCGATGGTATTGCGGATTACCTAAATAGGTAGAGAAAGAGAAGTTAGTAAGCAGTAAGTTGAATAAAAGTCAGTCTAAGGGATCAAATAGGTATGATGAGAGGAAAAGAATGATAGATAATGACACATAGGTTTTAGGTTAGACTTTTGAGATAGTGAGAAGGTAGTTAGAGGTTCGTTATGAATGTCAGGCAAACATTTTTAGTGTGATCAACATAATCACTTTGCAGTGAAGCAATAACGCAGCAACGATGAGGGTAGAATAAAAAGTGACAAGTATGGATGGTAATAAATCACTAGAAAGTTTAAGGATCAAATTAATGACCATAGATAAGGGTGGAATTAGTGTTGAAAGAATCTATTAGCGAGAAAAATCTTTTAGGATTCAACAAGGGTTAAGGGCACAATATAAACGATGATGGATATGAATCATAGGTCGAGTATAAGTAAAGTTAATAAATTATAAAATATTATGTCAGGAAGGACGATGGTACAGTAAAGGGTTCATGCAGATGATACCTTATAGGTAGAGCACAATTGTGCTAGGAGATGATGAAATTTAAAGAGAAAGACTAAGAAACATAGGTTAAACGTTATTATATGGACAATCGGGCGTAGTTGAATATAGAGGATATTTTTCTTTCTTTTCAAGTTTATCTCGTGTTTTTGATTCCAGAGCGTTATATAAGGAGCGAGGCGAGGCAAGGAGACCTAGTTATTTGAGATTTTGATAGGCACCAATTCATATACAATTTCCTGATATGAGAATGACAGTAAATGCATACCTAGTGTTAAGTATGAAAGGACGATCAGAGTAATGACAGGAGTTAAATTGAGTTAGCTACTAAGGTTTGCGACTGTTTTAAACTATGAGCTAGATGAAGTACTATTTATGGATGAGTTTCAATAGATGAAATTGTTGCTGATGGGTAATTTGAGGTTGAAGTTTAGAAAGCTATGGGCAGTATATATGATTATATTAAGGAGAATGAACACGTGAAGTATCTTGTTTGGAATTAAGGCATGGCACATATTTCCTACAGTCGTGTTAGTTCAGATGGAACTTATAGTTTATGGGGCTCATATTCATCCAGGTTAAGCAATTTCCTACTAAGGCTGGTAGGGAATGATAATGTTTTGATAGTTAAGTTGGAAAAAAGGGGATACAAGAAAAATTTTCTATGGGTAATTATAAGTGTTACATAAAGTGAAGAATGTGCTGGTAGGAGTAAATCATAGGATTAGAATTCTTGAAGTAATGAAACTAGTAATCAAGATAAGACTAAGAAATAAAAAGAAAGTTAAAGTTGATGATGGGATAGACATTTTTGAAGGAAAAGGTGTAAGGATGAGATAGGACTAAAATTAAGGAATAAGTACAGCAGGTTGAAAAGATACCAACAATACCAAAAATAGGAAAAGGGAAGTGGATAAGATGCAAAGGACAGGAAGAGAGCTCGATAGAGTCAGTTATAATGATGAGGATAAGGAGTGTCTAACCACTGCCCCTGTGTTAACACTACCTATGAGCGGTGAAGGATACAACGTGTACTGTGACGCCTTTAGAGTTGGCCTAGGGTGTGTTTTGATGCGAAATGGAAAAGTAGTGGCTTATGCTTCAAGGCAGCTGAAGAGGCATGAGCAGAACTATCCCACTCATGATTTGGAAATGGCGGCTGTAGTCTTTGCACTAAAAATCTGGAGACACTACCTGTATGGTGAAGTGTGCGAGATATACACCGACCATAAGAGTTTGAAGTACATCTTCCAACAGAGGGATTTAAACTTGAAATAGAGGAGATGGATGGAGCTTCTGGAAGACTATGATTGCACCATCGGTACCACCACAGGAAGGCCAATGTAGTAGAGATGCTTTAAGCAAAAAAATCTTACAGCGGTTTGGCGCACATTTGTGAGAGAAGAGACCGTTGATTCGGGAAGTACATGAGTTGATGGAACAAGGTTTAATCCTAGATCTTTCGGATGAGGGGTCTTGTTGGCTCATTTTTGGTGAGGCGGACTTGCGAGATAGAGTTAGAGTTTTCCAACACAGAGACCAACAATTAATGAAGATCATAGAAAGAGTACAGCAAGGTGAAGGTGGTGAGTTTGGATTTGCCAATGATGGTGCCCTAGTGCAAGGTTCTAGGATATGTGTGCCCGATGTGGACAATCTCAGAGATGAAATCATGCGAGAGGCACACTATACACTGTACAGTGTCCACCCAGGTTCCACCAAGATGTACCATGATGTGAAAGATAGCTATTGGTGGAATGGCATGAAGAGAGACATAGCAGACTTTGTGTCCAAGTGCTTGACTTGTCAGAAGGTGAAGTTTGAACACCAGAGACCGTCAGGGAAGTTGCAAGAGCTCCCTATCCCAGAATGGAAGTGGGAAATGATTTCTATGGATTTTGTGACTGGGTTACCTCGTACCACGCGAGGATATGATTCGATATGGGTAATTGTAGACCGCCTAACCAAATCAGCTCACTTCTTGCTTGTGAAGACTATATATTCTGTGGCACAGTACGCCCGGCTCTACATTCGAGAAATAGTCAGATTGCATGGAGTTCCGGCTTCCATAATATCTGACAGAGGGCCCCAGTTCACTTCTCGGTTTTGGAGAAAGTTGCAGGAGGCACTTAGCACGATTGAACTTGATGCGGCTTTCCACCCTCGCATGCAGACGGACAGTCCGAAAGGACAATCCAAACACTGGAAGACATGCTTCGCATGAGTGTTTTGGATTTTGGAGGTCAATGGGATGAGCAGCTAGCTTTGGTGGAGTTTGCCTACAACAACAGTTATCACTCCAGCATAGGGATGCCACCCTATGAGGCACTATATGGAAGAAAGTGTAGGTCTCCTCTGTGTTGGACGGAAATGGGGGAAGCGAAGGTGCATGATGTAGACCTAGTGCAGAACACTTCAGAGATAGTTCCTTTAATCAGGGAACGAGCGACTTTCAAGATGGCGGAAGAGTTATGCAGACCCCAGACGGAGAGATGTGGAGTTTGCAGTGGGCGACTATGTATTCCTGAAGGTTTCTCCAATGAAGGAAGTCATGAGATTTGGAAAGAAGGGCAAGTTGGCACTTCGGTATATTTGACCTTTTGAGGTTACTGATAGAGTTAGAGCAGTTGCCTACCGGTTGGAGCTACCACCCAACCTTTCTCACGTTCATCCCATGTTTCACATCTCCATGCTCAGGAAATACATTCACGATCCTTCTCATGTACTACAGTCGGATGTAATAGAACTAAAGGAGAACTCGACATTTGAGGAGCAACCTGTAGCCATAGTGGACTACCAAGTGAGACAGCTAAGATCAAAACAGATCCCTATGGTTAAGGTTTTGTGGAGGAGCCAGTCAGTGGAAGAGTGCACCTGGGAGTCAGAACGGGACATGCGTAGCAAGTACCCTTATCTGTTCAATGTGTAATCATGTACTTTATTACGCTTGTGTAAAATTCGAGGCGAATTTTACGTAAGAGGAAGAATGTAACACCCCTGATTTTTTATATATTATTATGGGGCTTCGTGTAGGTATCCTCAATTCGCGAAAATTCGACAGTTGTCCGGATCTGTGAATTTCCGGCGAACAGAACCTACTAGGAAAAGTCTCGGGTGGATCGAGGTTTTGGCTACCGCACCATTGTCAGGCATCCGGCGTGTTCTGAAGTCGGAATCGGCAAAGGTAAACCCGACGTTGCTTTTTGTAATTTTCTAGTGCTTAAATAGGATTAAAAATCCATAAAATATTCGTGGTAACTTAGAAAATTACGATTCTTTTTGCAATAGCTTAGTAATATTTCTAAGGACATGAGGCGAGTTTTATAATTTTTAGAGCTTATTTGAGCAGTTTTTGCAAAAATGATCAATTATAAGGACTAAATTGAAATTTTACATATTGTGATGGATGATTGATTTGATGGGCCCAGGAGGGGCTGTGTGATGTGATTGATTGTGGATATAGAAGTGTGTTTTGAGCCCTTTTGCAGGTTGGGTAGGTCCTAGGTATAGGGGAGACTCTGCCGGATTTTCGGCACGACTTAGGACGTATTGGGTCTTTTCTTGATTTGTATTGAGTCATTTGTATTAAATAATTGTAATATAATTGTCGGTGAGCGATGCCTTCTTCCTTCTCCTAACCGCCACAGTAATTGCTGTCAAGTCTGTGAGTAAAATATTAATTTTAATTGTAATTTCGATATTATTATATGTTCAAGCATGCCCATGCATCACTTATATGCAAATATTTATGTAGTTAAACTCTAGGCATGATTTATGTTGCATTCATAACTGTTAGCGTGCCATGGATGTTGTTGTGGTAATTTGGAGCAGTGTGCGTGCGTTGGCGTGCGTGTGATGTGGTGTGGACTATGGATAGGACGGGTAGACACGGCTTGAGATCTTATTGGGACCGGTCCTTCGGGGTAGACACGGCTTGAGTTCTTATTTGGGACCCCGATTTGGTTATTAAGTGGAAGTCCGAAATGAGTTCTTGGGCACAGTTGGATTTAAGAGAGCTGTATAGGGGATCAGCTCCCATATATTATGATTGATGTTACAGGGTGCGTGAGTGCTCCAAATTACCTTTTTGATGTTATGATGTGAAAATATTGTTGATGTTGCATTTCACTCTACAGGGTGCATTAGTTTTAGATAGTTATAGAGATTATGGTTAAAATTGATATTTTACTCTCTGAGTCGAACGCTCACTCCTGTTCAATATTTTTTCAGGCTACAGGAGGATTTTATTGTGGTTAACCTGCTTTTCTCCTTCGCAGGTTGTTTATCAATAGTTTTGTAATTTTATTTACTTCTAAAATTTCTGCATGTGTTAGAAATATTTAAATGATTCGGGTCTGTAATATAAATTGTCATGTGGACCTGTAAAATTATATGCATGTTTGATGAATTGGATGAGGGAGCTGAGCTCCCATTTATTTTTATGCTGATATGAGTATGTGGAGGGTGAGCTGAGCTCCCCAATTGATGATATATTTTGTTTACAGGTCGGGTGAGTCAAAAACTCCCCGTTGAAAGTTCCACTTTATGGCTGAACTCTGTCCGGTTGGTTTCTTGAAATTGGGTCCAAATGGGCCTTAGAGTTGGGTTAATGAACAGTTAGGCTTACTACGGGCCTCGGGGGCTTTAGGCTGGCCCAGGTCCTAGTGCCGGTCCGGCCCATAGGTTGGGTCGTGACAGCAATAATTTTTCCTTGAAATTTTAAGTAAAAATTGGGATCCAAATATAGGGCCAGCTTGTTATAGTTTGTTTTTTTAATTATATTTATTTATTTTAAATAATATTTATTATTTTTAGTAATTTAAATAAATTTTATTTAAATAATAATAGTAAATAAATATTGTTGTATTAAAGATAAATAAATGTATTTATACTAATAATTAAATATATGAAGATATTAATATGTAATGACAAGATAATTTAATTTTAGAAAATATTAGAGGTAAATTTATTTAATTTTAAAAGTAAATTTAGAAATTTTAGTATAAATAATTAAAGTCAATTTAATTTATCTTTAAAAATAAATTTAAAGATAGATAATATAATTTATTAAAATAGGAAGAGAGATCATTTTTTTATTTTTATAAGTTATTAATATAAATAAATATATTTATTTTTAAAGGTTAAATTAATATTAAATATATATTTATTTTTATATTTATTTTTAATTATATTTAAGAATAATAATAAATGAGGTAAATAATTATTTATTTTTTAAAAAATATAGACAAAAATAAATAGCATTTTAAATCTAAATTTTGATAGTATTTTAAATCTAAATTTTTAGTGTGAATATAATAATTTTAGCGAAGGACGTATAAAAAAAAAAAGAATTGCTTGAAATTTTAGTTTTTAAATTATAAATTTATTAAAAATATTTATGGCAGTGCTGGCATCAATTACTATGGTTGGTTTCAGTTTGGGACAAACTTCGTTACAATCATATTAGCAGAAAAGTGCGAGGCAGAAAGATTGTAAGATCACATCACAACCAAAGCATGTCATAAGGATTTATCTGTAAAGATATAAAAGCATGATGATCATAAAGATCACCTGAAACTAGTGTTTGCATCATACTCTCTCATAGGCAAGCATCATGTTATATAACAGAAGACCTATCTATCTATGATAATCTCCGAGTATGGTTTTGGCCCATAGAAAACCAAAACAAGTAGATAGGATTTGTGATTGTTTCAGTAAATTTGCGAAAGATCTGCCCACCAGATTTTTCTCATCATCTTTAGTGTTGCTTGCATCACTTGCTCTTTGAAGTACACTTGCTAAAACAGTGTGTTCTTTTTCTTAATTGTTTTTTTCGATCTCTCTTTTCACAATTGCACTTGGGTTGAGGGTTTTAGGTTTTGGATTCTGAAGAGAAGAAACTGCATAGCTTTCTTACCCCATTTTCTCTCTCTCTCTCTCTCTCACTGTTTTTTTTTTTTTTTTCCTTCTCATCCCATTAGCTTGTCGTCTTAAAATAGCTAAAAGAGCAAAGGAAAGGACTTTTCTCTGAAAATTGGTGCTCAGAAGACCTGCCATGAACAGAATGTTGAACAGAGAATCCAGATATTTTAATTATGATGATTGAAGCAGATGACGAAAGGTGGCGAGGAGGACAGAGAAAGGGAAGAGATGGGCCCTAAAAAGCCTGCGATAGAAATAAGTGACACTGCACCAAAGAGTAATTTGGTTTCCTCTCTCTCTCTCTCTCTCTCTCTCTTCTCTCCCCTCGTTTTTGCTCTTATGTGGCTTTTTTTTTCTCTCCATTTTAAAGTTTAATGGGTCCATTTCATGTATCTCCCCCCATCACTGCAGAAGCTTTTTTTGGCTTTTAGGCACTTTGTTTCTTGCTTATATAATGAGTTTTCTGATATCATTGGTGTCCTTTTTTTGCAAGACCCATTTGTGTTTGTGAGCTTTGAGTCTCGGGCGTGAGAGTCCGAATTTTGGGGTTATTGCAGAGAATGCCACTTTTCTGATCGTGCAAGTGAAACCCACTTTTCTATTTATTTTTCTTAGTGGGTTTTTTTTTTCTTCTGTTTTTTTTTCGGCCTTTCAGAGAAAGTAAATGCCTGAGTCCCTGTTGGCTTTTTCACCTTGCTCTTTCTCTTTTTCGTTAAAAAAACAAAAGTTAGCACTGTTTTCTGGCTTTTGATTACAGTCTTTCATGGAGAAAGAGTAACCAATGACTTACTGGGAAGTTCATGTTGAAGTAGCTTGTCATGGGTTTTCTGAGGAAGCTTATATATAGTGTCAATCATCATACAAACAAACCACTTTGTCTTGCAAGTGTTGAAAGCTATCTCATGTCTGCTTTGAGAAATCCTATGAATCTGAATCAAAATTCTTCACTTTATTGCTGGCTGCAAAACTCTAGTTTCCCAGGTTGGGTTTTTCTCTTGGTCGGTGATAGCTCCTCAGCAAATGAATGAAAGGTCGGTTAGTTTACATGCTTTCAATTTCCTTTGTTTACTGATGAATATTTCCAGCATTTTTCCTATTTGTGTGTGTTGAAATTAGCCGCTCAGAATATGGGCACTTCCATGCATTTATTTAAATCACAAATTTGAGTTTCTTGGCTGCAAATTTTAATTTTCATTCCGTTTTAGCACTGGGTTTGGGTTGTGTTATCCATGCTTTTAGTTTTGTGTGTCTGTGTGTTTATTGGAAGCTAGTGGGATTTATAATATTGTTATAAACTTATAATTAACAGCTCGAAATATGGGCTTTTCCAAGTTCCTAATAGCAGTCCATTTTGAATTTGATCCATGTTATAATACCTTGAGTGGTAGAAAATGTCCTTGTTATCTTTCCTTGCTAGCCTCATCCCTTGTGCACAATTTGGTCACAGTTGTTCACTTCTTTTCTTTTTTTTTTTTAAAGAAATTTAAATTATGACATTGTGATTTATGTGTCTTAAGCATTGAAGGTTATTGTCTTATCAACTACTCCCCAAGCATGGTCTATGGTCTTTAACAGGTCTGGGTTTGTGTGTGTCAGTGGGCTTGTGCAGTGAACGTGATGTGAATGTTGTAAATAGGCTTTCAAAGTTAAAACCACTTTTTTGCATGCTTCCCTGGTATTCCAACCTTTGCGCTTTATTGCAAATTTTTCCAGGTGGATGTTACTTGGTATATAGATCATCAAAAGAACACAGCATATCCCCAGCAAGTGAATTATTGTATTTCCTGAGAAGAGTTCCCAGAGGAGTAAAGAATGAGGTTCTGTAGATGAAAAATGGTCTAATATATAAATTAAGCATGAGAAGATTAGATAATTTTGAAGCTAATGCGGTTTTGCCTCTTGCCTTGTGATTTTATTGGTTGGTCTGATATGATGGAGAGTCGTTTGTTTAGTGTTCCTATGGATATAACCGGCAGGAATTCCATTGCCATGGAAGGAATTGGGTCACAGATAACCCCAAACTCAGTTGTCCAGTTTGATTCATTTGACCTCAACAACCAAAACCAGGCCTTGGAGGGATATACAGTGCTTCCTATGTTGCGAGGGGCACCTGTGAATGGTCTCCATACAGATAATCGGGCTGCAATTGTCAATTCAGAGGTATTAGTTACATCTCTTGAAAGGAATATCATTAGAGGTGCCGAGTTTCAAGAACAATTAGTGGGTGGAACTTCAATATCTGGTCCTGCGTTTGCTACTCTTGTAGCCTCAAGAAATGGTTTTCAAGAAAATCTGACCAACTTACCAATTTCAGAATCTTCAATTTATCCTTTAGAGGTTTTAAGAACTTATGTTCCTAATGACTTCTCTAATGGTTTAAACTCTTCATTTGCGTCTTCTGTAGACTATGGGTGCTGTGAAGTATTTGGTGATATGAATGCTAAGGAGGAGATTAACCGATTTGCCGCTCCTGTAGAGCATTCTGGAAAAACCCCTATAAGGACAGGGTTTCAATCTTATTCATCCATAGGAACTCTGGAACCTAATAGCTGGATATCTACTAATAGTGTGAATGTGAGCACAGATAATCCTTATGCTTCCTGTCATTTTAGTAATGAGCTATCTTTAAGTCTGGCTACATCTCAGCCTTCTGCCATAAATGGGTCTCATGTCCCAGATCAATGCTCAGAGATAACTTGTTCTGGTGTAACACACCACTGCTTGAAAGAAACAAGGTTATGCTCAGAACGAACTTCTCCAAGCAGTAAGGAGCTTTGTCTGAGTTGTGGTTCTTATGGGGCTGGTCAATTCGCACAAGTAATATCAGGATCCAGATATCTTCAAGTAATGCAGGAAATACTTGCTCAAATTGCAACTTACTCTCTTGAGAATCTAGACCAGATGAGTTTATCAACCAGTGGGATCAAGATTGGGGCAAATATACCATCCTCTTCGCGTTACCCTATGGAGGGAAGGATGCATTTGATGGGTCCTGATGAATCGCCTAAGGTGGATGGTAGATTTGGAGTTCAAGTGGATCCAGCACTGCAGAAACGGGCACTGGAAGCAAAGAAGACTCAATTGCTGACTCTACTTCAAGTTGTATGGTGGTTAAATTAATTATTAGTACTATCTAATTCTGTGGTGGCTTTATGGTTACGTATCATGTTTTCTTTGAATGAGACTTGAGCTGCTCTTATTCTTCATTATAATCGATACAATATAGATATAATAAAATGTCAAACTAACTAGCTATGTGGATCGAAACTGAAACTGAACAATTCAAAATCTTTAACACCAAGCAATTTGATCAGGTCAAAAGTGTTGTTGTCCTTGACTTGCTGTTTTGGTTTCACAACTTTCACTACAGTTATACTTCTAATTTAGCTGCTTTCAGTACACTAACTAGGCATCATTGTCATACTATTTTGCAAGGTTGATGACCGATATAACCAATGCTTGGATGAGATACACACAGTTGTATCTGCATTCCACGCTGCAACTGAATTGGATCCTCAAATACACACACGATTTGCTCTTCAAGCAATTTCTTTCTTGTATAGAAGCCTTAAGGGGAGGATCAGCACCCAAATCCTTGCTATGGGAGCACATTTTGATGGTGGACGTGCAAAAGAGGCAGAAGGATCTCATGAAACTTCCTATTTCCAAAAGCAATGGACACTCCAGCAACTGAAGAAAAAAGATCATCAGCTATGGAGGCACCAGAGAGGCTTGCCGGAGCGATCTGTCTCAGTGCTGCGTGCATGGATGTTTCAGAACTTTCTTCACCCGTGAGCTCTCTTACTTGATGACATCGTACGCATAATGTTGTGCATGGCTTCAACGTTAGTGAAATGAATTTCAGAGGCTTAACATTATGCCCCAAGCTTTAGTTCTAATACATTTGGTGCATCTCAGGTACCCTAAAGATGCCGAGAAGCATTTGCTCGCAGTCAAGAGTGGACTGACAAGAAACCAGGTATATATCTTGGTTTCATTTAACCTGAAAATTGCATGTACATTAGAAACACTATAATAATTGGCTTAATGGGGAAATACATATGTAGTGATCAAAACATATAGTTTGATGATCTAATAATTTCTTTTGTGATATTTTGGTATATGATGAGAAGGTTTCCAACTGGTTCATTAATGCTCGAGTTCGATTATGGAAACCGATGATCGAGGAAATGTGTGCTGAGATGAACAGGAGGAAAGTTCGGCAAATTGAAGATGGAACAAATAGCAATCACAGAAACCACATCAGCAATCTAAGATTTAATGTGAATTAAAGTTGAAGGTAGATATGTATGGCAATGGGACAAAGCTTTACATATTGTTCAATGGACGTGAGGAGCAGAAACATTCATAAATTGGATTCAACTGTATATAATGCTCCATAAAGTTGGATATCACAGCAAAAATGATCGATTAATGTTTAGATGTCTCATCAAACAATCCGAATCCAAGTGAGTTAGATGCAATGGAATTATTTTTGTATGTTCATCGCCATCTTTCTTTCTTTCTTTCTTTCTTTCTTTCTTTTTTTTTTTTAGGGGTGGGTGTGGAAGAGGAGGGTGGGTGTATGGCATTTAATGTTTGTCTTGATATAGAAAGAAAATTGGAGGTGCGTCAATAGCATTTGTTAGGTGCCTCACCGGAACGGGAACACAATGGGGCTACAACTCCCACCATCATTATATGAGTGAGAGGGTGATGCTTTCTCAAGCATCAAAAAAAAAAAAAAAATTGAGAGGATGATTGAGATGATGATAGATGCCTGGCTGTTTTGCTTGAGTGTGTGTATATATATATATATATATATATATATATATATATATATATATATATATATTCACGGATTGTTTGGTAATAATTTAAATTTTTTATTTATAATTTTTATTTAAGACTTCAATCTATTAAATTATATATTTTAGTAAAAATTTTAGTTATATTAATATATATTAATTTTGTAGTATTTAGCCTAAATCAAACTAGAAATTTTGTATGTATAAATTTTTAAAAGATATAATTGTAATTCTTGACTCAAAAGATCATTAATAATGTGAATGCTTAAGTAAAAAATATAATTAAAAGTTGAATATCTTTAAAATAGAAATATAATTTACGAATGTATTTGATAAATTATTTTTAATAGTCATGTGGAGATAAAGTTGAATATTTTACTCGAATTTAATATTTTAAAAAAGACTCTTAATATTTTAATTTTTAATTATAATAATGTCTTTTAAAAATTGAATTTATAATTAAAAAAATTAAAATAAAATTTCAAACACAATGAAGATAAAAATAAATTAAAAGATAACTTAGTTTAAATAAAATTATTAAATGTTATCTAATATCAATAATTAAATTTATAATAAAAATATATTAAAATAAATTTTTTGAATAAATTTATTTTTTTTTAATTATATTAAGTGTCAAACAACGCTGGATACCAGCGTTAAATTTGGTTAACAATTTTTAGTCTTTAATAAAAAAAAAATGGCCCCAAATCCTCTCCCTCACCCTCTCCAAAACCCTCCCCTCATCTCCACCCAGAACACCGCCAACCACCCTGCCAATCCTCCAAATCCTTCACAACCGTCACGGTATCCTCCTTACACATCTTTCCACCAAACCATCTCTCAGAAGAGAAGTTTGCCAATGCTATACTTTGACAACTTTCCATCAGATTGGGATGTCAAATCTGTATGGCATTCATTCTCTATGTTTGGTCAGATCATTGATGTCTATATCCCTAACAGATTAAACCATAGAGGAAAACGTTTTGGGTTCATTAGAGCCCCTACGATTGTTCACCTTAATGAGCTTCTGGATGCAATCAATGCTATTTGGATTGGTACATATAAGCTTCGTGCTTTTCTCTCTTGAAAAGGGCACAAAGGTCTTGACATATGTCCAAGCATGCCTCGGCAGGTTTCACAGTTCTCAAACCTAGTTGTAGAAGGGAGATATGTGGCTTCTGAAAATTGTCCAGATGAAAACAAAGAGTGTTTGGAGCGTTCTGTTGTTGCTAAGGTTCAAAATGTGCATTCAATCCCAACCTTGCAGACACGCATTCTTTCTCAGCAAGTCTCATCAATAAAAGTTTCTCCAATGGGTGGTGATCAGGTATTTCTTACTTTTGATAATAAGGAGTTGATGGAAGAATTTTTAGCTGAAAAATGTTGGCTCCAACAGTGGTTTGTTGAGGTCAACCTTGGCAGTCAATTTACGCACCATCGAAGAGGCTAGTATGGTTGCGTTTGCCAGGAGTCCCGCTGCATGTTTGGACTTCCGATTTCTTCAATTGGGCAGGAAGCTTTTTTGGAGATTTCATTTCAATGGATTACCACACTCAAGCAAAAAATAGATTAGATTCAGCAAGGATTTTAATCACCACAAATCATCAAGGCTTTATTAACAAAACTATTGTAACAACCATTGACAACATGTGCTTTCAAATAATAGTATCTGAAGAACCATGCCATGAGATCTTTGCATGGAATAATCCTACCAATCAACAAAATCATTACTCATCATTAAAGGGCTCTTCTGAAGAATTATGGGCAAGAGAGGATGATGATGTGGGCTCTCACAGCCAATTTGTTGATGTGTCATCCAATGTGGTTGCCAATAATGATACACTTGGACTACTTTCCTCTGGTAGTGCCTCCGAGCCTATGGAATCACAACCTTTGCATGTTAAGCTTCCTAGCACATCGTGTCCTAAGCTGAGCTACAACTCTATTAATACTAGAATATTGGATTTCATTCCCCAAAGAGCAGCTGAGAAATTGGGTTCCCGAGTAAACGCCTTACCATCTTCTCGCATGTGTCTAGAGCCTTCCACTTTTGAAATTAAAATGATGACTAAGCAACCAATGCTAGAGTACCCTCCCTCTCTCAATGTAGAAGAGTTTGAGCATGGAGATAACTATCTATCTACAAGTTATGTCTCTAATGAAATTCAACACGTGGATAATGAAGTGGACTCTTCTTATGAGCCGCCCGCCTGCAATAAAGTTGGATCACATGATGGCAGCTCAAGTCTCTTAAGTGACTTACCATTGTCACATTATAAAGTTAATAGGCTTTTGAAGCAAAGAAAAGACTCGAGGGCTATAGTTGATTTATGGGACTTATATCCCAAACTTTCCTCTGGTGGTAAGTTTAAGCGTCCAAAATCTAAGCCCAATAAAGCCTCCACAGCCACTAATAGTGACATATCGCCTCCAAAATCTAAGGCCAATAAAGCCTTCACGGCCACAGACAGTGATATTGCAAGAATGAACCACCAGTTATGTAATACGCCTAATGAAGCTTCTATCTCAACTACTCTCTCTTCAATAAAAGAAGCTACGGAAACTATGGAGTTGGGCGAAATTTGGGGTTAATTTTCGATGGGGACCAAAATGTTTATCTTGAGTATCTTGCAAGCCAAATTTCAGTCGAGAGGTTACTTTGTAAAGCGAAGAATTGACTCTTCTTCATAGCTGTTGTTGCTATGCTATCTCATTCTAGGTGCTTTTGATTTTTTTCCTACTATGATGTTTTGTTTTTTCACTTGGAACGCTAAGGGTTGGCGAGCATTGATGCGGTTGATCTTGATCTTCAGGCTGCTCCTGGATGTGTTGGATTTTATTGGTATGCAGATAATGCAATCCATGACAACTAATTAAACGGAAGGAGAGGCTTGTACAAAGCGAATCAATAAGCCCAAGGAAGAATTTTAACTTTGATGAAGGGTCCATAACTTTGATGTGTTTGGAGAATCAAGTAATGGAAGAAAGTTGTTAAAGGAAGAGTATTGAATATTTTTAAGTTGCTATTTATTTCTTTGTTTTATCTTGCGTATATGATGGTGTAAGCAAGGGTTGGAGCTGATGATCTTCAAGATCTCCTCTCGCATTCTATTGATTTTTAGCTTCGGGGGTGCATCACTTCGACTGGAGATATCTCGGTTTGGTGTCTGCGTGCTATAGTTCATTTCTACGGGCCCTTGAGTCTTTTTTGGTGGTTTTATGTGATCTAAGTCTTTCTATTTTCCCTTAGTAACTGCAGAATGTTCTTGGTCCTTGCTTTGTGTGATTCATTTTTGTCTCTTATCTTGATGCTAAGTTTTCCTTATTTCATTTAATAAAATTTCTTGCTTATCAAAAAAACAATTTTTAGTCTTTAGCTTTCACATATATATATATATATATATATATATATATATATATATATATATATATTAGAATAGATAGCTTATCTTTTTAATAATATTAATTATTTAATTATATATTAACATTGATTAAAATGTGTTATTCATTTTTTAAAGAAAATTAAAATTTAGGAGTCTAGCGTGTATATTTAAGTAGTGGTGAGCATTCAATTCAAACCGAATCAGAATAAATGAAAAATTGAATCAAATCAAATCGTTCTATTTTGATTCGATTCGGTTCAAACTTATCGGTTTTGATTTTTTATTATTTTTTAATTTAGAATTTATTTTCAAGTTATTTGATCTATTTTTAATATTGGTTTGAACCTAATAACTATTAATCAATGAAATTAAACAATTTATATATATATATATATATATATATATATATATATATATATATATATATATAATTACATATAATTCATAAATTTTTTCATAAAAATAATCAATTTAAAAATCAATAAAATTATTCAGTTCGACTTAACTGATTTTTTTCTCTTTAAAACTGAACCTAACTAAAATAATCAAAATTTTTATAATATAAAACCGAATCGAATCTAATTATTTTAAAAATTAAATCAAATTATCGAATTAAAGCGATTTGATTCAATTTATTCGATTTAAATTAAATAATAGTCACTCTATATTTAAGTATTAAGAATTACGAAACACTCATTTTTTATTTTTGATAAAGTGTTTATATCGAACTTTTTTTAAAAATATTTATTCAATATTATATTCACACCTATTTTATATGTATCTATACGAGGAATTATTAGGTGTTCCCAGTGCACATACACCTTCTTTCACAATCATATGGGATTCACTCCCTGTATAATAGAAAGGATCCATTCTCTGTGAAAGAGAGAGCACTATTTTTTAGTGCTCCTGGTGTACCTAATAATTAGCCGTATCTATACATATTAAAAAATTAAAATTTGAAAATTTTTAAAATATAAAATAAATATAACTTTTCTTCATATTAATTATATTTATATTACTATTTATAAAATATATTATTAATTTTTTTTAAAACATATAATTCTTAATTTTTAATTTATATATATATATATATATATATTTGGGTAATCGCATTCTTCAGGAGCCTCTTGGAATTTTTGGCTTACTTTTTCCGTAATATCTGTGGTGTCTCTCACTCTCGTTTTGGTGTGGCGTGATTGTTCCTGTTTCCTATATTAATAATAATTGAGATGGCTTTAAATCATCACATCACATGCAGATCTGATTTGATTTGATTTTAATTTTTATAAATTATTTTTATTATAAAAGAATAATTATAAATATATTTTTATATTTATTTTTTAAAATCATATATATCGACTGTTGTCAAGAAAATAAATTATAAATTATTATGATGAGAATAAAAAATAATAAAAAAATAAAATTAATTCAGTTGACATAATCATAATTGTTTAAATTTTTTTCTATCTTACATGATTTCAAATTTATTATAACGAAAATTATTAAAATTTTTTATTTTTATTAGTTAAAATTTAATAATTTTATAATTATATATATAATTTTATTTTTTAAAAAATATTATACATTTTTATATATAAAAATTAAAATTATATTTTGTATGCGTTCATAAAATAAATTATAAATAGATTAATTATATATATATATTATAAAGTCATCAATTTTTGTTTAATATATTTTTTATAAAATTTAAATTTTTTAGTGAAACAAATACTTTAATTGATAGCAACAGTAGAATCCACCTCATAATCAAATACCTAGTGAAAAGGAAGGTCTCGTTTTCATGGACTCTTATAGAATTCCAGGAAAAAAGAAGAATCCTGAGAATATTCCAAGAATGAAACACAGGCAGTAGAGTTTTCAAGGGATTTCACCTTCAGATATATATATATATATATATATATATATATATATATATATATATATATATTTTTCTCTTATAAATAATGCAGGACACGATAGCGTTCACTACATGGTTCATGCACCATGTTTCTAGTGCTTGCTAAGCTGTAATCAATCGACGTTAATACGCATATAAAACCCCTCCTCTCGTTGCTCTATCACTCTATGGAAAATTTGGGAGGTGGTCGTAGCATAGCAATGGCGAGAGTTGTGGTGGTTTTCGACTTTGACAAAACCCTTATTGATTGTGATAGTGATAACTGGGTGGTGGAAAAGCTAGGCGTTAATGACACCTTTACTGAGCTCCTCCCTACCTTGCCCTGGAACTCACTCATGGTTCTTATTCCTATCCCTTTTTCATCATCTATAGCTTTTCTTCCTTGTTCAATTTCCTTTGTTCTTTTTGGTTATTTTCTGTATGCTCACTTGAAAAATGTATCGTTTGAAGCTTTAGATGTTTTGGTTTCTCTAGTTTTTCATAATGGGGGAAAAGATGGGAATGTCACAGGATTGAAGCCTTGAAAATTAGTCTTATTTAGTTGTTCTACTGAAGGAAAATTGTTTTGACTTGTTAGTTCTGAAATTGGGGTTCCTGTAAATATGAACTAAAGACTTGATATTGTTTTCAGGATCGGATGATGATGGAGCTTCACTCTAGGGAAAAGACAATTCAGGATATTGCAGAGTGCTTGAAACAGGTTCCTCTGCATCCAAAGATTACCAAAGCAATTAAATCAGCCCATGCTTCTGGGTACTAATGAATTGCTTCAATGGTTCTTTCAAGTCATTTGTGTCAATTTCAAGATTGGTACCACACCATAGTATGCTTTCATATATGCAACATGTGCTCAAACTTTTTTCAGGTGTGATTTGAGGATAGTAAGCGATGCAAACACCATCTTCATCGAGACAATCTTGAAACATTATGGGCTGATGGATTGCTTCTCTGAGATAACCACAAACCCATGCTATGTGGATGCAGAAGGCAGGCTGAGAATCTTACAGTACCATGAGTTCAAGTCATCTTCTCATGGCTGCACAATCTGCCCTCCAAACATGTGCAAGGCAAGTCCGTTTCTAAGTTTAGATAAGATAACCAAGATAAGGGGGAGATTTTCAACAACTAATTACCGTGTTGCCCTCTTATCAATAGGGTCTGGTGATGGAAAGGATGCGAGCTTCTGTTTCTGCTCAAGGAAAGAACCGGTTCATTTATGTTGGTGATGGAAGTCCGGATTTTTGTGCAGCAATGAAGCTTGAACAAGGAGACATCGTGATGCCAAGGAAGAATTTCCCTTTGTGGGAGTTGATTTACGGCAACAAAAACCTTATCAAGGCAAATATTCAGGAATGGAGTGATGGGGAGGAGCTAGGCACCAGGCTACTCGATTCAATCAACACCATCCTCAATGAAGAGAAGTGCTGCAGTGTAGAACCTGGTCCTTTGGTTCCAGTTTATTGTAATTTTCAGAGAGCTTCATCAATCTCTGCACATGATGCACAAACCATAAATGTACTCCCAGTTCGTCGCTAGATGGGGCCAAAGAGCACCATTCTTGTTTCCACTGCTGTTGATTATTTACGCTAGCAATAGCATGACTATCTTACTGATTTCAAGCTCTTATGGCACGTCATCCAACCAATAACATGCCATGTATTCTTTCCATCAGTATAGTCCATTCTTAGTTCTTACCTAACAATATTGAGCAGTTAATTATAATTAAATAAAATAAAATCTATCAAGTAATTACAAATAAGGACTGCCAATCATTTTAATATTTGTGTCAACGTAGCTTCCATCAGCAGCACTTTCAGATAAAAGGAAAGGGACATTCCACTTCCCACCATACATCGTCAAGCCTAAGTTTAAAAAGAAAAGTTTGAAACTTTATAAGTAGCCTGCTTGTTCAGCTTAGCACTAAGGGCTTTCAATCTTGTGAACAAAGAATAGACAATCAAATTGATTGACGTGGAAGCCAACTTGAGAAAGCAGGAGTTCAACATCCACCATTTATTGCTATTATTATTGCTTATAACTGTGAAAAATTATTTCAGGAATTTACAACTAACTGAATACTCCTCAACCTCAACTAACACTTGTGATTACAAATCAAAGAATGGAAACCTCAGCTTTCTTTCTAATATATTTCCCCTTTAATTTTTTTTTTTTCCTCTTCTAATCTTTATCTACAATCTTCTACAAATCCTCCCACATTTATCTTCCCCAAGCTATCAAAGAAAATACAATAAATAGACAACAAAAAGTATTCTTGCCATCCATCCATATTCTTTCAGACCTCCACATGTGTTCGAGTTTTTATTGGCTTCAACTTCAAGCCCATGCTTTCCGGTGAAAGGAGCTCAGGGGAAATGCACAATGGACTCAAAGGGCTTCTTGGGCTGACACTTAATTTAGGTGGTCTATACATACCGTATCCCATTAGAAAGTACTCCATTGGTATTAACATGGCATGGGGCTGCTCCTCTGTCACCATGGATCCACATGCCTGAACCTGTAGGTGCCCCCACCCTCCAGTAAATAAAACTCCTTCCACTGTTCTAAATATTCATGCAAACCAAATTTGAAAATCAAAGTATATACCATTTTATACCTCAACTAAGGCACTGTATCTTCTATCTAGTTTTGATGTCATGTGCAAAGCCTCAGAGTGAAATGGAGAGTTCTCCCCGACAAATATCAGAGAACGACAATGTAGCTTTCTCAGTCCTTCACTAATGTCCGGTCTCCTGCAAGACACAAGCAAAATATAACAATGTCATATCAAAAAGCTAAAGCACGTACCACAAGGCTCACATTAATTTAGAACATGTGGCAACTCTTTGCAGGTAAAGCAGACACAAAACAGTGACATGTGTCAGGGAAAACAATTGCCAACAAGCACAACACAGATTTGCATTATTTACATGTGTAAGAAAAACTATTTAAAATCAGCACCTACCCATTTAATGCTTCAAGAAACCGCCAAACATTTAAACTCTGCCTTTCATCCAGCAACTAACAAATGAAGACACAAATACCATCAAGTTGGCGAAGTAATAGCTTCCAGAATGCTGATTATAAGTTGATTTAATGTTCTGGTTTACAAGCATTTAGCATAAATAAGAGGGAGAAAATAAATAAAAGAAAAAATAAGGCCAAAGGGCTAACTCTTCTGCAGGCTTGGACAATATCTGATTCTGGTACTTGAGCACTACCACGAGCTTCCTGCTATTACCAATTAGAACCCAATTATTTAACCAATCCAACGCTGGATTCACATAATCTATCGAAAAACTAGATGCATACCTTGCTGAAATACCGCTTCAGCAACAACTCTTTCACCACTCCACACATGCCATAGTAGTACAGTAAGTTACAAATCACCTGCAAATAATTTATCATTATGTGTAAGAATGGGATTATGTCACTCTCAACTAATCACAAAAAGGTGCAGGTAAGGAACCTTATTACACAACCACTCTGTCCATGAGGGTGCTTGGCACAGGGGAGAAATAAGTATCAAACCAAGAACACGTTGCCTATATTTCATCTGTTGCAAAGCAAGACGGAAAAAAAAAAGGATCAGTAAATCCTATGAGTTGAACATAATTCTGAATCAATAGAGAACAAATAATGTGGATCATGCCAAGGAATGGAGCATACAGCAAATAGAGTAAGAATGTAAGCTCCAGCTGTGACACCCATACACATCACTGACCCAAGTCTGGAAAGGAAGAAAAAACGAAACAAACACATCAGTTTATTTATTCTTATTCAAATAAGCAAATAAACAATCAGTAATGGTGATGATGATTATTTACAAAACGAAAAGACAGCTTAAAGCCTTTTGTGTATAGTTAATGTTTATGGTCACATACATTTTAGAAAACTAGCCAGAAGCATCACTGAGCAATAGAAAAGAGAAATATCATCATACAATATGTCCAAAGCAGAAGATAGATGCTGTACAGAAACCCTGTAATCAGGCAACATTTGAAAGAGAAATTTCAAGTCTGTGGAAATAACATGATTACCCAAAATAGTTTAGAATCTCAGCAATTTGGTCTGCCAAGTCATCAACGGAAAGCACAGGGTCATCAGGGCTACTTGTCGCAGCTCCTAACTGCAATATTTCTTGAAGAAAGTGCCACATGAGAAACAAAGTAAAATCATAGTATTCAACAAATATGATAATTAGCAGTGCAGACATTAAAAAATAGCACACAAGTAAAATTTACAGTGAAGTGGCCAAAGCTACAAACCTCATGCCCAGGAGGACTAATGTGGTAAATGCAAAAGTTGTGGAGGAGCAAAGAACATGCTTCCGGACAAAAAAATAATCCTTGAAAACATGATATATCTATTCAAAACATACAGGGACAAAACTTAGTTGGAGCTTGACTGGTAGCTTCTGCAGAATACCAAATTAAAAAAAAAAAAAAAAAAAAAAAAAAAACCAAACAAAACATTTTGAACTCCATCTTGTCCTATGACTAAGCAGTAAACTGAACAAATAAACACTGAATTTCATGTATCATCAATTTCTAATCCAAAGCCCTAAGAAAATTGTTATAGGAACATGGATATAGATCCTAATATTTTCCCACATTGCCAGACCAGTAGATCTATTTCTTTTCCATATACTTACGATTTAGAGCTAAATCAGGATAAGTAATGAGTGCTGGCTTGTCCTGGTCTCCATATACAGAAACAGATACACAACCATGGCAAGTTTTGACAAGGAACTCCTGAAGGCACAATTCCAAAAACATTATTACTCAACTAAAAACTTAAAAAGTAAGAAATAACTGAATAAAAATAAGCTTTTTTTTCCAGCACATCTATAGTTCTTTTTTTTCTTTTTTTCTTTTTTTTGCTAAAATTAATGAAGGGGGAATTGTTACAAATTTGAACCCCAACAGCCACCCCTTGTAAGCTTTAACAGAACATGAATTCCCAAAACATAATCCTCCCATCACAGAAGCTCACCTCCTTTTGGTTGTCATTCACTTGTTTTGAGAAAATGAATACTTACTCAAACTAATTAAGTATATTATGCAAATACATTGCTTCACATGTGCAGTTGTTCTTTTCTCAGAAACCTAACCAAGCTTGCCCATTTAGGCATAGAAGCATTTCAGAGTTAGGAAATGTAGATCTTAACTCAAACTTTATATTCTTTAACTCCAATTAACAGAAATTTGGGTTGTAAGCTGACCAGTATTAGCATTAGAAAGACATGTTAAAGGTCTGTAGTGGCTAAGTAAAAATATACAGCCACAAACTAGAAAACCAGTATTAGCATGCATCAGATAAGATAATCAAAATGAAAAAGGAAAAAAAAGTTCCAAACTACTCATTTTAAATGAATTTGACAAAGCAAAAAACACAGAATTTAATCAATTTATCATGCCTTACAGTTTGCATTTCATATTGGAAAGAGGAAAAAAAAAATCCTCCCAAAAAGGAGCTTTGCAAATGAATCAAAAATTAGAGAATACAAAATAACATTAAAATTAAAACCGTGTGAAAATTACAAAATAAGCAATTAAAGAACATAGATAATATCACCAAGAATATCAAAATGCAATCAATATCTCATTTAATTTCTCTTTAATTGCGTACCAAACAGAAACAAAAAGAAAATAAAAAAAAAATCATTACCACGTTATTCAAAATATAAAAGATAAAAGAAAAATTATAGATACTTGAAACTTTATCGTTTCATTTATTTTGTTTTCCCACATTTCCTCAAGAACCAAACAGCTTTAAAGAAACAAACACTAAATGGAAGCATATATGCAAAATCTTGCGTAGTATAAACATGTATTTGCAAATGCAGGTTACCTTTCCACCAAGAGAGAGAGTCTCCATGTCAACGGAGACAGAATCGCTTGAATCTACCATTTCCCTCTTTTCTCTCTCTCTCTCTCTCTCTCTCTCTCTCTCTCAATTGGAGGGTGCATTGGGTTTGGCTTCCATGGTTTAAATATCAAAATCGCTCGCTTTCTCTGAAAGATTTTCTCTCTCTTTAATTTTTTTTTCCTCTAAAAAAAAAAAAAACTTAACTCGCAACTAGTCACCGACGCTCGATTATGCCATGGAGACCAGGGAGAGGAACTTACGATTCGAGCGCCCGTACTCGCAGGGGGTAACCTGAGAATGTGGTTAATTTAACCAGAGTTAGCCAAGCCGACAGTTTTTGTTCATTTACCATTTTGCCCCATTTTTTCGTTTGGATATCGACATGCATACTACCTTATTTATTTATTTTTGTGGCTTTAAGTTTGGTCATCCATTGACTTTGACTAACCTAGCATTACTTTTTATTTTATTTTAAACATGGCACTCATTCCTCATGTTAATTTAAACATCAATTATTTTATTAATTATTACTAATTAATTTAAAATATAAATATTTAATAAAAATAATACTTAAATTAGTCATTAAATATAAAATAATATTATTTTCTTATTAATTATTTCTCATCAAATATCTAATTTAACATTTTTTTTAACAATTTTCACAATAAATACACTTATAAATTATTTTTTTACCAAATATATTTATAAATTATTAACTATTTATGAGCATTTTAACCAATCATTCTCCTAATTTTTGTGATGGAAAGTCGTTTTTTGAACCACAGACTGTGTAGTTGATGAATTAAAAAGGGGTTCATTGCATGAAATGTTTTTGGTGCAAAAAATGTCATTTTCTATTTGAGTTGGTAAGTGTCATTACCATTCACCAGACAGTAACCCACTACATGTCTCTCTTCCTGCTGCTTTCAAGTCCTTTTAAATGCCTTTTGCCAAACAGTTTTTTTTTTTTTTTTCCCTTTAAAAAAACATTATATTATATTAACAAAAAAAAAAAGGTTTTCCCATACTAAGAAATTAAAATTTTCAGCAAGAATTGCCACTTCAACTCACACCGAATAGAGTTCCCCCAAGAACACCCAATTCTTACAGATATAAGGTCACCATTGTGTTTGATTTCAGTTACTTGATTTTAACTCTGAAGGGGTTCGTTCGTTTTATTATTATTATTATTATTATTATTATTATTATTATTATTATTATTATTTTATATATATATATATATATATATATATATATATATATATATATATATATATATATATATGTAAAGAAGAAACAGTCTCATAGATTCAAAACCATCGACTTTGGTGAACATAAGAATTAAGGGTAGTTTTATAATTTTTAATATCTATAGCGATATTGTGCCTAAATTTCAATTTATGATATAAAATCTTTTAGAGTTTGTTCACTCATTAAAAATTGAAATAGTTTTTTGAAACATTTTTATAATCAAACTGAAAAATAGAGTTTTATATTTATATGTGAATTTTTAAATTTTAACTAAGTATTTATAATATTAGTTGTTTTAATTTTAATTTAATTAGAAATCTAATTTAATATATAAATAATATTAAAATAAAAAATATACTATGTATAAGAAATATTCATTCATTTTATTGAGTAATATTTCTTTAATTAAAGTTAAAAGACAATAGATAAAATTTACTTATCTCATAATCTATAAAATAATTATCTAAATAAGTGAAATTTTCATGGCATTAAAAGAAATTTAAGAGGTTTTTGAGGTTAAAATAATGATCCCATTTCAGAATCTAAAATTTAGGGTGTATAAATATAATTAAAAATTAAATTATTATTTAAATTAAACTTGCTTGAAACGAATTAATAAATTTTATAATTTTATATTTCGTATAAGGAGATTAATTGTTATTTGAAAGTCTCCTTTTGTAAACTAAATAAATAAATAAAATTTCCACACACCATAAAAAAAATAATCAATTTTACAACTAGCCAAAATTATTTATTATTAGTAATCAATTTTACAATCGATTTTGTGATTTCTGTTATTTTTAGTAAAAAAATTAATTTTTAAAATGTTAACAATCAATTCAAGAATCGATTATCAAATCGATTGCTATTAGTAATCGATCTATAATTAAATTTTAAATCGGTTGCTAATTGATATTAAAAAAATTTTAAATATACTATTGAAAAATTGATTACTATTAGCGATCGATTTAAGAAATTAATTACTAAATTAAAAAACTCTCTTAATTAGATCTAAAGTTAACAATCGATTTACAAATCGGTTGTTATTTGCAACCGATATATAAATTGGTTATTATTTATAACTGATTTTTCATCAATTGCTAATAGCAATTGATTTTTATAACCAATTACAAATCAATTACTAAATTTTTCTCCCTAAAAATTTCTACCCAATTTTTTATTTTTTTCATTTGTAATCGATTATAAATTGGTAGCTAATAACAAATTTCTGCCCAAATAAGTCTTGATATTGTTGATGGTATTATTTCCTAGTGGAGTCAAATTATCTAACGAAATTTGAGTTCTTTATTTCCTATTATAAATGATTTAATTAAAAGTAAAAAAGGCACTATTCATTATTTCATATTAGAATTTTAGCCTTCCTATTGCCTATAATCCATTCACACGTGGGAAAAAAGATTATATGGCTTTTTGACATGTTTAATGAATTAAAATTCATTTAAGACAAATATTTATGATTACGAAATAATAATTTTTTTTAATAATTTAAATGATGAAATAATGCAATTAAAAATAGATAAAGAAGTCTTATTCTTGAAAACTATATAAAAAATCTATTATTTACAAAAAAAAAAAAAGTTTTATCATAAAACAACATGATATAAAATATATATATTGCTGTGAATAATTTTTAATTCAAATGATAACATTGTATATGATGATCATAACAATTTTTTATTATATTAAAATGCTTTTAATTAAATAAGTAGTTAATGAAAAAATATAAAATATTGAGTTCATGGATCACTATTAATTAACAATAGATTTAATAATTTTAAATCCTTAACTTAAAATTCTGATTTCACAATTCATATTTGGATTAAAGCTCAATTTAACCCTTGTATTTATTATGAGAATTTAATTTAATTCATTTTTAACTTTTTATCTAATTTAATTTAAAAGTTTAAATTTAGATTCAATTTAATCTAAAAATCAAGAAAATAAAGAAATTGAGCTTATTAATTTTTAAGCTTAAATCAATAAATCCAAAAATTTAGTTTCTTTTTTGATTTAAATAAAAAAATATAGCTCATAAATTTTAAATTTTGGACTAAATTGATCTTAAATTAAAATTTTTAGACTAAATTAGATAAAAATTTAAAAATGGGTTAAATTAAATTTCTCTAATAAATACAGGGACTAAATTAAACAATTTGCCATTCATATTTTAAATTGGGCAAATTTGGAATATATTTTGACTAAGAAAAGGATGTTCAAATGTCACCAATAAATTTGTATTGTATAATTTATTAGTTTTCACTATCATCCCTTGGCTTGGGATTATGTCCCGTACAACCTCAACCATTCATCATTTTTGTCATGATCATCACCCATTACATTTTGCCATTATTCTTAGATATATGCAGCTGTAGGACCACTTCTTCTCCAACATTTTTATTCTTTTTTTTTTATTTTAATTTAAGAAAAATCCATGACTTTACTCAACAGCGTTAGCCTGCTTAATAAAGATAAGAATTCTCTTTCCTTGTCAATTAGGGTTTAATTTCACTGAGAAGTACTCTAAAATTATTTATTTTAATTATACGAAAGAATGCACCCTTAAAATTATTTAAAAAAGAATGCACCCTTAAAATTATTTAAAAAAGAAGTTATACATAATGCGTAAGAGCTCATTTAAGAATACTCATAATTATAAATTTTTTTTTTAACTATTTTTATGATTATTGTCATCAATGTATTCTTGGTAAGAAATAAACTCAATTTGCTCTCTGTATTTTTTAGGAATATCTAATTTAATATATTTTTAATTTTTGATCTAATTTAACCTTTTACTTTTTGTTTAAGTTTAAATTGGCTCAATGTGTAACTCACTCACTCGTGAGTTGCTTTTAAGTAATTAACTAACTAATGTTGATTACTTAGTTGATCATTTTTTAATGTTAATTAAATAATTATAATTAGTTAGTTTTTTATATTTAACTTTTTAATATTATTTTTTAAAAATAATTATTATTAAGTTTAAAATTAAAATTAAAATGACTAAAACTAAATTTAAAATAAATAAGTTAAAAAAATTTAATATAAAATTTAAATCAATAAATCAAACCAAATTAAACTAATTTATTTTATTTTATTTTATTTAAACTATTTTATTTTATTTTATTTTATTTTTCTAATTTAGTTTAATTTATTCAATTTACTATAACTATCAATTTTTAAATCTAGTTGAACTCACACCTACCTGCTACCTCTAGACTCTGATTGGATATAAGAAAAAGGGAGAGAAAAGAAAATAAATAAGATGAAATAAATTGAGGTTGTTACTTTTCATTATTTGAAAATGAAGAAAAAATAAGGAGATAAAGAAAAATAAAGATTATTTTACTCTTGTTATTTTCTCTCTAAATTAGAGAGAAAATAAAGTAATTAAAAGGAAAATTTGTACTTTAATCGATGAAATTATATATATATCCTTATTTTTTTATTTTAACTTTTTAATTAATTTATAAAATTAAGAGTAAAATAGTAATTTAAAAGAAAAAATACTACTTTATTTTCCTTCCCATCTCTTCTCAAACATGAGAAAATAAATTTTATTTTTCTTCCTCTCGTTATTTTTCTCCTATTCCAAACAAAGAGAGGAAAAATAAAAAATAAAAAATAAAAAATATTTTTCTTCCATTATTTTTCTTCCATCCCTATTGCATATTCAAACATAGCATTAAACTTGCTAGTACACTAATTTTTTTTAATAAATATGCACAAATATTTAAAGAAGGAGGAATGCACTATTTAATAAAATTATAATAATTTTCTTCCATCACAAGACAATAATTTTTTTTTTCTTTTTATTCCTAATCATTATCACTACCAAAAATGATGAACAAGTGTTGGTGGTATAGATTATACAATTATTAGCATATTTGCATGGATTATAAATTTATAATAATATTGCACCAAAAGACGAGAGTAAATTCATGCACAAGTCATCATCGGACGTAGTGGCCTACTACCATAAATACACCTTCGTTTATTTATTTCATTTAAATTCTTTTTTTTTTATTTATCCATTGATGTTATGTTATATATTAGGCAAATATTACGTATGTTCTCAATTAATTTCTGCTACATTATTTGCATGGTAAACAATTTAATAAAATTTATTACTAAATATTTATTGAAATTATTGTTTACGTATATGATCATTACCATAATTAAATACGACATTTATAATTTTTTTAGTTTTTGAATAGATATATGTTTAAGCATAATGAAGTCTCATTTACTTTTAAAGACAAATTTATTAATGAAGTCATTTTCATAATTATATAAAGATTTATATAAGTCACTCGAACACCTCAGAGATATCGAGAAAATTGTATTCCCTTTATTCATAAACAATAGTCACATCTAAAGTTTTCACGATAATTAAGAAAAAGATTAGATAACATTATTTTCATAAAAAAATACTAAAAATTTACTTAATTATCATTTTTTTGAAAATATGATGAAACGAATATCAACATGATAATTAGTTAGTTTAATTAAGAAATAGATGATAATATTAGTTTTAAAAAATATATAAATATTTATTATATTTTATAAAGATAAAAGGGTAAAATTGAAAAAAAAAATAGTTAATTCTCCTTAATCTACTAAATATGACTAATAATTTTAGATAAAATAAAAAGTTAAATTAGCTATTATTTATGAACGAATGGAGTAATTCGTTAAGACATCTAATAATTATTTATACTTCATTGACCAATCAAAGGATGTCAATTGTTTTTATCACCATATCATCCCATAAGTTTAAAAGCCTTTCGAAATAGTCAAACAAAGATAGGTGATATTCCAAGTGAATAATTACCCTCAACTCTATATATTCTTCTCTCAATACTATAAGACTAAGAGAGCTTTTGTGTTATTTTGGATGAGATAGTCCCGCACTTGTCCTCTAGTCATTTATTGACTTAACCATTGGAGGATTGAGGCCAAGTTCATACAATTTCAATGCTAATTGCCAGTGTAAATGTGAATGAATCAACAAAATGTGCATGGAATCAAACTCAAGTAATAAAGGAATCAAAACGCTCACTATGAAGCAGTGATTAGTGAGGAACTTTGCAAGGTCTTGAGGATATACTCTTTTCGTTTGCCTTACCCTCAATAATATGCTTGACCGTGTGGCCCAATACCTTCTTAAGATGATTGTCACCAAAACAAAACCCTAGAGGAAAATGCCTATGCATGATGGCGCAAGCAAGCCCCTTTAAGTTGATAGCTTGAACGATTGATAAGGACAATTTCTAAGGAGCTGACTCAACAGTCAATTTGATTGGCAAGGGCTGAAGAAGACGCTATGCCAGGAATAAAAAGTGGCAGAACGGCTGTAGGACCTTGACCCATTCCCATGGGAAAGCACAAGAGAAAGGTATAGGCTCGACCTTCCTCGTTGCTTTACCATTCTTTACGAGGTCTATGTCGAAGAGGAACTTCCTTCTCTCCCTCATTTCTTTTAGCTTCCCCTCTTCCTCTCCTTAGATCTCTTGCACGCTTACGAGGCTCTTCATGGGATTTTGTTACACTTGGCTGCATTTGGACCAGTTGCTATAAAATGTCGTCGAAATTCTAAAGGCCAAACCAATCACCTTAGCATTTGGAGCAACTAAACTTGATGGTCCAACTTTAATGTTTGTTAGATTCTCCACATACTATCTCACCCAATTTTCTAGCTCCTCACAATGAGGGCTAGCCATTCAAGATTGGTAATCCTCATCGGCCATGTTCAGGCCAGTCACCTCAACGAAGCATTAAGAGTTCCCTCTAAAGAAATCTCGATCGTGGAAGAGGGACCCATAGAGTTAGTAGCTACAACCAAACCAGTAATGAACATTCATCAAATCGATAAAAAATATATATATGTGGTGATGATGAAAGGACAACTCAAAGAGGCAAACGAGGATAAATTGGAGACGATAATATTTTATTAGCAATTTCAAACCGAATTGAAACAACTTACTAATATATTTACGAAAAAATCTTACTTATACCTTATTTATTATGAATTTAAAATATAAACTGGTGGGATCTATGTATTTATTAAGTAGGTCTCATCATATGTCTTATATCTTAGATTCAAATATATTTTTAATTGTTTATAAAAACATTTAAAAAAAAATTGTGGACAAGTCTGAAAGGCCGATGGCACGTCCGCGTAGGCAAAAAGAGCAAAAAAAGGTTGGTGAGGTGCTCTGAAGTTTAAGGGCAATTTTCTTTTGCTTTTGATTTAGGGCTCTCATCTCGTGTCCCTCAAATCTGCAGAGTTATTACTATCACAAGTGAATAAAGTAAAGTGGCATTGATTTGGTGCCTAATGCCAAATTTGGATGGAAATTCAAAATCAAACTCAGTCCCTTGCCTCTTCTTCTTCTTCTTCTTTATTAAGCAAAGTTTTGTGTGTCCAAGTTGCTTTAGAGGAGGGATTCAAAGCCATAATTTTCGAAACCTACCCATCTCGTAGAAGCTATAACAGTATGAATAACACGTGGATGAAGTAAGTGTGTTCACACTCGTCCGATCTACAGAGAAAAGTGCCCATTCCACAAGCATGGCTCTTTTATGGCTCTTTCTCCTCTCTGAATTGATATTGTCATAATTGCTCCATCCACACCACCCCCCTCTTTTTTATTTGCACATTTCAAATTTTCAGTAACAATATTTTTTGACTGAAATTTTCATTAAAAGTATTTAATATTTCAATTTATATATATATTTTAAATAATTTTATAATTAATATTTAATTTAAAATTGTTAAACCTATTTTTATATGAAAATGTATTTATAATAACTAAATTTTAATTTCCTTTTATGATAAAAAGGGGAAATATTTCATTGATTGAAAGAAGGATATAAAAGTGAAATGAAATGCAAATCAATATTTTTATTTTTATTTAAATGAAATTAATCACTTATGTAAAAAATAATATAAAGAATTTGATAAATTCGATAGTATTAATAGAGCATATTAGTAGGCCAATAAGCAGAATATGCGCTCTATTTTTTAATTTTGTTAATTTTTTTATGAATCCCAACTATGTAACTTTTAAATTTAAATATTTTACTAAAATAATTTCTGCATCTTGTAAAGCATTTTTATCAAAAAAAATAAATTATCCATAAATACACAACTTCTCAATAAAGAGAAATAACACTATTAATATAAAAAAATAAATTGAGCCTAATTCAGCCCCACAAGTTAATCAATGATAGAAAATTTACTTAAATTTTATATTTAATTTAAATATTTTGTTCTAAATCAATAAAAAAAATGATGATTAGAGGAGAAAAATACAAAACATACACTTATATTTATTAATAATAATAAATTTCTGAATTTATTTACTTAATATCTATTTATAATAATAGATGTCGCCACATTTTAATTTTTTTTTAATATCTTATATTTTTCAATTTAAATAAATAAATACTGGACTTTGACTATTTTAAAAAAAATGAAAAAAAAAAAAAGGAAAAGGTTAGAGCTTATCGGGATGTGAGTGAATGTCGGCAGACATTCAACGGCTCCTTTCAGGATCCCAGCTCATCAATGTACTAAAAGCTAGTTCTTTATTATTATTATTATTATTATTATTATTTTGTTAATTTTTCCATCTATATATATACATAAAAGCTATATATGAGTTGCCACTAGCTATAGTTCCTCACTTAGCTTAACAAAAATTTGACATTAAATTGTCACTAGAAATTAAAAAAAAAATTCATTTCTATTAACTAGATTCTTTTAGCAGTTTTAAGTTCTTATGAAAAGCCATTATTATCATCCATGAAGCACAACATGTGTTGCTCAAATCAAAGTTCCATCTTTCCTTTCTTTTGTTCAGAAGAAGGGCGAATTCAATTAAGAAGGCTTGGTGGTTATTCTAGCCCAATGTGCGTCGAGCTTTGTCATCCATTTTCTTCGGTTAACATCACAGGCCTCTGTAGATTTTGAAACTGGAGACAACAGTATTGTTCAAGTCCAGCCCATCATGACCATAGAGCAAACAGCCCAAACACCACAACACAATCAAGACGCCTATCTCAGTGTTTCTTTCCCATTTTTTTGCACATACAGAGTTCCACAATTGTGCCAAAACATGATTACCATTCGTACCATCTGAATGTAAAGTTTGTTAAATGTTAAAAAGCTGCTTGTTTGTATAGTTTATACAATAAACACCTAACATTCAACTACTTCCACGTTGCATACCACATTGGCATTTTTGATATAAAGCTAACATCATTAAGGTCACAAAAGAACAGATACTGAGCAAAAAAGCCATCATGGGATGTCAAAAATGACTTCCTAACTACAGCTATATGATAATACATGACTACGATCACAGGCTAATGCATTCAGTAGCGGTTGAGTTTTGGTATAGTAACAAATATGACATCTGAGAATAAACTCTTTGTCAGCATCTTTCCAGCTCAAATGACATAAATCCACCAACCACAGAAAGTTGGATGCAGAATCTTTGTCCTCTAGCATTGAAGTCTCTATCAGAGAAAGCATCCCACAACCCAATAGCTGCAAATGCAAGTTAGGCTACAATCAAAAAAGTTCCTATCCCATTTCCCCTAGCGCGTAAGTGTCATAAAAATACAATCACCGATGATAAGCATCTTCACATTTCCATTTCAACTTTCAACCAATACTATTGCTCCATGTATCCTGTGCGTTCACCAGTCACTAGATCATTTACCTCACTCCCACTAGTCAAAGCATCATCGACTTCCAATGGTAAAACCTTCTCCCTCACTGAATTTCCAGTAAGATGACATTTAACAAACTTAACTTGTTTATCCCCTTCATCCTTTCTCCCTTCTTTGCGTTTCCTCGTCCCATTAGTTTCCATTGCTTTCAGAACTCCAGGACCACCGAAGAACATAGTGTCCTCAAAATCAACCATCTCTAGATCACCATCAACTTTATCTGCCCCTTTACCCTCGTTAACACCATAAGAGAAATTATTTTCCACCAAATTCTTGCCATCTGACTTAATAACACAGAGCCCATCCGACTTAATTTTTGCACAGATATTGGAGATGTCACCATCAAATACTCTTACACCTTGATCCTCAAGAATCATTAGCCACTCTGGAAATTAGAACACTTCAAGAATCAGATAAATATTAATTCCAAATGCTATAAAATATCCGAAAATGGAAAAGAGTTGCAAAATGGGTGGCTCCTCTCTAAGCAGCTCCTACCCAAATTTGTTCACTTAGCAATGACAGTGGGACATGTCTCACTATAGAAGATGGTGCCACAGTGTACTCAGAAGGACAGCTGGTCAAGTAATTTAATCCTCCACTTTAACAAAGATACGACAGAGCCTCTCCATATCATAACATGCTTTCTGAGAATCATAATCAGAAAAGACAGTGCAAAAGATGCTAAACCTCTTACAAATGAGGTGAAAAAACATAAGCGTAGAGATAATTGAGGAACTCACTGATAAGAGCTAGAGGATTGGAAACTTTTGGTGTACTTGTTTTGCTCTGTATGCCAGGCAGACTCATAACCCACTTGATCAATTGAGATGGTAGAAAAGATGCAGAGAAAGCTTGTACATAGGAAAAGACTTTGGTCTGGTTACCATTTTCCCTATGGCCAATCAAATGATAGACGGATTAGTTCAGATGCTCTAATAAACAATTCCTGCCTCAACTCCAAAATCTTCTATCTCCATACCAGAGAAATCGGATGGCACAGTCAGCAACAAACAACCATGCTGTAGCAAGATTCTTTAAGCGTCCATCAGGTAGATGACTCCCTTTATGAGGACCAAGGAAGGAATGCTCTGCTATTATTGCAGTATCATACAGGATTTCTCGCAAAAAAACTTCTTCTTCAGAATTCTGTGACAAGAAAAAGAATATATGAACTCTTTCTGTTGTTCACGCAGACTAATATATATGACAAACATGGAAGGATAAGCATCAAACTATAGGATATAGCAAAAATTTAACAGCATTACACCATTTTTGTGGCATCAACTACCTGAGGTCCTCACTGGCATCATAACATGGAAACAGATAAAAATGCATTTGGAATGAGTTCTAGTTGAACATTATAATTTTGATATACAATAACTTGAATGATTTTTGCAGCCATGAAGTACGAATCAAGGTTATTCACAATTTTAGAGGCCTAAAAGCCAATGACTTGCATCAAACGAAGCCAAAGTTGTTAAAGGCACACCACACACCCGAGTGCAAGTTAGCACCGCTATCACTAGAAGGTAGGCAGCACTAATGAGGCAAGCACAAAGGCATGCCTCACCAATAATTGATTGTGCAGCTGCTTTTTGCTTCTTTAAAGTTATTTCATCTAGAAATCTCTACTGTTGATTTGGGTACCTAAGTGACCTTACCATGATCTCATACACACCAAATCAAATTAAACTAACAAAAAAGAAAATAAAGTATCCAACACTGCTTAGATCAGATTTTCTATAACACACAACCAAGTTCGCTTTGATATGGCATTTTCCATCTGTTATGAATCTTATATTCTAGAGGTTTCATTGCATTCTCTACAGTTAGACAAACCTGTATGGCTCTAAAATCTACGTTATATTTTCAAAGATTTTCTACATGTTACAACATTCAGCTTAGGAAGTTACCCAATGCTCAAGGGCAAGATAAAAAGTTGTGCAAAAAGCTATTCCTTGTTAAGTTTAAGCTACAAACATGGTTTGGGTACTGTCTACCAGCCAAAACCTGTAACGGTCTACCTTGTCTGTAGTCAAACAATTGATCCACGAAGACAGAAAAATAAAAGAGTTGTTATAACTAAAATGTAAAATACTGACCAATAAGGAGGTGACAGATAAGACTGGCTCTAGGAGCATCCTGAGAATGGTGTCTGCCATGAAAAAAACAGTTGATCAGAAGGAAGCCATATTTAACATCTGGGCTCTAGTGTAAAACAATCGCAGGTCCTTTACAGTATAATCATACAGTTTTTAAGGTGTACTATAGTTATACTAGGAAAGTAGAGATTTGACGACATAGTATAATCAAGCTATTTCAAACTAACAAATAAAAAATTTTAATTTTTCAGGTTGATAAAATGACAAAAATCAATTCCCACCAACGAAGTGATAACTTCGAAATGCAGTTATCGTCTGAACTGCCCAGCCGCGTAATTCTGTCTCCAGCTCTGCCCTTGAAATCCCCAATCGAAATTTCAAGCAAAACATCAATAAGAAAGTTTCACTCATGACAATCCCAGCTACGTACCCAATCTCACATCCGTCACTACCCATTATCCCTTTACGAATTTCATCACTAACGAGAGGAAAAAACACTCTCAACTCTTCACCTAACTTACAATTCTCCCCAATTTTTTCAACTAGCCAAACGCGTATCAAATCCATAAAACAAGAATTCAAAGCCTCAAATTCATCGTTTTCGTTAAAATTGGTGCCAGAACAAATGCTAATATAGCTAAAAATCACTTCAAATAAACTCTCAATCTCTTTCGTGAAAAGTTTTCCCTCAGAAACTAAACTATGCAGTTCATAGATGACTGGAGCAAGAACTGCGATCTTCTTAACCGCATTGCACGAAGAAGAGCAGGAAACCAGCAGTTGGAACAAGTCCTTAGCTACTACGACTTGGTTTGAAGAGTTTTCAGCGGTAAATTTCGTGGAGCGTAAAGTCAAAGCGGCGTAAAACCAGACGATTTCGAGCGGTGGATCGGGCAGATTTTGAAGAAAGCGGGAGAATATGGAGGTGAAATTCGAAAAATCGGTTGCGCCTTTTCGGTATTCGATTAAAAATCGGTCAACGGATTCTTTAAGCATGGATTGGAAAGCGTCTGGGTTTGGATTGTATGCGGTTCGGTTCATGTTGATAGCCAAAATCGAAGGAAAATGGAGCTATTTTGGGGTAAAATGGAGCGATTTTGGGGTAAAATTGATGAGTTTTGTAGCTTTGCAGCGTTTGCAGAAGGTTAGTGAGCAGCAAATGGGAGAAGAGTATAAAACCCTAGGTATGCGGGATGGTGCAAGGACTGAGGAACTGGAAAAGGAGAGGGAAGGTCGGGGCATTTTGGTAACTGCATCATGTTTTGAATTTGAGCCAGTGAAAAAACATTCATTTTTCCCCCTCATCCCACTCGATCACCATCCATGGTAAATGGGATGTCATTGTGGGCTTAAAGCTAAACTAAATCAGGGAAGTTTAATTTAGCTTAAGTCTAATTTAGTTAAAAATTAAAAAAATTAAGAAATTAATTATAAAAATTAAAAAAATTAATTATCTTAATTTTTAAATTAAAATTAAGAAATTAAAAATTTTAGTTTTAAAATTAAGAAAGTAAATTTTTTAATTTTTTATTTAAATCAATAAATTTAGTTAATAAATTTTAATTTTAAAGTTTAATTGAGTTTAAATTGAAATTTTTAATCTAATTTAGACAAAAAGTTAAAAATAACTAAATTAAACTTTCAATAAGTATATAAATTAAATTGAACATTTTATCTTTATTGTACGCTAAAACTATCAATAATAATAATTACAATAAAATCATTTTACCTGAATCTAAATCTAATAATATTTGAATTTTAATTCTAAATAAATTAATATTCAAAAAAATATTTGAACTTGTTTAATTTTAAATACTTTAATTAAAAATCTAAAAATATTTTTATCGGTAATTTATATTTTAAAAATTTAAAAGTTCTATAAATATTTAAATTCTATTTATTTAAAATATATATATATTATTATAAAAAAATACATATTTCATTTTTAATCAATTATTATTTATATAAATGGGAGCATATAAAACTCAAATTCGATCTGAATCCATTATCCTCAAATTTAAACTTATTCCAAATCTGATTATATAATACTCAAATTTGTTCTATTAGAATTCGTTAACACCAATAAGTACTCGACTCTTGAATCTTGTAGAACCTTTAAAAAGCCTATATGAAAGTTTTCACCGATCTTTAAAAGCTAGAAAATTTTACATCTTAAGAAATATTGTAAGGATTTTCACTTAATATTAATAAGCTATAAAATGGGAATATCATTGCCATTAAAAGGAAAAATAAATAAAAGATGCAAGGTCTTGTATTGTATGTTCGAGATGATTTATTAATAAAAAGTATTAGCTCTTATACATGATACATACAATTGAAATTATATCAATCCTCTACAATATCTACTTCTACAATAATATATATTGCATGCCAAGCCTACATTAGAAATGTCAATTGACTATGAAAGATTTTACCTTAGTGAAATCGACATGACTATGTTATTCAAGCTCATAGCATGAAACTTATTGCGTTGGTCCCTGATCACTTGAAAATCTATGGAGCTAGTGTAAGATTTACTCCTATGATAGTCTTTTACTCTGAAGAAAATGCTAAAATACATTAGTCTACCAAGAAAAAACCCCTCTTTAAAACTTCTAGAGAGAGAATTTGCTCTCAACTCTTTTCTTTTGTTCCTTGTAGCTATCGGTTTAGCTGAGTGAATATGGTTTTTGTTTTCCTCTCCTTTGCTCCGACAGGGTGTTGACATCCCTCCCCATCCCAGGTTGGTTGTTGATGGTGTAGGTTTTGGCTTTGGCTTGCTGATCTTGAGCTTCAAGGTGGGGGAGACATGCAAAATATCAGGTTGTCTAATAGAGCTAGGTTTGTGAAAATTTGGTTGTGTTTGTGATTTCTTAGGTCTGCTTTGGTGGGACAGAAATCAACATATTTGATGTCAGTATCTCCACGATTTATAGTCTTTCTCTTAGTTGAAGATGGTCCCTAAAGGCCACACAAGATTAAAATAGTAAGAGAGCTCGCTATCACTCTCCTAGCCATGCTTGCAGGTCTGAACTGGAGGTGATTGCTTCCAGTGGTCCTTTAATACTTTGAGACTTTTGGACGGTGGATGCTCCCATCCCTATTGATGGTCCAGCTTGTTGAAGGTTGAGGAGCAGCGGCACAATTCTTCATCACCCTTCGCAGGGCTGTTGGGTGGAATTTTGGGTTGAGCTTTTTCTCTGTGTTTGATCTGTTTTAGAGCTAGATTTGGGCCTTCCCTTCACATTTGTCAGTACTGTAGGCTCAACTTATGTACTAACATTTCTTGTAATTTTCTCACAAAATAAAACTAAAAATTAAAAAAATCATTTTCAACATTTTTACATCACAGTCACATACCCTATATATTTTTGCCTTTCCACCTCAAGAATAATTAAAAAAAACCAGCAAAAAGGAAATCGAGAAGCGTACACAATTAACAAAAATTAGCAGTAAATCCAATTATCAGCCTAAAAGCTACGTCGCATCTTTCACTCCGTCATTATCTGCCGGACTCGTAAAAGAAGAGCAACGGAAGAAATTAACAGAGGGCCATCGCGATTGAGAGAGGGAGAGAGTGGGTGTGTGTGTGGGCGCGCGCGCGTTTTCTATGCGTGGAATTTCGTTAATGTTCTTCAATCTCTGTGCTTCTGGTTCTAATGGTTGATTAATCAGGAGATATATCTGTTTCAAATGGAGATTGTTGCGGGTCGTTGATTTTGTTGTTCCGATTCTGAGTATCTGATCGGTTTTGTTTCCGGGGATTTCTTCTTGTCGAAGAGACGTGGAGCAGAATGAACGGTGCCGGCAGTGCGGAGGCTGCTGCGTTGGCTTCCGTGGGGGTGCCGCTGCAGCCGTTGGAGTGGAAATTTTCTCAGGTGTTTGGAGAACGTACGGCTGGTGAAGAAGTCCAGGAAGGTAGGATATTTCTCTTAGGGATTTTTTATCATTCATCTATGATGTTGGATTCTCCATTTAATTATTTCTTCGTTGTTCTTTTATTTTATGTCATTTTTTTTTTCAAATTCTGATTTAGTCTTGGGTATAACTATTGGTTTTGGTGTCAAATTAGTATCCATTGGGTATGGAACCCCAGCTGATAGACAGTGTGGGATTCAGTTTATGAGAATCCGTTTATCTGTTTCTATGTTGGTGAATGGTTTCTGAGTTGGTCTTTTTGTAGCTTGAGAAGTGTGAGTTGAAGCAATGTGGTGTTGGTGAAGTTTCAGAGACGTTATGCACATGTTGATTGATATCTGAGGAAGGATTTGTGAGGATGTTAGCCGCTGGAGTTTTGCTGCATACAAGAGTTACTTGTTTAATGAAGTTAATCCCAATATAGTTTATTGTATCAATGTTGTAGACACATGGTAATATTCATACAGGTCATTTGCTCCAAATTGATCTCAGAAATTGGGGTTTAAATTTTCAATACATTTCAAGACAGACTTTAATCCTAGAAGCTAAATGAAAACCAAAAAAGCATTTGCATTGGCTTCTGATAAGTGAGGAACCAGATTGAAATTATATTTTGCTATTGAATGAGTGTTTTGATTTCTAAACTGATTTTAAATTATTCAGAATATAGCAGAGTATCAAGAAGTAATATAAGTGGAAGGGCAATTGTGAGAATAAATTTGTAAATCTCTAGGATATGGTAGCTGGTGATGAGAACTTGAGGAGGTTATTAACTGAATTTGCTGGTTTGCAACATGGGATTGGGATTAAAGTTCAACTGACTTGAATGATATTACATGGTTGATATTATGATTTGTGCAATTAGAATTGCATCCACACTGTTTAAGAGCCTTTATGTGCCCGAGATTCATTTCTTCTGGTGTATAACCTGCTTATCAGTTGAAAATGTTGCAACACTATCATGCTGTAAAAAAAAAAATGAATTGTCAATACATCTAGGCTTGAGTGTAAGGCCTAGGTTGGAGGCATTTTTGTAGTAGGATACTAGGTTTAATTGAAAAAATAAGGAAATGAAGAGCAAGAAGACCTAGATTACGTGAAAACCTTATTAAGCTGTCAAGTCAGCGTATCAAACTGTTTACAACTGTAAATTTGGTGCATCTGCTTCTGATTGTGCTTGTGATGCATTATTGGAAGAGGAAGTTTAGATTTTATTGTTTAAGAATTCTATTAGGTTTAGAATTTATTAGTTAACTATTCTATTAGATTTAAAATTTCCTAGTTAGGATTGTTTTTTATATTCCTAGTTTGTTTTGATTTAGTATTCCTACATGGTTACTAATAGGACTAGTTGATAAACTATAAATATCTATGTCTAGTTATTTTACAAGACAGACTCTTATTATGATATTATTGACAATTGAGAATTAATAAGTTGAAAATTAGTTTTGCTAGTGAATTTGTTCCTCTTTCTTTGTGTCTTGAGAATTTGTTTCTCTTGATCCCTTTGTTTTCTTCCTTGTTTTACATCAGCTTGCCTTTTTACTGAGGTAGAGTTGTAGAAAATTCAAAGTGTCACAATTGAAAAAAATTCTTGTGCAAGCTTGCCAATGGCCGAAGCTGAGACTTGAAGTAGGGAACAGTAGGATTACTATTTCATTGTTCTTATAGGTTGGTCGGTAGTTAAGCACTTGTACTTTTGATTTTCTTTGTGAATGTTTATGTTTATTGGTAGAAGTTGTGCACTAGTGGATGCGAACCTAGAACTAGCTCTTATTTCTTTTACATTGATGTGTCCTTTTGGCGAGTGAATTAACCAAATAGGATTTGCCCTCTTGAGAGATATTTAAGGCATAATTCACTTCCTGACATTTTTTCTTGGAATTGTCTAAGCATTTGAGAATTATTGCAATTGCATATGATAAGAACCTATTGTCACACTTTATTTTATCATTGGCTTTTTTTGCAGTTGATATCATATCTGCTATTGAATTTGATAGAACTGGCAACTACCTTGCTACTGGAGATCGTGGTGGTCGGGTGGTTCTATTTGAAAGAACTGACACAAGAGAGGTATGCCAAGTTGTTTATTTCTTTCAATGTAATTTTCTTTGATGTTTTTAGCCGTGTTATGTGATATAACAATGAAATAAACTCACTTTGTGTAGCATGATGGACAACGAAGAGATCTAGAGCGGATGGATATTTCTATCAACAGGCATCCTGAGTTCCGGTACAAAACAGAGTTTCAGAGTCATGAACCTGAGGTGTTTCTTTTATTTGTTTTTTTGGGTGTTTTATGTGATTAATAGTTAATCAAATCTATATGTTTCAATTCTTTTTGAATTCAGGATTTGATAAGTACTTATCTGTTTTATATAGTTTGATTATCTAAGGAGCTTGGAAATTGAGGAGAAAATCAACAAAGTTAGATGGTGCCAGTCAGCTAATGGTGCCTTGTTTCTTCTGTCGACTAATGACAAAACCATCAAGTTTTGGAAGGTAAAGGCATCTTTCAACTTGTGAGATTTCACACATATCAAGGGCACTGTTGAAGCTTTTAATTTTTTCCCCCATAGCAAATTTTAGCTAGAGCATTATTGGCATACAAGCTTCATTTTAAAAAAGTTTGTATCTTTATGAAAACAAAAGATATGCTACAGGGTAGAGATAGGAGTGAATCTTTGTAAATGGAGTCTAAAAAGATACAGCCAAAAAAATGCAAAATGAGCTCTAGAATACAAAATTTCATTTGCAACTATAGAAGAAAGTTATACAGTAAAGTGTAATTGCTATATGGCTCAAAGGTGAAGGAATAAAAGTTGGTTTGGGTCTTAAGTTCAAGTCTTGTTTAGCAAGATGCAGGAAATAAGGGGGTTTGTGTTCTAAAGTAATAGCACATTCTTTTAACATGACAGTTTGCACAGCACGTTGGAAGATTTTTTTTTTTTTTTTTGGTCCATTGACTACACAGGGCTAGTAAAGGAAACATGGTTGAACCACGTGAATATTGCTACTTGATCAACTAGGATTTATCAACCACCCTTTAGTATTGCACCTGTCTAGCTTGGTAGATTCTTTCTTTTTATCTAATTGAAATGCTTTTGTTGTCGTCTTTTATGCATCTGTATGCCTTGTGGCGTATAATGTTCAGTTCTTTACTCTTGCTAGTAAAACAGTTTAATGGGTTAAAGGAATCTGGAAAAAAAAAACTTTGACACTTTATTTACATTGGAAAGTTCCTAATCCATGTAGTGTATTTACTGTTGTATAGGTCCAAGAGAAGAAGGTCAAGAAAGTATGTGACATGAATGTTGACCCTGAAAATGCCACAGGAAACGGTCCTATTCTAGGTTCAAGCATGCCAACAAGCTCCAACTGCAAACAGTATACTGCAAATGGAGGATCATTGGATGGACCTTTTGGTTTTCCAAGCAATGACTTTTCCTTCTCACCTGGGGGAGTCCCAAATCTACATTTGCCTATGGTACTTGTATTCAGTCTAGGACACTCGTCCCTTCATAGAAATCAAGATTTTGAAGCTTTCTCTCTCTCTCTTTCTCTCTCTATTTTACTTACCTTTGGTTCTAACAACACTTGCATCTGTATATCTAGTTGACCTGTCATGAAACGAGCATTGTGGCTAGGTGCCGAAGAACATATCCTCATGCCCATGACTATCATATTAATTCCATTTCTAATAACAGGTGCATTCACTCATTTTGTTAAATGCATATCTATTTCTTTCTTGTTGCTAGATCCTTGTCTTGAGCTGCCATCTTTAAATTCAATTATCAAAGTGTTCCTGCGCACGTGCTTAATTTTTTTTTTTTTCTGATTTCATATTTAATTTGGTACATGATCTTGGAATCATGTGAGATTGAGGAGAAATTATCTCTCTCTCTCTCTCTCTTCTTGTTTTTTTTTTCTTCACTTTTTAGAGGAAAATGATTATCATCATTGCGTGTTTTTTCAATTTTCATATCATTTTGGTGCTTATACATTTTGAAATTGTTGCTATATTGCTGAAATGTGTGCTGTTTTTACAATCACATCCATGGCATTTGTCATTCCTGCTAATTCCTTTCTTTATGTTGTAGTGATGGTGAAACTTTTATATCAGCTGACGATCTAAGAATAAATCTTTGGAATTTAGAAATTTGCAATCAAAGTTTCAATATTGTTGACGTGAAGCCTGCAAACATGGAAGATCTGACTGGTGGGCGTCTCAACATTTTGTGTGACACCCTGCATATATTAGTTTATTAATTGTAATCATCTAGGAGTTAAGGGAGTAAACAATATTCTGGTTAAATAAATTTAGAGCCTTATACTTGGTATACGGTCTTCCCCACATTCATTCCCGATTTTATTTTTCTTCCATTCCCCTTATTGAAGGCTGTGGGATTTGGTGAGAGGCCATTTTTCTGTTTCTCATTGTTTCTTGCTGTTGTCTACACTTGATCATTGAAGCTTGTTACTTTCTAGTAGAATTTTAAACTTTATTCATTTTTTTTGGCCATATGTAACTATTGCAAATATTTTTACTATGTTCATATATGCAGAGGTGATAACATCAGCAGAATTTCACCCAACTCATTGTAATATGTTAGCATATAGTAGTTCAAAGGGCTCAATCCGTTTGATTGATATGCGGCAGTCTGCTCTATGTGATAGTCATAGCAAACTGTAAGTTTTCTGGGTTATCTTGGAATGAAACATCCTTGTAACTTTGAAGGCTGCATAAGATATCTTTTCATTTTTTTAGGATTGACTTCTGTAATTATTCTTCTTGTTCTTTGCCTTTAAACTCTGTAATGATGCAGGTTTGAGGAAAAGGAAGTGCCTGGTTCAAAGTCCTTTTTCACTGAAATAATTGCCTCAATCTCAGATATTAAGTTTGCCAAGGATGGAAGGCATATACTTAGTCGTGATTACATGAATCTCAAGGTTCTAGTTTTCACATTGTGTTATTAATTTTTCAATCTCTGTACTCTGTTTCAAGCTATACACTGAAATTTGCTATCTTGCCTGCATAATTTGTTAATGCAAGGTGCAACTAATTTCTAGAAGATCTACACTTATAATATTTTTAGTGTTCAGAGTAAACTAATGGGAATGATGAGCAAGTGGAGTAAACTAACGGGGATGATGAGTAAGTCTTATTGATGGAAAATTAAACACGATAATGGGGGGATATGTGAGTTGTACAACAGAAAAATTGTTGCATCATGGCATTGTAGTTTCCTTTGTGCTTTTAATCCATTCTCTTCCACCATGGCTACCATTCTCTCATGTAGTTTGGATTTCTTGATTATCAGTTGTGGGACATAAATATGGATTCGGGGCCAGTTGCTTCATTCCAGGTTCATGAATATCTGAGGCCTAAGGTGGCACCTTATTCTGAGAACCTTTTGTTGAGTTTACATGGCTTTTAACGGAGATAATGTTGAATAAAATCCTGTCTTATGTAAATTTTGTTCCTGGATGGCCAGCTTTGCGATTTATATGAAAATGATTCCATCTTTGACAAATTCGAGTGTTGTCTTAGTGGAGATGGGCTTCGAACGGCGACTGGTTCTTACAGGTGTGTGTTCTATATATTGAATGATCTGTACTATTGTTCTTGTTTTTAGATGATCTACATGTCATAACATATGATGTCTTGCTGTTTCTGTGATTCTAGCAATCTATTCCGTGTTTTTGGCTGTTCCGAGGGGAGTACAGAAGCATCAACATTGGAAGCCACAAAAAATCCAATGAGGTATGTCTGAGCATCTATTAATGCAACAGAGTTTATACCAAGGATTTGTCTACTTATTCTTGATACACAAAGCTTGGTATTGGCGGACGTTTGACTATTTACCTTGTTATTTGAGTAGAGATAGAAAAAGTGTATTATCATGTTGATTTTCAGATAGATAAATTGACTATTGGTTAATTTATATCATGCACACTTCCAGGAGACAAGTTCAAACCCTGTTGTCAGGCTCTTCCAGATCTCTGGGCACTCTTTCTCGTGGCTTTAGACGAGGTCTGTGCTTGCTGAAATATTACATTTTATATGGTCTTGTTTAACATCTCAGAATATATATATATATATATTTGGTTAATTTTATTCCACACAATGGACTTAGGTGCCAATTATTGTACAATCATGGTTTTACAAAATCCTTTCTAGAAAGATAAATTAAGATCATCTGTTAGTTTTGGACCTTTGGCCTATGCCTTCAGTTTATTGTTTCTCAATTTTGCCAAGTTCACTTGTGTCAAGCAATCTATTTCAATTGTATTGTCATCTCAGCCTAGCCTAGAAAAGCACCTATTATGGAAATTTTTGGTTTCTGTGCCTGATTTAATTACCATCAAATTAACTTTGTTATTCTGTAATTTTTTTTTTTTTATCTAATGACTTTAAAAGGAGCTGACAACACTGGAGTCAATACAAATGGGAATGCTTTTGATTTCACAGCAAAGTTGTTACATCTAGCATGGCATCCAAGTGACAACTTACTCGCCTGCGCCGCATCAAACAGCCTTTACATGTATTATGCATAAAATGGTCTGGGAAGATCATGGACTTTTGCTTCACAAAACTATGGTTGCTACCTCTGGCAATGGCTTCCCTGCCTTATTTCCTAACACAGATGCAGAAGACACACCCATCACCAGGGGATGATATTGCTGTTGTTGAATTATCAAGGAAGTATATAACTTTGGCTCTCATGCAGGCAGGCATGCATGCATGCATGCCCCGCTAATTATATTCTTTCACAAGAAAAGATAGTCTTTCTTATATTTCTTCCTGGGTTTAGGTAAAAATGGAAATGCAATCTTAAACAATGCTTCTATGTAGTGCTGCAGTGCTGCTGCAAGGTTTGAGACTGATAGGATTGTTAAAATCCAATCTGGCAAAGGAGCTAGTAGGGGGTGATCAATTCTCATTGATGAATTGGTCTTCTACGTTGTACCATGAGAACTTAGGACTCAAGGCTTGTGAAAATTTTATCATGATTATTATTTCATATTCTAACCATTCTTTCTCTTCCACAGAGTTTGCTGATTTTTTATGATCTTTGCCAACGCAAGGCCTCATTCGAATCATTCTTCTAAGTTCAATTATGATTGCCAAATTATGTAAGGGTGTCCATATCTAACAGTTTCAGTTGTGACTCTCGATTGATTTTTTTTTTTTCATCTGATTGAAGCCACCTACCATTCCACGAACTGAAGGATAAACTTCTGTAGAATGTACAATGTAGACTAATTCAAGTGCTTTGTCCATGCTACTATGTCTCTTTCTGTGTTTACAATATTGATCTGGTTGGAAATTAGAATTTTACAAAAATTCAATTTAATTGTTCTTTATTTTGTTAATTTTTATATTTAGAATAAATGATTTTAATTTTTTTTTAATTAAAAAAATTATTTTAGAAGAAATAAAAATTAAACATGTTTGTGTAAGATTCAATTAAATTCTTTTATTATAAATTATATATTCTAAAGTATGAAAGATGAGTTGCTGAAGTTACCATGAGCTATAAAATGATAATTTGATATGATAGTAATCTCGAATTCACTATGGAAGGTGTTTTGCCGGCATCAGCATGCAATAGGCGTTGTATTTATTTCCATTATAGGCCATAAACGAAGGGATTAGTGTTTTTGGGATGCGTCAGTCCAGTTGCAATTCCCTTTCAATTATTATCGTTTAATCAATAATGACATTATTTAACAACACTGACAAATGGCCAAAGGGATTGACTACGATCTCTCAAGAGGTTAGCTCCTGGTTCTGGGTTTCGTCCCGTCTGGTCTAAGGTTAGCCTGGAGCTTCTGTCCCAGCTTACCTTCTCCATAACCTTTCCTTTTTGTTTCGTTTCCTTCATTTAACCATCATTCGTCTTTTGCCTCTCATTTATTACGCTGTTCTCATTTATTTCTACTTATCTTCTTAATTATCGTCACGTACCCTGTTTCCCTGTTTTTCTACCATGTCTGACATTCCAGAGGATATCTCTGAGATTATTAACAAAGCTCAACAACTAAGCTGCCAAGGGACCATTCTAAAATTGAGTATTGGGAAAGGACAGGGGGTTAATATGTAGAAGAAAATTCTAGCAGCGAAAATTTTTACTGCCAAGGCTTTTAATGTAGCTGTTGTGAAGGCTACATTGTCGAAATCATGGAAACTTAAAAGAGACTTAATGACACAGCCAAGAAGAGGAACATGTTTGTCTCTACTTAAATTATGTCCTTCAGAATCAACAATTGTCTACTCGAAATCAGCATATCGCTATTCGGGAATGGCTGCTGGACTTGGCCTTTAAAGAACTCAGTTTCTTTGAATCACTTTTTTGGGTTCATGTATATTGGCTTCCTACTAACCAGCTCAACTCTCATAATGCAAGGATCATTGGGATTTCTTAGGGAAATTTATGGATGTGGATTTAATGCAAGATGGACTGGTTGGTTATCCCTAATTCCTACATAAAGCTGTTATAGCCATTAACAAACCCTTTCTTATGAGGTTTAGGAACCAAAATTTGATGGCTTTCTTCAATGGATCTAATTTTGCAAGTCGGTAACTTGATTCTTAACAATGAAGAATATTTTACTTAGTCTTGAAGAACTTAGCTGGATCAAATTGGCTTGGTCAAAAGACTTAGCCATGAAAAATGTCCACAGCCCAAGTTGCCTTGATGTTAGTTCAATAATATTAATAATAATGATGATTATATAATTGTCCAATTCCTTACTTGCAAAGGAAATTGCCCACTTTTGGTTTAGAAAGGTGAGCCAAATTTTGTTGGCTATAAATAGGAGTTGATACTCCATTTTTTCAAGTAACCATTTTTTGGTAGGCAGCCCAATTTTGAGAAAGAGAGAATTTTTCTTGTGAAGTTTTGGGTGTAATTGGATTTATGGGTTTAAGTGATTTGCCAGAGAAAAATATTTAGTACTTATAATTATTTTTTTCGTAATAGAATATTTATTTGTGGATTAGGCTTATACAGAACAACTTTAAATTTTGTGTTCTTTAAATTGTAATTTATTATTTTCTTAACAAATTGGTATCAGAACCGAGGTTCATGAGATCCAAAATAGACAAGCACAAAATTTGAGGTGGAGCCATTGGATTGGAAAAATAATTTCAGTTTGTGGCAAAATACAGTGAAGGATGTCCTTGTACAACAAGGATTATTTAAAACTTTGAACGAGAAGCAACCGACAACTATCAAAGATTATGATTTGGAGAAACTTCAACAAAGAGCAGTGAGTACGTTTAGATAGACTTTAGCCCCTGATATGAAGTATAATGTCTTAGAGGAGACTTCGCCAGTCGTTTTGTGGAAGAAGCTAGAAAGCATATACATGTCCAAATCACTCACAAATTGCTTGTATTTAAATAAGAAATTGTACGAACTTAAAATGAAGGTACTGATATTAGAGATCTCCTCAACTGTTTCAACAAATTAATTATCCATTTGACTAGTGTTGGTGTGAAAATAGATGAAGAAAATAAAGTCTTTTTGCTTTTAACCTCTCTCCTATAATCTTACAAAAGCTTGGTGACAGTCTTAATATTTGGAAAAGAGACATTGAAGATGGAGGAGGTTACTGCAGTTATCTTAGATAAGTTCAAGAATACAAGTAGTAGCAATGATGGTGGAGCTTTTGTAGCGATTTCTAGTCATGGCAGAAGTAATACATGTGGAAGCAATTGGAGAAAAATAGTAGATCAAGCTCGAGACCACGAATAGACATTGCAAATAAGGAGTGTTACTACTGTCATTAGTAGGTCCACATTCAATATAATTGTAAGAAGATGAAAGAAGACCTTGTAGAGTTCTAAGAATTTAAGAAAATTCGTGAAAAATAAGAAACTGCTACAATTGCAACTGAGGAAGAAATTGAATGTGATATTTTAAGTGTGGATGATTGTAATGAAAAGACAAAGGATCCGTTACAAGATGAGTGGTTAATGGATTCTACTTGTCCTTTCAATATATGTTCAATGAATGAGTGGCTTGATAAAATTGAAGTAAAGAAAGGAGACAAAGTAAAGCTAGTCATTGGTAAAAAGATGGAAGTTGAAGGCATTGAAAGAGTGAAGATCAAGTTACAGGGTGATCATATGAAAATATTTGATAAAGTGAGATATGTTCGTAATTCTAAAAGAAACTTGATTTATCTTGGAAAATTGGATTCCTTGGGTTATGTGTGTTCTATTCAAGATGGAGTTATAAGAGTTAGCCGGGGTGCTTTTGTGATCATAAAGAGCAAGAAGCTTGGTGTGAGAAATCTCTACAAATTGAAAGGTAGCACATTTGTTGGAAATCTACAAGTTGAAGCAAAGGGTAATATCGACAAAAAGGAGTGAAAAGAATTACCCAAGTGTAAGTTGACTTTTACATAAATTGTGAAGGCTAATTGATTGTTGCAAGAGAATTCAAGTTAAGGTGGAGATTTGGAAGTCGGTGACTTGATTTTTAACTATAAAGAATTTTTTACTTGGTCTTGAAGAACTTAGCTAAATCAAATTGGCTTGGTCAAAAGACTTAGCCATGAAAAATATCCACAGCCCAAGTTGCCTTGACATTAGTTAAATAATATTAATAATAATGATGATTATACAACTGTCCAATTCCTTACCTGCAAGGGAAACTACTGACTTTGGGCTTAGAAAGGTGAGCCAAATTTTGTTGGCTATAAATAGGAGTTGATACTCCATTTTTCCAAGTAACCTATTTTTGATAGGAAGCCCAATTTTGAGAAAGAGAAAAATTAGAGAGAATTTTTCTTGTGACGTTTTGGGTGTAATTTGGTTTGTGGGTTTGAGTGATTTGTGAGAAAAAAAATATTTAGTGCTTGTAATTATTTTTCTCATAATAGAATATTTATTTGCGAACTAGGCTTACGCAAAACCATTTTAAATTTTGTGTCTACTGGATTGTGTTACACTTATGGTATGATGGGCCATCTCAATAACACAACAGATTAAAGAATTCCGATTGAGAGGAAGCTTCTATCTATTTCCCTTAGCTTAAAGTTACACTGAACCACAACCTAGCAAAGAACCCTCCTTCCACCATTACACAAGTTCTTCAACCAGGAACCTTGTGTATGATCTACCACCAATTTGTTCCTCCTCTAACTCACACTTGAATAGATAACCTAAAGATTCAACCACATACCTCACAATCAAACATGGAGGACACTAACCATGAACTCCGATCAAATCCTTTGGTTTCTCCACAACTTGAACTGCCAACTACACAAATCGCCATTGCACCTACCAAAACCACCTCGCCAAACTAAAACCACAACCCAAATCCAATTTTCCCAAAAATAGCAACCTAGAAAATGGAGATTTTCCCCCTTCATGCTTCTTTGTGCCATATGCCACATGTGATACCACCTACCATCTGTAAGCCATAGATTAACAACCTAGTCAAATCTCTGAGATGTTTCAATAATATATGAATTCAATTAGGAAACCCTATGTCAATGCAAATCGGCTCTTTGAGAAATACCTTTTCTTGGTATATCACTTTCAAACAAAGACAATTAATATGTTGTAGTCTCCACAGTTCCTATGTCCTCTCTTTTCAACTCGAGAAAAAAAATGTTGATAAGGCTTTCTCTATGGCTCTTTGCTCTACTAGGGAGGGTCTACAAGATACTAAACCTCAGAATGCAAAAGGATCTGTATCAGTTAGGTAAAATAACATCTTTTGATTTACAAGTGTTAAACCAATGGACTCGCTAACTATTAATGCTTAGGCCCAAAAGACCTCCCCATCTTAAGTAGGCTACAAAAAGAATAGTGCTTGGCAGAAAGGGAAGATGGACTTATTAGTGAACAAGATGCCTATTATCATCCCAAACAATCAGTTACGCCCAGAATAAATTTTTCTATGGGATGTTTTAATTGGCATTACAGTGGAATTAACTCAACCTTTTAAGGGTGAGGTGTCTCTAGTGATCAGAGTGGTGAAGACAAAATTAGTGTTATGCTGGTTCACACTTGGAAAAGAATGGCTTGATCCCAACACTAGTAGTAAGGAATAGTTATCCAAGAATTACAAAAAGAATGGGATGGATCAGAAGTTAATATTGATGTTCAGTTGAATGATTTGAAGGAGAAAGAACCAATACAAAAGATAACAAGGAATCACTACCTAAAAAGATTTGCTCCACAACCACTCGCTTTGAATTGTTGAGGAAGGCCAACCAAAAATGGCCCCACTAGGAATAATGAACCTTTTATGTTGGAATTGTTAAGGATTGCGGAATCCCCCGACTGTTCATAACTTAAGAAGGATTCTCATCAATGTGTGTTTTTATTGTGGAAACTAAAAATAGAATTAGAAAGGTGAAAATAATTCTCAATTTAAGTGTTTTTTTATTTAGTAGTGGTTGGTCTTCAGGGCATAACTAAAGTCGTTACTTTTGTTTGGAAATCTGCATGTTTGATCTTATTGTGAAAATGGTTGGATTCTTTATCCATGCTAAGATTGATGATGTAAAGCTTGGAATTAAATGGAATATGCTTCTTGTTTATATTAGTTGTGATGAAGCTATGATGGATAAGCAATTCAATTTTTTTATTAATTACTTTCATATTTTCAACCACTTGTTAATTGCATGTGACTTTAATGCTATTCTAAAATCTGTGGAGAAAATAGGGGGCAATAGTTAGCTGACACCAAGGCCTTTTTTATTCAGGAACTTTGTTGAGCAATTGAATTTGATTAATCTGAACTTTAAAGGGCCATCGACTACGTGGAACAATAGGCGTTCAGGTCTCTTTAACATTCTGAAGCATTTTGATCGATGCCTTGTATCACTTCATTAGTTCTTCAAATACCCAAATGCCTTGGTCCACCACCTTCAATTTGTTGAGTATAACCATCACCTAATTTTTGTTGACATGGATCCTTCCATCATAAAAGTCATGAAGCAGTTCAGATTTTATAGTCATTGGTAGGATATCCAAGAAGTAGAAGAGATGATAGTTGAGGCTTGGGAATCAAACACCACTGGTTCAAATTTATTCGGGGTTATTTCAAAGTTGAAGTTTTTTAGGTATGCATTAATGAATTACAACTGTCAAAATTATAGAAACTCCAAGGAGGCAATCATTTGCCTTTAAGACCAACTTGAGCAGTGTAAAAGAAGTGTGTATGGCTGGGATTTGGTTAGGGTGAAACTATAGAGAAAGAACTTGAAAGGAAGGGGTGAAATAAGGAGCAATATTAGGCACAAAAGGCTCATTAGAAATGGCTCAATCTAAGGGATAGGAACACGACTTATTTCCATGCCAAGATTCAGAGGAGGAAACGAAACTCAATTGTGTAGTTGCAAGATGGTCACCGGAATCAGTAATTTTCCCTGTAACATATCCAAGGTATAGTCCTTAATTATTTTTGGCATATGTATTCCTTATCTTCTCTTTCAAATTTTGTAGCAGTGACCTTGCTATGAATGATGATCTTATGAAGGAGGTCACTAATGAGGAAACATGAATGGAAATTTTTGTAATAAATCTAAGGCCCTTGGCGAGGATGGACTAAAAGGTTCATTTTTTCAAAGATACTGGAGTATTATTGGTTCAGACATTTGTGTAAATAGTAAAAGCTTCTTTGATAGAGGGAGCATGCTTAGAGGTCTTAACCATACAATGTTCACATTAATTCTAAAAATTAAAGAAGTGCAAATAATGAAAGACCTATGGAATATTAGGTTATGTAATGTACTCTGTAAAGTGATATTAAAAATTCTTACTCATCGCCTGCAGCCAATTATGGATAGCATTATTGATCGAGAAGAAAATGCTTTCACAAAGAGGTAGCTTATTTTAGATAATATCTTCATCAACCATGAATTGATGCATAATCTCAAGCAAAGAAAAGAGGGTAAAAACTATGGTATGGCTCTTAAACTAGATATTAGTAAGGCTTATGAGTGTGTGGAATGGCCTTACTTGCAGCATATGCTCCAATTTTGGGTTGTAATGACAAAAGGATTTCTTGGATCATGGAGTGTGTTTGTACAATTACCTATTCAGTTTAGATAAATGGCCAAATATTTGTTTTTTTTTTTTTTTTCTCCTTAGAGGGGACTTCGTCAAGGAGACCCACTTTCCCCTTGTTCCTTTTTTGTGTGGAAGGGCTTTCTTATTGTATTAAGAACTCTCTTTTGGCAAGGTTATTTATATCTAGACATGGTCTAGCTATCTCCCATCTGTTATCTCCAAACAATTATATTATCTTCTTTAAAGAATCTATGAATTCTGCAAGGTATATGGACCAAATTTTCATTGGTTATGCTGGAGCAAGGCACCAAACCATCAACCTAAATAAATCAACCCTTATCTTTAGTTCCAATACACCTTTGGAGTTGAGAAGACAGATAGTTGCTATTATCCAAATTGAGAGGGTAGATCATCCAGATAAATTTTAGGCCTCCCCATGGAAATTCCTAGATCCAAGCAGCAAATTTTTTCCATGATAAAAGATCAAGTTTATAACAAAACTATGGGCTACAAGTAGTAATTGTTGTCCAAAAGGTCGTAGGGAGGTGCTCATTAAGCCCGTTACTATGGCAATTCCAATTTATGCTATGTCTTGTTTGAGGCTTTCATCAACTTTATGTCATTCCATTAACTCTCTATTGTCTAATTTTTGGTGGGCCCAACGAAATGATGAACGAAAAGCTCATTAGATATCATGGAATTCTACGTGTATGTCGAAGGCCAAAGGAGGGCTAAGTTTAAAAATTTTGTCACGACCCAATTTCTGGGTCGGACTGGCACTAAGTCTTAGATCAGCATAAGGCCCCCGAAGTTCGTAGTAAGCCTAACAATTTCTAGCTCAATCATAAAGCTGACAAATATAGTCCAATTTCAAGAAAACAAATGGGTAGAGTCTGGCCATAAATTAGACTATCCAATGGGGAGTATTAACTCACCCAACCTGTAAACACAAACTATCAAAATCTGGGGAGCTCAGCTCACTCTTACAATCCTTAAGCAGATTAATAATCTAATGGGAGCTCAGCTTCCTCATCCAAAGAAATGATCATCTCATGCATCCAAGCATATCCATATAAATAAGTTTACAATTCTAATAATTTTAGTTATTACAACCCTAGATAAGGTTAATACACTACTGTACATGCGGAGTTCTAGAATATGAATGAAGGAAATGAATACACAATTAAACTTCTTTTAGTAAGCCTGCAAGAAAGAAAGCAGGTTATTCTCAAAAAGTCCACCTATCACTTGAGGAAAAATAGTTGATCAAGGATGAGTAAGATATTGATTTTAAATATAATTTCTATAACTATCTAAACCTAATACATTACTATATATAAAATGTAACATACACACATAATTTCAAACAAGTCAAATAATATTCGCATAAAATATAATTTAGAGCACTCATACGTGTCACATCAACATATATATACATATGGGAGCTGATCCCCTATACAGCTTTCTTAATTCCAATATCTGTCATTGAGGTCAACTTAAGCCGAACTTTCTCTTAATAATCCAAGTGTGAGGGTCAGCTAGATCAACTCAAAGCCGTACTCATCCTGACTTATCTATATATAAAGATCGGATCCCAACAAGTCAAGCTCCAGCAGTGACTATCCGTCCTACTCAAATCCATATTCACACCACACACATGCCAACACACACACATAGTTTCAAATTACCTTAAGATGACATCCACAACAATTTCATCAATAAAATATGCAACACAAGAGCATGCCTAGCATTTAACTATATATACATATTTATAAGTGAATGCATGAGCATGCCTTGAATATATAACAATAATATTGAAATTATAAATAAAATTAATATCTACTCACTGATCAACCAGAGATTACTGAGGTAGCTAGGCAGAGGATGAAGGTTGACTCGGATCACCTAAACAACTATATCTGTGAATCTATCAACATTAAAATAAGATAATAATTTAAAGGGTCCAAGACATCCTAATTTTATGCTGAAATTCGGCAGAATTTTCCCTATACCTAAGACCTACCTAACCTATAAAGCAACTCAAATAACACTTCTAAATCTAAGGGCCTCAGGCCTGCATCACAACAACATATTACAGTCCCTTCTGAGCCTACCAAACCAGCCAAAACTCAACTAACTACACAATTTAGCTATAAAGCTTAAAACTAACATTTTGCAAAAACTACCCAAATCAACCCCAAAAATTCTATAATCATGCCCCACAGTCCTTACCAATGCTATTATGCTATTGCAAAAGGAATTACAATTTTCTGACTATCCACGAATATTTTATGAATTTTATTTTAAACTTAGCATTAGGTAAAAAGGGCAATTTGGAGTTTGGGTTTACCTACGCCAATTCTGATACTTGAAACGCGTCCGGGGTATCTGAAAATAGTGGAAAGCATTGTAATATTGACCCACTTCCGAAGTAGGTCCAGCAGCCCACCTGTCCGGCTCGAAAATACAGTCCTGATCGCCGGTGGAATTTCCTCGAAACGCGAACACCTACGTGAAGCCCATAATACCAGGAGTTAGAATATAGTTTTTATTTAATTAAATAGACTCATTAAAGACCCAAAAAATTACTGCTAAGCTCATGGGATCCACCGAAATTTCGGTATTAGAAAAATTCCAAATTGTTATCATTGCGAAGCTCTCGATGAGTAGAGCATGTTGTTGGTCTCGGAATCTTAGTGGGATTCACGATTTGAGAGAAATATAGCTTAAAAATCGAAATAGGCTAAAAATTTTTGGGTTTGATTTGCACAAACCGTTCGATAAAAATTGGCAAAATAGATATCTATGGAAAGCTCTCGAAGAGTAGAACACGAAAGAAATTGGACTCGGTCCGATTGGTAGTCGGATTGGCTGGAATTGGCCCAAGAAGCTAAAATGTCTCGCGTGAAAGGAAGAGGTTTTAAGCTCATTTTCCTATTAGCTAGAGGGTTGGCATTGGTAGGGGAGGGTAGCCAGAGGTGCGCAGGTGTGTGGGGAAGGCCGGGGAAGGGTCGGCTGGTGGTGGGGAAGGGAGGAGAGAGAGAAAAAGAAGAAAGAAGAGAGGGAAGGTGATGCACGCAGGAGAAGAGGGAGGGGAGAAAAAGGAAAGTTGGTTCGATTCGACCAGTCAAATCTAATCCGATTCGATTCGATTCGGTTGGTTTGATTCAAGGTACCCGAAATTTGATTTTTGCTTTGCTCTGGGATCTAAAATGAGGCTCAAAAATTTAAAAAAAATTACAAAAAACTCGAAAAAATTTATGGAGTCCAAATATATTTTTAAACTTACCACGTGGTCTTTAAATTAATTTTTTAAAAATCACCCAAATTAATTGTCTTAAAAAATAAAAACCGAATTTTAAAAATCCAAAAAATTCAAATTAAATATTATTGTCACGACCTAACCTATGTGCTGGACCGACACTAGTATCTAGGCCGGCATAAAGCCCCCGAGGCCCGTAGTAAGCCTTTACTGTTCTCAAACACATGACCAAGCCCACAATTTAGGCCCAATATGCATATAAAATAATTTAAGTTAAACCGTTATAATTTTATTTCGGGCCAACTTTAGCCCGGCAATTATCCGAAACTAAAATTAGGAGAGCCCAGCTCAACCCTGTTACATCATTTACAAACTATTCAAGACTCATAAAAATTTTTCATTTGTTAATACAAAAACTTAAATTCATGTAGTCCCTGACAGGATTAATGCTACTACTAGTACATGCAGAGTTCTAAATTACAAATTTAGATAATAATAATAATAATAAAGTTAAGTAATTTTTATTTTCATAACCTGCGAGGAAAGGAACAGGTTATTCTGAAAAGGTCTTCTCCTGTAACTTGGAAAAATATGGTGAACAGGAGTGAGCGTTTGACTCAGAGAGTAAAATATCAATTTTAACTATAATCTCTATAACTATCTAGAGCTAATGCACCCTATAGAGTGAAATGCAACATCGTCAATATTTTCACATCATAACAGCAAAAAGGTAATCTGGAGCACTTATACACCCGATAAGGTCAAATAATAAATATATGGGAGCTGATCCCCTATACAGCCCTCTTAATCCAACATGTGCCAGCGAAGAACTCAAGCTGGACTTTCGCTTAATAAATCAAATTGGGGTCCCAGCGAAGAACTCAAGCCATGTCTACCCCGAAGGACCAGGTCCTAGCGAAGATCTCAAGCTGTGTCTACCCGTCCTGTTTATAGCCAACACCATATTACACGCACGCCAACTCACGCACACTACTCCAAATTACCACAACAACATCCATGGCACTTTAACAGTTGTGAATGAAATATAAAACATGCCTAGAGTTTAACTACATAGATACATATTTATAAGTGATGCATGGGCATGCTTGAACATATAATAATATCGAAATTACAATTAAAATTAATATTTTACTCATAGTACATCGAAGACTATTGTGGCTGTTGGATGGAGGAAAATAGCTGACATCGATCACTTAATAATTAAATTATAAATTTATTAGTACTAAGTCAAAATAAAACTCTAAAGAGGCAACAGACAGCCTAATTCATGCCGGAAATCTGACAGAGTTTTCCCTATACCTGGGACCTACCCAACCTGAAAAAGGCTTCAAAATACACTTCTATATCTGCCAATCACACAATCACAACTCAATCACATCACAAGGCCCCTCCTGGGTCCACCCAAACAGTCAACGATCCACAATTTAAAAAATTACAATTTAGCCCCTATAACTAGTTCTTTTGCAAAAACTACCCAAACAAGCTCTAAAAATTCTAGAATTTTGCCCCGCGGTCCTTAATAATATTATAAGGCTATTGCAAAAGAAATTATAATTTTTCGATTATCCACGAATATTTTATTCAAGAATATTACTCAATTCCATAAGTTTCCAACAGCTAACATATTTTTAATTTAACCTAATTCAATATTTACATATTTAAATCTTCATCTTTAAGCTTCAACCAATCACATAAAATTTAAATATCATAATTTTAAATAATCTTATATACCCATATGCTAAAAATCTAACTAAAATCTATCTATATTTTTTTTCTAAAATATTCTACAATCACTCAAAAATTCAACAAACACCATAGAATATCTCCAAATAATTTTACTTTCATCATATATTTTTCTTAGAATTTTTCTCCAATTTTTCCTGTTTAAGAAACACTGCATTTATGCTCCACATATAGAGAAATAATGAAAATAATCTTACATGAAGCTTATCTGTGTCTCAAAAATTCTAAACATTTATGAGGAAGTCTCTGAAAGTTGAATCATCTCCAAAGCCCTCCGGAGCCACCGCCGGAACCACCACGCACGGTGGTCGGCTGCCGGTCACCGGCGATATTTGTCGGATCCGATCATACCATCATATTCTTCTCCTCTCCCTCAGTCCATAGGTAGTCTCGGATCGTCAATCCAACGATCAGATTGTCGGAAATCTCATCAGAAAGTCAAAGAAAATTCGATTTTCTCTCTCCTCTCCGAGGCCAGAAACGGCCACCAAATCTGGCGAGGCTGGTCTCATCTGAAAGGGCTCGCTCTTAGGAGTCCATAGCCGCTGGAATCACTCCAATCGAATGTCGGGATTGCCGGATACGAGCATTCAAAGTTTGGGACCCTTTTTCTCTCTCTCTCTCTCTCTCTCTCTCTCTCTCTCTCCACTGTTGGCTGGATTTCGGGCTACTGCTGCCACTTGGGAGGTCGCCGGCCGGTCACCAGAGAAGGAAAGAAGAAGAAAAGAGGGGAGGAGAGGAGAGGAGAGGAGAGAAATTGGGGGGGGGGGGGGGGGGCGCCGCCTGATTTTGTTTTGAAATTTTTTTTTTTAATAAACTGGCAGTGACAGTGGAAATCCACTGTCACATGCCAAGTCCCATCCCCATTTCCCTTTTTTTTTTTGTTACATTCTTTCCCTCTTAAGAAAATTCTTCCTCAAATTTTCGAATAAACAAAAAATAAGGAAAAGAAGATTATTAGAACAAGTGCAATCATTACTCCTCCAGCTATGCAGAGATTGGTAAAACATTTACTTTTCAAATTCCTCGTGTATTATATATGACATTCTACTACTCTCTGATTCTGTTATAGTGTCCTATTTATTATCATCTCTTTCTAGAAGGCTTTTATCTTGTAACTATTCATTGACCATTTTTTCGACATTTTAAGTATTTGCTATATTTCACTGCTCTTGACTTGATGTCTCATAACTTCAATCAACTTTGGCGCTTATCTCACTTTTATTACACCCTAACGTGTCTCTTGGTGACTTCAGTCCTCATTCCTTTGTTTCAATAATCTCTGTTTCCCCAAAACATAACTTATGTTCCTTACCCTATTATGTTCTATAAGATGTTTCCTGTAGCACCTATCACAGGCATCTTATTCTAAATCTTTACTTGTCCTTTGACCTCAATGGTTAGCACCTATGCATCTTGTTCGAGATCTTCACTCTTCTTATGACCTTAGTGGTCAATACCTATAAATCTTCTCACTCCCATGATACTTCAAATTTTTAATCTCTTTTGTATCATTACTAAGGTACTTAGACCAACCTCTGTCCATCTTATGTAACTAGTAAGGTAGAGTTCCCTCAAAGGGTTAAGTGTTCCCTTTATCAACATTGGAAAGCAAACTGGGTCTCTTCTCTTATAGGACAATTGTATTTGTATTCCCTAACAACCCAGTTAATGCAATTTTATCGTTTTCCACTCCTTCTCTGGAATGGAAATATCTAGACTTCTTCCTAAAACTTCTTAGTATGTGGCCTACTTCTGACACACTGACACTTAAGTTAAGGCTCCACTACTCCTTTAATCTATCATTTCATAATAACTTGTTTCAAACATCTCTTAGTATGTCACTAGCAGGCTTATTCCTTCTTATTCTCAACACTGTAACTAAATCTATTAAGCTCTTTTCTTGTCCTTTGGATCTTATCCACTTTTTTTTTTTTGGTTTGTTATTGTTGATATCCTTTTAACCTACTGTACTTATTCTTTAACCTTTGTCCTTTCTCATTCTTATACTTTTTCCTTCAAGGATGTCCATCCCATCATTAATTTTTGCCTTCCTTTCGTTCCTTAGTCCTATCTTGATTACTAGTTCCATTACTTTAGGAATTTTAACCTTACAATTTACTCCTACCAGCACATTCTTCACCTTATGTAACACTTATAATTACCCATAGAAAATTCTTTTTGTATCCCCTTTTTCCAACTTAACTATCAGAACATTATTATTCCCCACCAGCCTCAGTAGCAAATTGCTCATCCTGGATGGATAGGAGCCCTTGAAACTATAAGTTCCATATGAACTAACACGGCTGTGGGAAATGTGTGCCATGCCTTAATTCTAAACAAGATACTTCATGTGTTCATTCTCCTTAATATAATCACATATTCTGCCTATAGCTTTCTAAACTTGAGCCTCACTTTTCCCATTAGCAATAATTTCATCTATTGAAACTCATCCACAATTAGTATTTCCTCTAGTTCGTAGTTTAAAATGGTGGCAAGCCTTGGTAGCTAACTCCATTTGACTCCGGTAACTATTCTGATCATCCTTTCATTCTTAACACTAGGTATGCACTTGCTGTCATTCTCATATCAGGAAATTGTGTATGAATTGGTGCCTACCAAACTCTCAAATAACTAGGTCTCCTTGACTCAGTCTCTGCTCCTTATACAACCCTCTAAAACCAAAAACACAAGCTAAACTTGAAAAGAAAGAAAAATATCCTCTTATATTCAACTACGCCTATTGTCCATATAATAACGTTTAACCTATGTTTCTTGGTCTTTCTCTTCAAATTTCATCATCTCCTAGCACAATTGTGCTCTACCTATAAGGTATCATCTGCATGAACCCTTTACCGTACCATTGTCCTTCCTGACATAATACATTATAATTTATTAACTTTACTTATACTCGACCTATGATTCATATCTATCATCGTTTATATTGTGCCTTAACTTTTGTTGAATCTTGAAAGATTTCTCTTACTAATAGATTCTTCCAGCACTAATTCCACCCTTACCTATGGTCATTAATTTGATCCTTGAACTTTCTAGTGATTTATAACTACCCATACTTGTCGTTTTTCATTCTACCCCTACTGTTGTTCTGTCGTTATTGCTTCACTGCAAAGTGATTATGTTGATCACACTAAAAATGTTTGCCTGACATTCATAACGAACCCCTAACTACCTTATCACTATCTCAAAAGTCTAACCTAAAGCCTATGTGTCATTATCTATTATTCTTTTCCTCTCATCATACCTATTTGATCCCTTAGATTGACTTTTATTCAACTTACTGCTTACTAACTTCTCTTTCTCTACCTAATTAGATAGTCCGCAATACCATCGCACACCTTCTAGCATTTACTCATTATTATTGTATTCCATACCTCCATCACTATTCTCACTAATGTGGTCCCATTTTGGGTTTTCCATTCTTGTCATTCACCTTGCCAAGAATAACACTTAGCCTACCCTATATCTTAACTTTGTTTCTTTTATTAAGCGCTCTTCAGGTTGTCCTTTTGTTTATTTCCTTTGTCATACCCAAAATACAACTTGACTATTCTATCCCTGATTCTATTCTTCTTTCTAACATGACAGCTGTACTTGCTAACTATATCTTTCAGAGTCTCTACCGCGTTATCACATATCTTTGCTACTCAGATTTGGTCCTTTGACCACTCTAGCTAGTACTTCCACTGGCATTTAGATTATATTGCATCTGCAATCAATTGTCCAAACTTTCATTCTGCACTTTCTCTATCCATTGGCCTTCTATGATTTATCTTCGCTAATTTATTACTCTTAATACTGTTATAATTAGAGTATACTATTGTTTTGAACAATATGATGTTAGAAAGGAACTCAGGAAATTGTTGTTATACTTTTATTGTATGATCTCTATTCTTATCCTTTCGCTTACATAATACCCTTACTATCTCGAGAATTGATTCTGCAGCAAATTTATTTATTTGTTATTATTATTATTATTATTATTATTATTATTATTATTATTATTATTATTATTATTATTATTATTATTATTATTATTATTATTTCTTTCCATGTTTACTCAATTAACCAAAACTTAAGATACCGGGCACCCAAACCCGCCATCCAATTCAAAGGATTTACATCCATCATGATCTGATTATATATGATTCTCATAATGGAACTTGTATCCTCTCCAGGATACCCGAGCCAACTACTCTCTACCACACTCTATAGTCTCATCTGGGGCACTATTTTGTTGGTCACCATTATTAGTAATAAACTTCGATCCCTTCTGAAAAGATAGGACTATACCCTAACTTACTGTAACAAAGGTACTACATTTACCACCTTGCCAAAACCATGTCAAACTAATGACTTTCTTATCATATCATAGCTCTGTGAATCATCAATTCATAGTTCCGACCTTCCTTAGGTAGTAGGGTTTACACCTTGCTGATAAACACAAGGTATACTATTCTCACTAAGCTCTAAGCAAAATGTCTGTCGTACTGTAAAAACCATCCAAAATTTCATACTGAAGACCAGATGGTCTCACTCTATAGATGTCACATTTACTTTGCAACTAATCTGCAACCTCTGGTCTGATGGAAACTCTTGATGTAACCCTAGCTCATGCTAAGGTAACCAAGTCACTGACTCTAGTTACCACCTAACTGTGACCTTTTGATATTCTAGCTCTAGATCCCTAACTAGGAGTTTCCAACTCCTCTGCAGATATAGAACTCTATTATGGCATAACTATACCAAAACAGAGGCCATCCGCAAACACCCTCATTATGGAGCACCACGGGGATGCACACAGCTCTACACAATAATCTCATATCGGTATTGTAATCTGCAGCTTACAGAGCAGACATCGAGAACATTGTATAGTTACTACGATACGTCCTGACCGACTAGGTCTCCCAATTTCTTATCTCTCTTGAATCTTCTATTATCACAAACTTATTCTGACTAGGTCATCCGCTGATGACTGCCAGCAGTGGTATCCTCATCCTTATCTAGGGCAACCGTACTTTCAAGACTCACCTTTATGTACTCGTGCCTTGCAAGAAATGGGCACACCATTTAAACCCATACAGACATAAACATAGCATTTCTTAGAGTACGTATCCTCATGATAGATCTCAATATGTCTGCTAACTGTATTTCACATTTTTATGTACTCTACAAAAATCAAGACACTAACTGAAGCACTTTTATATTTCCCAAGGTATAACGCAGAATCTAGAAACAAAGAATTACAAAAAAAGACAAACAGAATCCTATACTCCGCATGTAACATCCTAACAAGACTCATTTTACACTCCCAAGTATATTCTTTCCCATGAATCTGGAGCCTAAGCTCTGATACCAACTTTGTCACGACCCAACCTATGGGTCGGACCGGCACTAGGACTTGGGCCAGCATAAAGCCCCCGGAGGCCCGTAATAAGCCTTACTGTTCTCAAACCCATGACCATGCCCACAATTTAGGCCCAATATGCATATAAAATAATTTAAGTTAAACTGTTATAATTTTATTTCGGGCCAACTTTAGCCCAGCAATTATCCAAAACGAAAATTAGGAAAGCCCAGCTCAACCCTGTTACATCATTTACAAACTATTCAAGACTCATAAAAATTTTTCATTTGTTAATACAAAAACTTAAATTCATGTTGTCCCTGACAAGATTAATGCTACTACTAGTACATGCGGAGTTCTAAATTAAAAATTTAGATAATAATAATAATAATACAGTTAAGTAATTTTTATTTTCATAACCTGTGAGGAAAGGAACAGGTTATTCTGAAAAAGGTCTTCTCCTGTAACTTGGAAAAATATGGTGAATAGGAGTGAGCATTTGACTCAGAGAGTAAAATATCAATTTTAACTATAATCTCTATAACTATCTAGAGCTAATGCACCCTGTAGCGTAAAATGCAACATCGTCAATATTTTCATATCATAACAGCAAAAAGGTAATCTGGAGCACTCACACACCCGATAAGGTCAAACAATAAATATATGGGAGCTGATCCCCTATACAGCCCTCTTAATCCAACCTGTGCCAGCGAAGAACTCAAGCCGGACTTTCACTTAATAAACCAAATCGGGGTCCCAGTGAAGAACTCAAACCGTGTCCACCCCGAAGGACCAGGTCCCATTGAAGATCTCAAGCCGTGTCTACCCGTCCTGTTCATAGCCAACACCATGCCACACGCACACCAACTCACGCACACTACTCCAAATTACCACAACAACATCCATGGCACTTTAACAGTTGTGAATGCAATATAAAACGTGCCTAGAGTTTAACTACATAGATACATATTTATAAGTGATGCATGGGCATACTTGAACATATAATAATATCGAAATTACAATTAAAATTAATATTTTACTCACAGTACACCGAGGACTATTGTGGCTGCTGGATGGAGGAAAATAGCTGACATTGATCATCTAATAATTAAATTATAAATTTATTAGTACTAAGTCAAAATAAAACTTTAAAGAAGCAACAGACAACCTAATTTATGCCGAAAATCTGGCAGAGTTTTCCCTATACCTGGGACCTACCCAACCTAAAAAAGGCTTCAAAATACACTTCTATATCTGCTAATCACACAATCACAACTCAATCACATCATAAGGCCCCTCCTGGGCCCACCCAAACAGTCAACGATCCACAATTTGAAAAATTATAATTTAGCCTCTATAACTAATCCTTTTGCAAAAACTACCCAAACAAGCTCTAAAAATTCTAAAATTTTACCCTGCGGTCCTTAATAATATTATAAGGCTATTGCAAAAGAAATTATAATTTTTCGATCATCCACGAATATTTTATTCAAGAATATTACTCAATTCCATAAGTTTCCAACAGCTAACATATTCTTAATTTAACCCAATTCAATATTTACATATTTAAATCTCCATCTTTAAGCTTCAACCAATCATATAAAATTTAAATATCATAATTTTAAATAATCTTATATGCCCATATGCTAAAAATCTAACTAAAATCCATCTATATTTTTTTTTCAAAATATTCTACAATCACTCAAAAATTCAACAAATACCATAGAATATCTCCAAATAATTTTACCTTCATCATATATTTTTCTTAGAATTTTTCTTTAATTTTTCTTGTTTAAGAAACACTGCATTTATGCTCTATAGACAGAGAAATAATGAAAATAATCTTACACGAAGCTTATCTGTGTCTCAAAAATTTCAAACATTTATGAGAAAGCCTCTAGAAGTTAAATCATCTCCAAAGCCACCGTCGGAACCATCGCGCATGGTGGCCGGCCGCCGGACACCGGCGACATTTGCCGGATCTGATCATACCATCATATTCCTCTCCTCTCCCTCAGTCCATAGGTGGTCTCGGATCGTCAATCCAATGGTCGGATCGTCGGAAATCTCGTCGAAAAGTCAAAGAAAATCTGATTTTCTCTCTCCTCGCCAGCGCTGGAAACGGCCACCAAATCCGGCGAGGCTGGTCTCATCTGAAAGGGCTCACTCTTAAGAGTCCATAGCCGCTGGAATCACTCCAATCGGACATCGGGATCACCGGATACGAGCATTCAAATTTTGGGACTCTTTTTCTCTCTCTCTCTCTCTCTCTCTCTCTCTCTCTCCACTGTTGGCCGGATTCCGGGCTACTGCCGCCCCTTGGGAGGTCGCCGGCCGAGTGGGGAGCCGCTTGAAAGGTCGCTAGGCGATCACCGGAGAAGGAAAGAAGAAGAAGAGAGGAGAGGAGAGGAGAGAAATTTGGGGGGGGGGGGGGGTCAGGGGCTCCTCCCGATTTTGTTTTGAAATTTTTTTTTTTTTAATAAACTGGCAGTGACAGAGGAAATCCACTGTCACACGCTAAGTCCCATCCCCATTTCCTTTTTTTTTGTTACAATTATAATATTTAATACATTAAAATATAATAATTTACACATAAAATAATTATTTAAAAATTCAGATTGTTACAAATTTGAAGAGCTTTAATAAGTCCTTCCTTGCTAAGTAAGGGTTGCACGTTTTAACCAAGCCACATTCTCTGTTAGCCAGAATATTGAAAGGGAAGTATCTTCCCTTCTCTTCTTTTATGGAAGCTTAGGAGGGTAGTAGATCGTCATGTGGGGTGGAAGAGCATTCTCTAGTGTAGGCAAGTGCTGGAAAAAGGGCTTAGATGGCATGTGGGTGATGGTAATTCGATTAAGTGTAAATCAGAAAGATGAGTTCCCAACTCCTTTCCATCTATTCTAGAACAATAGTCGGATCACACTCCAAAAATTGTTTGGGTGTCCTAGCTTATTAGCAACATTACTCACTCTTAAAATGTGAGTTTGGTGAAATCTAATTTTGTTGATGGGGATGTGAAGAATATTTTAGCTATTCTAGTTAGCATGTTTCAGCAAGAAGATTGTTTGATTTTGCATTATAATAAACATAGTTGTTACTCAACGAAATATGGATATTGTGTTGCCAAGTTTTTGATTAATTCTTCCGGAGGCTTGAATGGTACAGGTCCTGGGCTATCGTCTCAAAAAGGGGCGAAGCTGCCTTTTTGTAAGTGGAGTCAGTTGACCCCACTGTTTTTTTTTTTTTTTTAAATTACATATATTAATAGTAAAGAAAAATAATATAAATGCATATGAGTGGATCAATTTGACGCTACTCAATTTTCTTTCTTTTTTTTAAGAAAAGAAAATCCTTAGATGAATAGATAAAAGACAAAGTTAAAAGACTACATAAATACGTATTTACTAAGTGCTTGTTTGATATTGAGATTATAGGGTTAAAATTACTTTCTAAGATAAAAAGCATAATTTTAAATATTATTCTGTTGGAAAAAAAAAGTTATTTTTTTATTTTAATATTATTATCACTAACTAAAACTTATTAAATTTAATTTTAAATTAATTTTTAATACTCTATAACTAATATTTTTTTAAAAAAATATTTTTTCTCAATAATAACTCCAACATCAATACCAAATAAATCCTAAGGATTTAAATCAATGGTATATAGTAGATGATGAAGTGATCTTGAAACATTTCCAAAAAATAAAAACTCATGGAAGACAATTGTAAATTTAAGATTATAATGAGAATTTATAATTTTTTTGTGAAATTATTTTATTTTTCTACCCAATTATTGTTATATATTGAAAATTTATGTGCATTATAATTTTTTTTTTCTCAATAAGTGTTTTATTATTGTATACAATATTTTTCCCTCTAAATTGAGTAAAATAAAAATTTTTTTGACTCTACTGAGTACTGACTCCAAATCCTGGCCGCCCCTGCTCTCAAAGCAAGATGGATCTAATTCCGAACCAACTCTGTAAGATTAAATGTCCATCTTTTTATGGAGTTTATTGAAAGAGAGGCTACCATGCAGCTTGTTGGTAAAAAACCGCATTCCTAATGTTTCCCCTGATTACCAATTTTGTCGTGAAAGAGAGACTCTAAGGCATGCATTCTTTGATTGCCCCAGAGCTTCACTGATTTGGTTCCATTCTCCAACGAATCTTCGGTCTACCTTCTTGCAAGGTGCATCAGCTATGGATTGTCGGGTTGAGTTGACAGAATTTCTATTAAAGCATAATGTAGGTGAGGAGCTCATCCAAACAACGGCTTTCATTTGCTGGGGAATTTGGAAATGCCGGAATTTGCTCCTTTTTAATGGACAACAGCAGTCCTTCCTGGAAGTTCTCTCGTTGGCCAATTCCTTTCAAGGAATCTTTTTATCTAAGCTTTTGCTACTCCCGCTACGCCATCTATACACCTGGCTTCCACTCCTTATGCTTGGATCCCCTTCAGTTGCCTGTGCTCAAAGTAAATTTTGATGCGGCTACAAAATAATAGAAATAGCAGATGAGCCACAGCTGCTGTTTTCCAAAATCATCGTGGAATCATTTTGCATTGGAGGTGTAGATTACTGAATAATTAATCTAGCCCTCTCATTTTGTGAAGTGTTGCCTGTCGAGATGCTCTTCTATTAGCCTTGGATAGAGGTTTTAATAGTCACAGTGGAAGGAGACTGTGAGGTGCTCATCAAAGCTATTAAAGGTCATCAGCTGCCCGTGGAAATTCAAAGCGTGGTGCATGATATTCGAGTTTTGGCTAGAAGGCTAAATGAAGTTTCTTTCTCCTTTGTTAGGCGCTCTGCCACTAGAATCTTCTTTATTTGAGCCTTTATTTTGATTTTAATTTTAGTTTTAATTTTAATCAAATTTAACAACTATTTCTAAAATAGAAAAAAAAAAGATTTTAACTCAAAATTAAATCAATTAATTTTAACTCGATTTAAATTTATTATCGAAATAGCAATATTAATGCATTACCAAAATCAATAGTAGCCTTTCATTATCCTTTAAGAGGAGAATTCATATTCTATTCTTAGATAATGTATTATTAAAAAGGGTAATCATAAATCCCGGAAGAATTAGCATTTTCTGACCACGGATATAAACGATACCTTAATATAAAAAAAAAATAATATTGTAAATATTTGATAGTTTCAAGTATATTGTATAATTTATGCTATTTTGATTATATTAAAAAAATTCAAAAGATACACTCATAATAATTTTGATTATAATTTATTATTCTCCAATATATATAGGCATATTTTATTATTAAGTTATTTTATTAGGTATTATTTAGTTGAAATAAATTAACTTATAAACTTTTAATTCCTAAAAAGTTAATAAATTTGACTTATTTTAATTGATATTTTGTCGTTTTTACCTTTTGAAAAATAAACTTTAAAGGGAGTGGGTATTATAAAGCTAGTTTAAAAAAAAGAAATTTAACCAGATTTTATATATAGTATAAAGTTTTTTGTTTTGAATTAATGTGGATATTACACTTCATCACATTTAAGTATAAATATTTGAAGCGTAAAGTTTACAAACAAACATTCTGTAAGTAATCCCATATTAAATCATGATAGGCTTTAATACCATATAGAGAAAATAAATAAGTTTAACTCAAAAGTAAGAGAAGAGATTTGCCAAGTTTTATTATAGCTCAAACACCTCATGCTAAATCAACATGAGACAACATACATTATCATTAATTTATTCAATGAAAATTATCTAGAAAAGTAAAATATATATGTATTATTACTCTCTCTCTATATGTGTGTGTGTATATATATATATACACACCAAGAAGGTACTCCACAAAAGTTGATATATGACACTTTCTTTGAATAATTTATTATCTGTCACTTTTCATAAATAACTATCTTTTATACTAATTATTATTTAATTCTTTTTTATTGCTCTTTAAATTATTATTATTATTTTTATTATTATTATTATTATTATTATTATTATTACCTTAACTTTTATATTTAAATTATTATTTTTTAAAGTTTGATTTTTAAAACCTTTTGTGATTAAATACAATATTTACAAATTTTTTATATTATTTTTTATAAATATATTTATGTAAAATTACTATTTACTACATGTCATCCTTCTTAATAATAATAATAATAATAATAATAATAATAATAATAATAATAAAAGTCACTAATGGTCATTAATTTAAAAAAAATACCATTAATTTATGATCTCATATTTTTAAAATATATATATATTTGTATATATAAAAAACATGTAGGTTTTCTCTTAGTGCTTTTATGTAGACTTTTAAATCTATTATATATATACAAAGTGAAAATTTTAAATTATATTTATTGATGATAATTTTTCTTTGAAAAAAAAAATCAAAACTCACGCTTATCTTAAAAGAAAATCAAAACCATTTAGTGAAATATTTTTAGGCATATTTACTGTAATTAAATTTATTATTTAATTATTGATGATTTATCAATCCAAGACATTTAATTTTAAAATTCAATAAACATTATTATGACTTTCTAGTTATTGCCATAACTTAAGGTATAATTTTCTTTAAAATATTAGTTTCAGATTAGAACCAAGTATCAATGGGTATTTAAATTTTTATGACAAATTAATGATTAATTTTTTTTTATATATGTCTAATTATAAAAAGGCAATATATTCATTAATTTTTTATTTTTTTTAAGATTAAATTTTTATGTATTTTCTTATTATTAAATAAAATTATCACCCATTTAAAAATTAAGAAATATGTTATTATTATTATTATTATAAACAAAGAATAATTTATGACCATTAAATAAAACTTATAACAATCAAGGCTATTGATTTGAAAAATACTGTTACATTATTTGGCGAAAATTTATTACTAAGAATTTTTAGTTTTAATATTTTAAATAATAAAGTAAAAATTATTTCAATTAAAGAATAATATTTTTTTTAAATAATAATTATTTAATGGCTTAATTAAATCTGATCTGAATTTTCTCTAACTTTCTGCCCATAAATAATTAATATTTTCCATAATTTGACACACACTAAACTTTTTTTCTTTACACTAAATAATTATTTTTAAATTCTCTTTTAATTTGCTCTATTATTTATATTATTTTGGAGTTATTAGTCTATATTCATAAATCTTATTATTTTTAATTCTTATTTCACTTTTCTTATTCTATTAAGCACAACAAAATTAAAATAAATTAATTTTTTTATAAAAAAGAGTTGAATCGACACAAATTATGAATTAAATTAAAATAATTAAATAAAAATTAATATTATATTATAGTCAATTAATATAAAATCAACCTACATTCTTTGTATAAAGTCACCTAAGCATATAATATATACTTTTTTATATAATTAATGCAATTTTTTTTCTAAAAAGTTAAAAGTTATTTTTCAAGTCTTCACTACAAGGAGTTAATAGCCATTTTTTCTCTTTTTTTTATTTGTTTTTATGCATCGAATTATTTTTCTTTTTTATTTAAATAACTATATTCTTATAAATAAATAAATAGCTATCTTTTATATTAATTATTATTTAATTATTTTTTATTTATCTTTTTAATAATAATAATTTATTATTATTATTATTATTATTGTCTTAACTTTCATATTTAAATTATTATTTTTTTAGTTTGATTTTTAAAATTTAAAACCTTTTTATGATTAAATGCAATATTTAAAATTTATTTATATTATTTTTTATAAATATATTTATGTAAAAATATAGCCACATGTCATCTCAATAATAATAATAATAATAATAATAATAATAATAATAAAAGATTACTGAAAGCCATTAATTTAAAGAAAATTTGTCATTAATTTATAATTTCACATTTTCTAAATCTATGTATCTCTATATATAAAAAGCATATATATTTTCTCTTGGTGCTATGACATATGACGTAGACTTTTAAATCTATTACATTTATACCAAATGATAATTTTAAATTACATTCATGGATAAAAGCCTATATATACTTTAAAGTAAAATCAAAATCGTTTAATGAAATATTTTTGAGCACATTTACAATAATTAAATTTATTATTTAATTGCTAATGATTTATTAACACAAGACGTTTAATTTCAAAATTTAACGAATATTATCATAACTCTTCAGTTATTGTCATGAATGAAGGTTTAATTTCCTTTAAAATATTTACTTTAAATTAGAACTAAGCATTAAATAATATTTAAATTTTTATGATAAATTAATAATTAAAATTTTTTAAAAATATCTAATTATTAAAGGTAGTATATCTATTAAATTTTATTTTTTTAAAATGAAAGGTCAATATTATTTTTTTAATATTTTTTAAATAGTTGTAATATATAATTACTAAACATAATTACCATTCATTAAAAAATTTATTATTATTATTATTATTATTATTATTATTATTAAAGAATAATTTATAGCCCTTAAGAAAAAAAAAACTCATGGCCATTAAGACCACTTATTTGAGAGTAACTGTCAATTTATTTAATTAAAGTTTATAATTAATGTTTTAGAGTTTTAATATTTTAAATAGTAATATTTAAAAAAAAAGAGAAAGGTCAATATTAAATTTTTTTATTTTTTAAATAGTTATAATATATAATTACTAAACATAATTATCATCCATTAAAAAATTAAGAATTATATTATTATTATTATTATTATTATTATTATAAATAAAGAAAAATTTATGGTCAGTAAGGCCACTTATTTGAAAGCAATTGTCAATTTATTTAGCTAAAGTTTATGGTTAACGTTTTAGAGTTTTAATGTTTTCAATAGTAATGTTAAAATTCTTTTAATTAATGAATAACTTTTTTAATTAATAATTATTTAATAGTTTAATTAAATCTAATGTGAATTTTCTTGATCTCTTTGTCTATATATGTTAATACTTTTTATTATTTGGCATACACTAAATATTTTTCTTTATTCTGTCTTCATTCAATTACTCTTAAATTTTCTTTTAATTTGCTCTATTATTTATATTTATTCTTTTAAGAATTATTAATCTTGATTCACAAACTTTATTATTTTTAATTCTTATTTTATTTTTCTCACTCTATTAGGCATAATAAAATTAAAATAAATTTTTTTTTTAAAAGAATTGAATTGACACAAATTATGAATTAAATTAAAATAATTAAATAAAAATTAACATTATATTATAGTCAAATAATATAAAGTCAACTTATAATCTTTATATAAAGTCATCAAAATACACAATTTACATTTTCATTATATTATAGTCAAATAATATAAAGTCAACTTATTTTTTCTTATTTCATTTTTATTTGCTTTTTGTCATTGATTATTTTCTTGTTTTATTTAAATAATTATATTTTTATACATAAAAATAGAATCACATAAAAAATTTGACTACAAGAAAGAATAAATGAAAATATTAACTAAAACCAAATAAAAAAATAATAATTTGGTCAATGAATCAAAAATTAAAATAATCCAATTTATAATTTTATTAGATTAAATAGTAATTTAGTGTCATCTAATTTATTTAAATTATAACTTTAATAAATTTTAAATTTTTTTGGATAAAATAATGTTATTATATTTTAAATAAAGTAATTATATAAACTATCATTAATTTATATATAAAAAGAAATAAAAATATATTTTTTAAATAATTTTTGTCATGCGTTAGTTAAAAAAATTTAAATTCATTTAAATAAAATTAATTAAATAAAATTTTAAAAAATTAATTTAATAATAAAAACTTATATACTACAACAGAATATTCTAATAGTAAATAAAATTTATAAATTATATGATGAGTCATTGTCCCCAAATTATCACAGATTACTTCAATTTAAAAAAAATATTAAATATTATTTATTGTCCCCTTTCCTGCGGTTCATACTGTGACACGCATCTAGGCAGTAATTAGAAGTGAGATCCCCGAAGGCCAAGCAACCAAATATACATCGACGGGGAGCACCAGCGTTGGAAGAGTGCGTATCCTTCTCCGCTCGCCATGGCTATGATCTCTAGGAACACCGCCTCACGCCTTCCTATCATCCTCTCCCAGCACCGTGGAGCTGCCCTCTCTCTCCACACCACCGTCCCCTCCCTCTCCCCGGAGGCAGCGCCACCCACTCCTTATGCCAGCCCACCGCCCCCTTCCACCACTTCCCCTGCCGGCATTTCCAAGGCAGCGGAGTTCGTGATTTCCAAGGTCGATGATCTTATGAACTGGGCTCGCCGCGGCTCCATCTGGCCCATGACTTTCGGCCTAGCTTGCTGTGCCGTTGAAATGATGCATACCGGTGCTGCTCGCTACGATCTGGACCGCTTTGGTATCATTTTCAGGCCCAGTCCTCGCCAATCTGATTGTATGATTGTCGCTGGTACCCTCACCAACAAGATGGCCCCTGCTCTTCGCAAGTAAGCCTCATGATTCTCTCCTAGATTTTGGGTTCTTCGGTTTTTACTACATGCTGTTTTAGTTTGTTATTGTTTTTGGCTTTCTCTGAGGTTTTAGGGTTCTGTGACTGATTTAGGTGGTCTCGGATCTCTTAAGGAATTCTAATATATTCTTGTGCATTCTGATTATTTTGGTAATTGGGCTAATGTTAAGTATTTGATTCAATAACCTTCTTTTGCCTAATTTTGGTAATGTCTAAAATTCAAATGGTTCTAGAGGCAGAAATTTGTTGGAACATTTTTTGTGTTTTGATTGCATTTTATATAAATTGTTGATACAATATTACTTGCAAGTACCTTGGTTGTTGCTGCTTGTAAATTTTTTCCCTAATTAGATGGAGGAAAGGAACGAGCGGTGAAAATGGGAGTGTTACAGGAAGTGGATGTTCCATGGGTACTAGTTCTTACTTCTTTCTTTATGGGTAACAGAAAAGCAAGAATAATAATACACTAGTTTGAACACTATTTACTGATTTAGTGTTGAAGTCCATTTAAAAATTTTTAATCTGATACTAGTTGAGGCTTAAATGAGCAAAGATGAAATTAATTAATTGTAATAAGTGCACAAGTGAGAATCAATTCCCTCACAGAATTGTATTCTACATTGGTTAGCTTGTTTTGATTCCTGCCTAGTTTGAATGATGCAGCAAAAAGTGCTTTTATTTTGTATCAAGGGTAAAAAATTTGGATATTTGAGTTTAAGAGTTGGTTGTGCTCAAACTGTGCTAAGCTGTGCTTGAGTTTAGCTAACCAGATACTTCTGGCCTGATTATGCTGTGCCCAAGCTCACTCCTTAGGGAGTTTTCCAATATGCCTAATTGAACGTTGGCCTCTTAATTTGAAATTACTATAAATGTAAAATAGTGTTATTGGAATTGAAGTTGTGTGATTGTGGAATTGATTAACCCAAGGTTCATAAGGGTTATGTGTCTTCCATAGTCATATAGCCTGTAACATATGGTTCAATTTAACTTCTTTAGCACAGTGCATTGAAATCATCTGGAGCTACTTAAAAAGCTTGAATTGAATTTTGGTTATGACTAAACGCAGATTAATTTGACTGATACATAGCTTTTTTTTTTTTTGGAGAGTTTTTAAAGCAGCACAAATGAAAATTTACCAAGGTTAGGACTGGGTTTGTTTGGGGGGCGAAGAGGGTAAGGGTTAGGCTGGAGTAGTATTCAAAGAAACATGTATCCATTCGTTTGCTGCCATATGCATTATTTTTATATTTTGGAAATTTGCAGACATTCCAAATATTAAATGCTGGTAAATCCACTTTTGGTCTGCAATATTCTCCATAACAAATGCCAATTTATAAGCATTTTGGGTTGTTACTGATGTTCATATTGTTTTTTCTGGTATAAACTGTTCGATTTTTTCATTTTTATGTTTTGGCGATTGGAAACAGCTCTAAAAATAGAGCTGATACAAACTGCAGTCTGCAGCATCAACTTTATTTTTTTAAACTTACCAAACACTCTAATCTAATTTACCTGTTTGGTTGTCTATCAGCTATCAGCTGCACCCGACAGGTGAATCAAATACCCCCTTAGTACAGGCCTGAGTTTTTTTTTCCCCATATTTCTTTTCTGTGTATATATCTATTTATGTTTGTTCATTTACTTGTATTAACATACCCACATACGTGCACCATGAATGAACCACAAATTCTGATGACTATTGTACTGAAAATTCTTTACAGGGTTTATGATCAAATGCCTGAGCCAAGGTGGGTCATCTCCATGGGCAGTTGTGCAAATGGTGGGGGATATTATCACTACTCATACTCTGTTGTCCGAGGCTGTGACAGGATTGTCCCTGTAGACATTTATGTTCCAGGATGCCCTCCCACTGCGGAGGCCTTGCTGTATGGGCTACTCCAGCTGCAGAAAAAGATCAACAGACGCAAGGATTTACTCCATTGGTGGACCAAATGAGTGCTTTTTAATTTGTTACTTGCAGAGTTCGCAACATCTTTATGATCTAAATAAATACAATTATGTATCTGTCTGCTGCTTAAGTGCTGTGTGGATAGAGACTCTTTCTGTTTTTCATTTCTAAATCCGAATCCTTTTTGGTATTTACTAAAGCCTTTTGCCTTTTGCCTTTTGGTGGCTGCAAATCCTGAAAAACTTATTATAACTTGGACGTGTATGAACTGCCTTCATTATTTGCTTGTGTAATTGTTACTGCTGATGTAAACTTCTCTTTTAGTTTATTTTTGTTACTGCTGCAGCATGATACTGTAATTGAGAGAATGGTCTTCACTAGCAGGATCATTTGTTTGTCGAATTTAAACTAACAATAACAACTAAGCCTTAATATTAAAATATTGTCATACTTCGTAATTTATTTTCTATAATTATAAGTAAATTAGGGAATTGGTCATAGTAATGCACCTGGCTATTAATAATTTTAATTTATATATATATTTTTAATTTTAATATATAAAAATAATATAATATTTTTTTTATTAATTATTTTAAAATTTATTTTTATTACTTTCCTCTCTTAAAATTTTTAATAAATATTTCATAATAAAAATAATTAAAATTTAATTATATATAATATAGATATAAATATATGTGATTAATATATATTAATATATTATAAGTTGTCTTATAATAACGGTTACTTGTTATACTAACCATTATAAAAATAGTTCTGTCACATGGTATTTTTTTAGAATTACGTTTTTACTATATATATATATAGAGAGAGAGATGGATAAATTAAACATTAAGAAAGTATGTGAATCAAGCATTAAACACGACTTTGTGGAAAGTTACTTTATAGAGATAACATATTTTAGTTTTATAATATTTATTTATCAAATGTTGAATAATATTTGTGTTAGATAAAATATTAAAAAAAATAAAATTCATTATAAGATAATTTACGATTATGTGTTTGAGTTATGGCAAAATTTACAAGTTAGTCTTTGATTTATTCTTTACTAATAATTTGATCCTCAAAGTTTAATTACGTTAATAAATTAGTTTACGAAGTTTTATTTTATTAATAAAATATTTTCTACATCTAAATTTTATATTTTAATAATCATTTATTTTATGTTTAAATAATTATATAAGATTAAATAATTTATATAATTATTTAAATATAATTTAATTTTATATGTATTAATTTAATTTCACTAATAAAATAAAATTTGAGTGATTATTTTTATTGATAAAATAAAAATTTAGGAATTAAGTATTTTAAATTAGTAAAAATAGTTAATGGAATTAACTGTTAATTTAGATTAATTTAGATAGTAAAGACTAATTTATTAATAAAAATTATTATTTAAACTATATTAAGAATTAATTCATGAATTTTACTATACTTCAAAACTTAATTATAAATTATTCTTTATTATTTTTCATTAAAATTTCGTAAGCATCTCAAATATTAAAAATATATAAGAAAAAAAATATTCAGCTAAGTGCAAGCCAAATGGGGTGTTAGGGTTGGGTGAAAGAAGCCGGAGCCACCGAGCTGTCCTCAACTTTTGAGAGGACCATGGTCCATGATGAGCCAATACGATATTCGTCAACCAAAAATAATACACCTTTGTACCCGTAAGCCAAACTCCAATAAAAATCTATCTACAATTATCCTATCACGTGCCTTCCTAACTATATAGAAGCCCTGTTCCTCCTTTTTAATCGTCTAATAAACTGCTGTGAGTCATTAACTAGGGTTTCTTTTTTCTCTCTACTCAATGGCAGACGATTCGCAGTACTCATCCGGCGCAGACACCACTCCCATCGCCTCCAACAAGCGCAAATACGATGACCAAACCCCGCCGTCTTCAACGCGCCGTCCTACTGGCTTCTCATCCCCGGACTCCCTTCATGCCCCGCCGTCTTACAACAGTGTTCCCCCGCCTACTGACGAGATCCAGATGGCCAAGCAGAAAGCTCAAGAAATAGCCGCTCGCCTCTTGAGTGGAGCCGGTGCTGATATTAAGCGCCCTAGGGTTGAGAATGGTGCTTCTGGCTTCGATTCCAATGATAAGGGTTTTAGCTCAGCTCCTAATGGTTGATACTCTCCCATTTTCTCTATTTAAACAAATATTTAACATTTTCTTTTTATTGATCTGAATTTGTTTGTGCGGATCCGTGTACTTCCATGTTCTTGCAACTTCTTTGCTTTTATTTATTTTTATGTTGTTATTTTACTAAAATTTTTGTTTGATGTTTGGTTCTTTCTTGTTCTTGTATGTGGATTTTAGTTGTTAGTGCTCAATCTGTGGACTTTCTGCCGGTGCACTCTGTTGTTTTTATGTTTTGAGGCTTCTAATTTTCTTTCCATGCGACTAGTCGATTTAACTGAATAACCGGGGCTAGGGTTTAGGGGTTGTGGTATTTGTTCTGTTTTATGCCTCTGAATTGTTTTCACATGTAGACTGATTTGCATTGGGAATGTTTGGAGGATTTCTGTTGTATATCTATGTGGGTGCCGTATATGACTTAATTTTGTTAGTATGTGGCCACTGACTGCAGGTTGGCTGATTTCCGTTTTCTTTTACCTATGTATTGATTTACTTCCCTACTTGATATGTTAACATGATTGTTTTGGAAGTTATTTTGATGACTTCTGATTGACTGCAGATATGAAGTCTCTGTCAAACTCGGCCCCTTCTGCAATTCCTGTATCATACGGCTCATACTTGTCAGGTTCAAGCAAAAAAATAGATATTCCAAATGGTCGGGTTGGTGTTATCATTGGGAAAGGTGGAGAGACAATTAAATATCTGCAGATTCAGTCTGGAGCAAAGATTCAGGTTACTCGAGATATGGATGCAGATCCCAATTCACCAACTAGGATGGTGGAGCTCATGGGTACTCCTGAACAAATTGCAAAGGCAGAACAGTTGATAAATGAAGTTCTTGCAGAGGTAGGGTTTTAGGCCTTGGATGCTGTTTGGTTCTGCAAGCGCTTTAGTGATTTTCGTCTATGTGAGATCTTTTTTGACAGTTATGGCATGTTCAATTGAAATTAATGGAATTATTAATGGAAATCATAGATGCATAGTTCTAGCATGCAAATTTTCTTAAAGTGCCTTGGAGTGATGCCAATGGCTTATTATGTTCTTTAATGTAACTTCTGTTACTAAAATAGTGACAAGGTGGTTTTGTTATGTTATAAAAATTCTGCCTGATGTTATATATTTTTTCCAGGCTGAAGCAGGAGGTTCTGGCACTGTTTCCAAAAGGTTTACTGGACAAGGTGGTTCTGAACATTTTGCAATGAAAATTCCTAATAACAAGGTATAGTCTAGAAGCCATATTTGGTTGCCATATTGTTTTTGTTTCTTGTTCAGGATAGCATGTGATGTGCATGGCTTCAGGTTGGTCTGGTAATTGGCAAAGGAGGTGACACAATCAAGAACATGCAAGCGAGGACTGGAGCTCGTATTCAGGTTTGTTTGCAAATGCTAAGCACCATCTTCACATGATCATTTCTATCATCTATCACGACCTAGCTGTGCAGTTTTTGTAGTTTTATTGAAATTCATCACAATATTAGCACAGCCACATACTTGTTTATTGTTGACATCATATAGTTTATTGAAGTAAATTAATCCTACAAATTATTGTTTGCATTTTAAACTTCTGCAGGTGATACCTTTGCATTTACCCCCAGGTGATACGGCAACAGAAAGGAATGTGCATATAGAGGGGACTAGTGAACAGATTGAACATGCTAAGCAGTTGGTTAATGAAGTTATCAGTGAGGTATGCTTGGTTGTTGATGTTTGCTTTCAGAGTTGCACCCTAGGACCTCTTGGGTTTTGTTGTCTGAAACATGGTCCAACTAAGGGGAATAAATTACTTGAGACAAGATTTGATTTCATAATGCATCTCCAAGCTTCTATTTTTTCTTTTTTTTATGACTGCTCCTGTTATTGTGAATTTTTCTTTCATTTTTTATTTGATTTTTTTTCCTTGGTTACTTTGTTGGATCTTATTCAGCCTTGTTGACTCTATCATTCTCCTAAATGATAGCCTTGTTGACTCTGTTATTCTTCTAAATGATACTGTAGTGCTGTGTTAGTTATGATGAGAAAACATGAGGTTTTTGTGCTTATGGTGAGACTATTGTTATGAATGGAAAACTTATATGTATATATCTTGTTGTAAAAATGTATTTATTTATACATTTCTGGGTCGTTCTTCAGGTTGAAGTTCAATATTAGGACCTGGTACTGGAGACCCTTTTTAAAGTCTATTACTCTCTCTCTCTCTCTGTGTGTGTGTATTTACTTTGTTTCATTCTTCCTTTCATTTCTTATATATTTCTATAGAGCTTCTATCTTTGTCTTAATCTATTTAGTTTGTTTGTCATTTGAGTCATCTCCCCAAACCCCAACCCCACCCCCCCGCGCCTCTCCCTTCATCTGCTTACCTTATTTAATTCTTCCTTTCATTTCTTAAATATTTCAATAGAGCTTCTATCTTTGTCTTAAGTTGTTTAGTTTGTCATTTTAGTTGCTTTATGGTTCTGGCTTGTCTTCTTGTTATTGAGCTGTCTTAGTTTTGAATATTCATCATCGTACTCCTTAGCATGGAAATAGAAATTGATTTTACTATTCTCTTTATATTTCGCCTAATTTCTTTTCTTGTCTGTGTGATATGTTTCAAGATATGTCATTACTGTGAATATAATTGGGTCTTTTTCCAAACCATAATTTCCTGAGGCAACTTTTTGGTTATCAACAAATGTGTTAGATGTATCAATTTATATTCTTCCCTTGTGGACTATTTAGATTGAGAAAGTTGCAGATATCTTCTGGTTGCTGATCCTCCTGGCATTTACAGCTTTAGCTGGTTAAGAATTTTTGCCCCTTTTGTCAAACTGACGTCTGGAAGAGGGGAAGAGAGACTGACTCCTGGCCTATTTATTAAAATTTGCTGGCTTATAGTCTTATATTAGGAGCTGGTTAGCATGGTAATGTGCATTGCTTGATATATATCTGAATTTCTGAGATCAAGTTGTGAGTGACAATGTGTGTAAGTCTTTATTGTCTATGTCTTGCCAACTGCAACAATTTCTTCGGTCTATATTCATAGTGTCTGCCAACATATGTTTGAGGTTGGTGGGTATGTGGGTTAATTGCAAGACAGATGAAATTAAATTTCAAAGTGCTAATATTTTATTGAGAGTGATTACTTCTGTTATATGGTTGTTAGTGATATGTTGATATCTTGGATCCTTCGCTCGCCGGGCAAGTGTATTCTTTATATGTTTAGCTCATAAGGCCATTGTTATAATTTTTTTATTGTTTTAGCCCAATATTTCCGTAGTTCTTGGTTTGTATTCCCAGGTGAATAGTTTTTGGATTATAGTCTGTTCTACCACCATCTGTGCTTATTGATCGTGTCATGTGACTGATGTTGTTATTGGGAACTATTGTAGGGTTAGTGTTATTGGACTTTTGGTGACACCAACATGCATTCCTTTGTGTTGGTGTTTCCTCGGCATTGCTCTGGTATGGCTCTAAATCCCATTTTTTGATGTATAGTGAATTATATTCTGCAGAGAAGCGACTTTACTTATGAGGAGTACAATCTCATGAGATTGGATTAGTTTTTGGGCCACAAGCCTTTGGGATAATTTCTGTTGTTAGGAGTGCCCCTTAGTTTTGCTACTGAGTGCCTTAATGATGATAACTGTTGCGTCATCTTATATACTACAACTGATTTTGGTGGTTTTAATTTGACTCAACTTTTAGGAACATTTTCATTTGCTTTCTTCTTATAATATGAAGCTTCTATAGTTCATTTTGAATATTTATTAGTGTTTTAATTCTAGTTATAATTTACTTGTGTTAGTCTCCGATAGTAATTATTGGTTGCATTCTCTGGCAACATTGCTTGGCTTGTTTTTCTGGATTCCTTTCTTTCACACAATCTCCAAGCCTTTGAGGTCATGTTGATCTATTGTATTGCTTTCTGCTACTCTGGCATTTGTGGTGTCTCTATTTTGTTTTGTTGTTGTGTTCATTTTGAAAGATCGTAATGCACTCTCATTTGGTTTTCCATATTTATGAAATATTCTCACAATTGCTAAAGGCTTGTGTGGTGAAGTTGACTAGGTGTTTTTCATCTATCACATGATATTTTTGGGTATGTAATGTATGCCTTCTTTTTGTATACAAATGTTTATCCCTGAAGTTTAAATTGGTTTAAACTATTTTTGTGTACTTACTTTTTGCGCACAGCTGTTTGTTGTATGGTAAATTCTGATACTGTATTGCATGTGCACATAAATTTGTTAGGTTTTGTTAAAATTAATGGATATAATTACTTGTTAATGCCCTTATTGTATTGTTGCTTCCGTTAGTTACAGTGCATCAAATAGGTACCATATCATAGCAGCATGCACTTAATATGAATATGAACTCATTGCCTGATTGTGGCAGTGAGATCTGTGTATTTATCTTTACTTTTGTGGTAAAGCTTGTATAGTATATTTTTTTTTGGATTCTTTTTGTACCCATTCACTTCAAGTAGGGAGAGGATGGGCTTCTGCAGGAGTAACTCAATAATTCCATCAACCAAGTACGGTATGTAGGCATTCATACCCCTTCCTGATAAAATATGAAATCCATTAATCCCTACATTGGACATGCTTGCCTGTTGTTTTATGCTGATTTCTAGATGTGCTTGTTTTTAGTTTTCTTAATTGTTTATATGTATACATATATTGTGTCACACAATATGTCTATATGCTGGCACTTGTGCAAAGCTCGCTTGGTTTATTTGGGGCAAAAATGATTTTATGCAGAATCGTGCAAGGAATCAATCAATGGCTGGAGGTTACCCGCAGCAAGGATATCAAACACGACCACCTACAAGCTGGGGCCCACCTGGAGCTCCTCCAATGCAGCAACCTGGTTATGGCTACATGCAGCCTGGAGCTTATCCTGGCCCATCGTCTCAGTATAATATGTCTCAGCCACCTTACGCGGGATATCCACCCCAACCATCATCTGGTGGATATCCCACCAACTGGGATCAGTCAAATGTATCTGTCAATCAGCAGACAGGTCAGGGTTATGATTACTATAATCAGCCAGCTTCTTCTCAACCAACCCCTGGTGGTCCTGCAGCTCCAGCAGATAATACGAGCTATAATTACAGTCAGCCACCAGCTTCTGGTTATAATCAGCAAGGACAAGGTTATGTTCAGGATGGCTATGGTGGGTATCCTCAATCAGGTTATGGTCAACCACCATCATATGATCAACAAGGTTATACCTCTGCTCCCAGTTATGGTAATGTGGCCAATGCTAGTCAAGAAGGACATGCTTCCTCTTATGGAGCCCAAGGAGACTCGGCCCAAGCACCAAGTCAGCCCGCTGCAATAGGTCAGCAAGGTTATACTACTGGACAACAGCCTAGCCCAAATCCATCAAGTTATACACCTCAAGGATCCATCCAGCCAGGATATGGAATGACCCCCAATTCCCAAACTGGTTATGGGAGTCAACCACCAGCCCAACCTGGATATGGGTCCAACTATGGACCTCCTCAAGCACAGAAACCTCCAGCCAATCCCCCTGTTTATGGACAGACACAACAATCACCCAGCACCCCTGGAGGTTATGGCCAGGCTACCCCTGTGCAGCCTGGATATCCACCTTCTCAGCCACCACCATCTGGCTATACCCAATCAGATTCAGGTCCACAACGTCCACCACCATCTGGGTTTGGTGCATCAGGTTCTCAACCTGGGTATGGTCCACCTTATGGTTCAGCACCAGCTGGTCAATCCGGTTATGGGCAGGGGATGCCGCCTTACAACACTTCTTATGGTGGTGGTTATTCTCAGCCTGCTGCGTATTCTACTGATGGCAATACTGGCAATAATACTCGTGCAACTTATGATACTGCATCGGCTGCATCACAGCCTGTACAACAGGGTGGAGTTGCAAAAACATCGCCACAAAGTTGATGTGGTGTTGGATATTATTTGATGGTGTTTACTGTATTCGTGCTGTTAGGTGAAGTTAGGTTTTGTAGTGTTTAAGAAGGTTTCGTAATTTCTTAAAGATGTCTTGGGACATATTGGTTTTGATAGTATGTAATGTGTTTTACAATTTAATCCTTGTGTTAATTTTCAGGTTGGTTGCTTTTTGTCATGCATTACAGGCACTACATTGCATATGAGGATTATTCGTTGAATAATCTCTTTTTTTTTTATATATAATAATAATAATAATTTGGGTTGCATTCTTGTATATTTATTGTACTTAGTTACTGTGAATGAGTTTTCACAAAATATACTTACGTATCAGCGTTCAAAAAGGATTGGTTCCTGGACTAGTGAACTTCGACTTATACACCCAATGAATATGGACTTCCTGTGGACCTCTGGGTGAAATATGAAAATAGGCCTCTTGTTTCAGCAGATGCGCTAGGCATATTGTTATTCAGCTATTTGTGGGAAGAACGATATGTCGTACGTTATCTAGAATTTTTACCTCTCGGTTAACCAGAATGGAATTGATCCACCGGTAATGTAAACTAGAGGCCAAGAATGCCAGAGTATCTTTTCTGTATTGGTCGTCTTCCGTCTTGCATGGGTCTTCTTAATATAAGCAGTACGAACTTTAATGATAGTTTTAGATGTGATGGTGAAATTGGTGACATACTTGGGATACAAGGTGTTGGCCACAACTCTTTTTTGGATCAGAACAGGTGGTTTTTGTGAGATATTGGTTTCTTCCTATTCAGGTTTCAATTTGAATTTTGGTTTGAGGACGATTTTGTTTGGTTTAGAGGTGATCTTAAATTGAGATAAATTTCAAGAGTTGTCTCTAAATTTTAGAAGGTTATAAAAGAATTGTTCTTGAATTTAAAATTGTAACAGTGCGGTAAAATCATTCTAATTTTTAATAGTCGGTTTATGCTATTCAAAGTAACAGTATATGAATAATTTTCTATCCTCTATGTGATAGTGGCAAAACAAATTATGATTTTTTTTTTCACAAATTAACTATAAAAGAATTTGAACCGTATGAGATAATGAAGTATTAATTAGAGGGCCTTCAAAAAACAACAATAATCGTTTACATTATTGTTATTTTGGATTGTTCACATTAATGTGTTACTTATAAACTGATTATTGAGAGTCGTTCCACTAGCTATCTTTTTGGGTGTAGATTAGAGCGATCTCTAACTCTCTTATAAGCTCTTTTTCACATAAGAGGAATTTAATGCTCTGCAAAAACTCAAGCTTATGATCAATAATGAGATATATAATAAATCACTCAGTAATCTCACTTTCAATTTCAGAACACAAATAATTCCAACTCAAATATAAGCTCTCAAACAATTAATTGCTATGACTCAAGTTGTAGAGAGAAAGAGATGATATAGATTTGAAATCAATAAAAATTTAATCAAATGGTGGTTGTAACTTTTCCTTACCCATAAATACTCTATATTTATAGTTTTAGCAGAAAAATAATCATTGGAGGTGCATTAATGAAAAAATAGCTGCCCAATCACTTAAAAACCTATTATTTTAACTTTTAAAGACGCGGGTTCAGTTGTCAAAGTCCTCTACTTCGACTTCTAAAGTTTCTTTTGTCCTGTTTTTCCAAAGACTTGAAAAATGCATAACTTTTAATCTAGAAATCAAATTTTCAATGCGTTTTAAGTGTTGAAAAACTAATTCAATGTATTTTCAACTAAAACACTTTCAGAAATAACTTTGCATCATTGAAAAATGAAAATCTAATTTAACTATCCCCTATCAAGAACTAGGTAAAAAACTAAGTCAAACAATAATTTCTAAGTTGTACGTAAACTTGAACCAACATAAATATAAGAGATTCACAAGGTATTAAAAAAAAAAAGAACAATTACATTGTATGATCCTGTAAAACTTTACTTCCTTTTCTTGCTCTTATCCATCATTGATTTAAAACAATTTCACAAATTCAAATTTGGGACTTACAAACTTAACACAAATATTTCCAATATAATTAATAGCACACTAATTGTTTATTATCATTAAAAAATGGATTAAGACACCTAGGTCAAACAAATCGATTTACAGCCAGATTTTGAACTTAATTCATATCATTGTTGGGTTGTCACATATTTACTATATTTGCAAAATTGAAAATTAAGTTCCAAATTTAAAATTTTTAATCTTAGAAATTGCAAGTCGTAGCAAAGGAAATAGGTATAAAATTCTTCAGGTTAATTTTTACTAATTATCTCTTAATTTTGGAGTTTGTTATACTTTTATCCCTCATTTTCATTTTATTATTATAAAGTCTTTTAACTTAAAACAAAGTTACATGTAACACCCCAATTTTTGAAAAAATATTAAATATGGTTTTTATTAGAATGAGAATATAATTTATAAAGTTTTGGAAAAAAAATTAATTTGAAATTAGACTTGAAAGAAAAATTTTAGAAGTTTTGGGGTTGAAAATAGGATCTTTGGAGAATTCAAGGACCAAAAGGAGTATTTTTCATAAAGTGGGATAGCTGGCCACTTATGGTCTAGCGGTTAAAAAAAGAAAATGAAATAGCAAAAAAGAGAAAGAGAATCTGGGAAAGAGAAGAAAAGGAAAGGAAAAGAAGGAAAGGAAGGAAGAAGGAGAAGAAGAGAAGGGAAGAGGGAGAAAAGATGGCTGGTTTTTTTGGAATTTCTCTAGCAAGAAAGAACTCCAACAAAAAGAAAAGAAGGATTATGATCTAGGATATAAGAAATTAAAAAGAGAGAAATGGAGAAGAAGATGAACAGTGGCAGAAGCAGGACTCTGCAAGGGTAGTAGTTCTCCTATCCGTCCAAGTGAGTTTGGTGTATCTTTTACCGTTGATTTTTTGTTATGTTTAAGCTCTATATGTGTAGAAGTTATGGCTAAACTTTAGTAATTTTTCAACGGTTGGCTTTGGAGAAATGTATTATTGAACATAGGCTATCTGGAATTGGAATTATAAATTTTGGCTACTGATATTTAAGGAAAATAAATAGTTAGGACTCTTAGAAAACTATGAAATTTGGTGGGTATGATCTTAGGATGTTGGGGCTGTTGTGATAAAATTTGGTAAATTTTAGACTTGTGATTTGTAAGATATAAATTATTTTGTATGAGTTGTCTGAGTAGGAATGATTTCTGAAAAATTTAGATTTTAAAGGGCTGGATGAATATTTTGATATCTCATGATGTGGAGGTGATTTGCTGCTAAAATTTTTACTAATGTTATATATGGATGTCTTGAATATATGATTAAAACTTGAGATTTATCTGATAGTTGGATCATTGTATATAAATTTGAATGTATAAGCTATTGGATTAGGTATAATGGGTTAGGTTAAATTGAATAAGTGATTTTGATGAAACTAAAATTATTTTAAGATGGGATATAGTGTTTATTGAATTTTTAAGTGATTGTGAATTTTTTTTTTCTTTTGAGAAATAATTATATGTGTTTAGTTGGATTTTAGTGATATGAACATATTTTGAAAATTTGGGTTGAAGTTTGAGTTTATGGAGGAAGTGGTGGTGGAATTGTGATTTTAGTTATGTAAGTTAATAAGTTAATATAGTTGTTGAATTTTTCATTAGAAATTTAATATGGAGTTAAAGTTTTATTAATGAACTTGATTACAATTATATCATGATTTTTTTTTGTAAGAGCTTTTGAGATTGTGATTTGAATTAGATTATAGAGGAATTAAGGACCCAAGCTGAAGATTGGAGATTTATACTTAGATTAGGTTTCTTGTAGACCTCAAATGGGTATTTTAATTGCTATTGTGGGCTTGAGGCCCTGTTGTGTTTTGTTGAATTTTCATGTAGGAGGTTAGGTCTAGTTACAAGGGAAACTTTACCAAAATTTTGGTAAGACCTTAGGATTTATTCTTGCTTTTGTAGATTGAATCAATTAATTAATTCTATCAGTTAATTAATAGAGGTTAATATATATGTATAGGTGAATGGTGCCAGCTAGTCTTCTTCCATCCAATCGGACCAGTTGTAGTCGGGTCATCCTCTCAGTGAATAGATATTGATTTTATTTATAATTTTAATATTATTATACATACAAGGTATGCTCATGCATTCACTTATAATTATATGTATATAGCTATTATAGGCACGCTCTGTGTTGCATTATTATTTGATGAAATTGATGTGGGTGTCGCCTTAGGATAATTTGGAGTTGTGTGCATGTGTCGGTGTGTGTGAGGTGTGGCACTGGATATGGGTAGGATGGGCAGATCGGCTTGAGCTAGTCTCACTTGGGGCCTGGTCCTTTTTATGATAATTCAGGGTGAGTATGGCATTGAGTTAATCTCAATGACCCTCACATTTGAATTATTACGAGAAAGTCTAGCTCGAGCTGATCTCGCTGGCAGAGGTTGAAATTAAGAAAGCTGTGTAGGGGATTAACTCTCATATTGTAATAACCCGCCTCTTCGGGTTGGTAGTGACCACATAGAGAACGCTGTAGTAAAAGGACTGGACGTTGCTTGAGGTCCAGGGCAAGGGGCAGGAATGAATCGAATCATACATTGAAATGGGAGAAAGTAATCACTAGAGGTGCCTTTTGGTGGAATGGCTTGGAGAGTTGGAAGAACTCCGGGGTTAAGCGTGCTCGCTTGAGAGAAATTGGGAAGTTCTCCATTCCACCTATGGGACAAAACCGTGAGGCTCAGGATGGGGTGGGCTGAAGCGAACAATTCCTCTAGTGGTTAGAGCCGAGGCATTACAGATGGTATCAGAGCCGGACCCCCTCTAGTAGATGAGTGGTTCGAGGACGAATCAGGTGGAAACTGGTGGGCTTGTAATAACCCGCCTCTTCTAGATGGCAGTGGCCACATAGAGAACGCTGCGGTAAAAGGGCTGAGTGTTGCTTAAAGTCTAGGGTAGGTGACAGGAATGAATCGAATCATACATTGAAATGGGGAAAACTAATCACTAGAGGCACCTTTTGGTGGAATGGCTGGAGAGTTGGAAGAACTCTGGGGTTTAGCGTGCTCGCTTGAGAGAAATCCTAGGATGGGTGACCTCCTGGAAAGTTTTTCATTTCACCTATGAGACAAAAACGTGAGGCTCAGGATGGGGTGGGCCAAAGTGGACAATTCCTCTAATGGTTGGAGCCGAGGCGTTATACATATATATTTGATTGATGTGATACACGAGTGTGTAAGTGCTCCAAATTATTCTTTGTGCAAATATTGTTTGAACTTGGTTGAATGTGTTGATATATGCCGCATTTCATCCTTAGGGATGTATTAACCCTAATAGTTATAGAAATTGTATTTAAAATCAATATCTTACTCAATGAGTCGAACGCTCATTCCTGTTCACCATATTTTTTTTCAGGATATAGAAGAATTTGTTTGGTGATTAACCTGCTTCCTTCCTCACAGGTCTATTAGCAGCAAAATCAGTATTATATAATATTGATTGCAAATTTAGAGCTTCGCATGTGTTAGAAGTATTTTAATTGATTTAGGATTGTAATAATTTATTTATTTTTCAAATTGTAAACCTAATATTTATGCGTATATGGATATATGGAATGGGTATTTGTCTTGGATGGGGAGTTGAGCTCCTATTGAATTAAATTGCTGTGTTGAGTATTATGAAGGTAAGCTAAGCTCCCCAAATGGATATATTTTGTGATTGAAAGTCGGGTGAGTCAAGAACTCCTCGTTGGATAGTCCAGGTTATGGCCAGACTTTGTTCGGTTAGTTTCTTGAATTGGGACTTAGAGTATGGGCTTCATGGTTGGGCTAGAACAGTTAGGCTTACCACGGGCTTTTGAGGGCCTTATGCTGATCCAAGTCCTAGTGCCGGTCTGATCCATAATTTGGGTCGTAACATTACATAAAAGCCCCTTGTGCCAAAATCTCATCATATCCACACTATAAAATAAAAAGAAATTAAATTAAAAAACTAAAGTGTCACATATGAAATTCATATTAATCTTTCTTCTATAATTTATACCTTATGTTTATTAATTCAGCTCAAAAGTGTAGACATTATATTTCTTACCCGATAGGAATTGGGTTATCATACCACTCAAAATATCCACAATAATTGGAATACTACAATTTTATACCCAAACATATAAATAAGGTATTCAGCTTTAAAAATAGAAAACGCATTAACATACTTACCTATATTTTTTGCACCAAAAAAGGCCTTCCTTTTCATTTATAGCGTGGCATTGCCATGTATCAAATTGATAAGAGATATGATGGGCTTTTAGCATGAGGGACTTTTATGTAACATTTTTTAAGTTGAGACACTTTATGATAACAAAATGAAGATGCGGGATGAAAGTGTGACAAACTCTAAAATTGAAGGACGACTGAAAAAAATTAGCCAAATTCTTCAAGTTTCTTAATTTAGAATATTTTACATAATTGCAGCAATTTGCATGTGAAAGTATGGGTGTATGCGCCTATACTCTATAGTAGAACTGAACCTCTGGGCGGAAAATCTAAGGCAAAAGAAAATGATGGGGAGGAGTGAGGGAAAAGAATGTGAGGAGGGATAAATTTTATAATCTCTTCATTTGTTTGGAGATGAGTGGAAAATGAGGAGAAAGAAAATGTGGGAAAATATTATCCTTTATTTGGAAAATGTAGGAAAAGGAAGGGAAAAAAAAGTTTAAATATGTAAAGATTATTTTATCCTTTAACACTATAACAACACATATTTTAACGTGAATTTTATAAAATTTATGAATATTTTAAATTAAATTATATAGATTATGAAAAAATATATAGAGAATATAAACATATTGATTGTTATTAAACAAAAAAGAAAATTTTCTTGTGATTGTTTTAGATTACATTGTTACATCCAGTTTGTTGAATTGTTATATAAATATTCATATTATTTATGTAATTATAACAAAAAAAAATTACTAATCGGTAACTAAGCTTATGTAGAATTAATCATAAAAAAGAATAATAATTGTGGGAAATTCAGTAGAATAAAAAAAAAGGTTGGTTTTCTAAAAAAATAATTTAAATGGAAAATGTATTTTAATAAACTTACAATTTAGTTCTTACATTTTTAAAACATGAGTCTATTAAATTAAAAAATTATAAATTTAAATTATAATTTTTAAAATAAGTGTTAGTTATTTTAAAGTCCTAAAAATTTTAATTAATTATAAAATTATCCTTATATTTATAAATAGATGCTTATAACTATTTACAAATAAGCACTTATAATTTTATAAGATTTTATTTATTTCATTATTATTTTAATAATATATAAATAATCATATATACTTATTTATAATATTTTCATATATTATATTATATTATATTATGTTATATAAAAAAAAAGAAAAATAAAATCTGAATATAGACGTAAATTGTTAATAAAATAAAATCTAAGGAATTAAATTTTTTTAGATTGAAAATTAAGTTAAGGATATTTTGATATTTTTGTTAGATTTAATAGTGAATTAACGGTGATTCTAACGGTAGGTACTAATTTGTAAATTTGTTAAAATATCAAGAACTAAATTGTTTGATTTTAAAACTACAAGGACTAAACTAGGTTTAACCAAATCTCAGGAATTAAATTGTTAACAAAATAAAAACTCAAATACTAAATTATTTTCAAATTGAAAATATAATTAAGAGCATTTTAGTTGTTTTTACTAGAATTAATGACAATTTAATTGAAATTCTAATGACAGAGACTAAGTTTTTAAAGGATCAAAGACTAAACTATTTTGCTTTAAAATTATATGGACTAGTTTATAGATTTAACTAAATCTCAAAAATCAAATTATAGTTTACCCATATTATAACCTTGCTCTAAAATCAGATTCAGAGGCATATAAGTGGGCTTGCCCCTCCTCCCAAGCTTTTTTTTTTTTTTTAAGAATTAGATATAAAGCTAAAATGATGCTATCACGACCCGATCCCATGGGTCGGACCAACACTAGAACCTGAGTAAGCATAAAGCTCCTGAGGCCTCTAGTAAGTTTTATTATTCTCAAATCCATAACTTGGCAAAAAACTGAGGCCCAACATATAAATAGAATAAAATAAAATATTATATTTTTATTCGGGTCAACCCAACCCGATAACCATAAAAAACTAAAACTAGAGGAGCACAGCTCAACCCTGATAATATTATTTATAAACTATTTAAATATTATAAAAATTTTCATTAATTAATATCGAAAAACTTAAATTAACTCAATCTCTAACAAGATCAATGCTACTGCTAGTGCATGCAGAGTTCTAAATTACAAATTAAGGAAATAATAATAAAAATGAGTAGCCACTGAAAAACCTGCGAGAAAGGAAGCATGTTATTCTGAAAAAGAAATCCTCCTGTAACCTAGAAAAATAGGGTGAATAAGAGTGAGCGTTCAACTCATAGAGTAAGATATTAATTTTAAATACAATTTCTATAACTATCTAGGGTAATGCAATCCTAAGGATGAAATGCAGCATATGCCAACACATTCAACCTAGTTCAAACAATATTCGGACAAATAATATTTTGAAGCACTTATATACCCATGTGCCACATCAATTAAATATATATATAAGAGCTGATCCCCTATAGAGCTCTTTTAATTCAATATCTGTCAGCAAGATCAACTCGAGCCAGACTTTCTCTTAATAATCTAAATGCAGGAGTCAGCGAGATTAACTCAAAACCATATTCACCTCGGCTTATCACAAAAAAGACTGGGCCCCAAGCGAGACTAGTTCAAGCCGATCTGCCCATCTTACCTATATCTAATATCACACCTCACGCACACCGAGACACGCTCACAGCTCCAAATTATCCTAAGGTGACACCCATATCAATTTCATCGATTAATAATACAACACAAAGCATGCTTATAATAGCTATATACATTTAATTATAAGTGAATATATAAGCATGCCTTGTATGTATAATAATATTGAAATTATAAATAAAATCAATATCTACTCACAATACACTGAGAATCATTATGGTGGCTGAGTGGAAGAAGATGGCTGGCCCTAATCACCTAAACAATTATATTGCAAATTTATTAGTGCTAACTCAAATCAAGAACTTAAAGAGGTAAAGATATTCTAATTTATGCCAAAAATCTGATCGAGTTTTTCCTATACTTAAGACCTACTCAACTTGCAAAGTAGTTCAAATAACACTTATAATATCACAAGCCTCAAGCTCACATATCATCAACATCACATGACCCCTCCTGAGCCCTTTAAAACTAGACCAAACTCAAACATTCAGATAATTTAGCTGTAATCTTTAAAACTAATATTTTGCAAAAATCATCCAAACTAGCTTTAAAAATTTTAAAATTATGGCCCGTGGTTCTTAACAATATTATAAGGTTATTGCAAAAGAAATTATAATTTTCTGACTACTTACGATTATTTTATGAATTTTATTCTAAACTTGGTATTAGGCAAAATGAACAACTTAGAGTTCGTATTTACCTACGCCAAATCTGACACCTGAAACACGTCTGAAATGTCTGAAAATGCTAGGATTAACTATAATATTGACTATATTCAAGGATGGGTCATCGAGCATCCAGATATGGCTGAAAACTCAATCTCGGGCGCCGGTGAGCTATCATCGATTCGATCGCACCTAAATAAAGCCAAAAAATTATCAATAATTATCATAAAATTATTTTTAATTTTTGAGAATTGAAAAAACTACAAAATTTCATCAAGTGATCTGAACCGTCTGATTATAGCCTTTTTCAAACGGTATCCGATCGGAGCGAAGCTGCTCCCATCTTGAAGGTTTCAACACGTTGAGTTTAACAGTGGTCTCAGATCGCCAATACGATGGTCTAATCGCTAGTAATCTCCCCAGAAAATTGCAAAATGTCGATTTTCTCTCTCCTCGTCAGCGCTGAAAACGGCCACCAAATCTAGCGAGGTTGGTCTCATCTGAAAGAGCTCTCTACCAGGAGTCCATAGCCGCTGAAATCACTCCAATCAGACCTTGGGATCACCGGATATGAGTATTCAAATTTTAGGACCTATTTTTTCTCTCTCCTACCTTGCTGCCACTGCTGGAAGGTCGTCGGATGTCGACTGGAGGTCGCCGGTGGTAGCCCGCCTCAGCTGGAGTCCCTGGCTAGCCCTAGTCTTCACCAGAGAAGAGAAAAGGAAAAGAAAGGAAAAGAAAAATAGAGAATGGGGGGGGGGAGGGGGGTGAAGCAGCAGGTGCTACGTTCTGCAGCAACTTTTTTTTTTGAAAATTATATTTAGGTCCTTCAACTTTTAAAATTTTTCAACTAAGTCCAAAATTCTCTTCAACTAAGTCCAAGTCTAATTTATCACATTGAAAAATTAAATTTAACTAAAACCTTAATAAAAATAATAATGATATATTATTATGAAGTTGTAAATTAATTAAAATAATATTAAATTACTATTATAATTTATAAATCTTATATTTTAAAAATTCAGGTTATTACAATCTTTCCCCCTTAAGAATATTCGTCCCTGAGTGTTCAGACAAATGGGAAAAGTGAAAAAAAAAAAGGATGATGAGAACAAATGCGACCACTTGTTTTTCGGACTATCCATATGCTATTAAACGTATTTCTTCTATTCTTTGACTCTGCTATAGGGTCCCAGCTATCATCATTATTTTCTAGAGAAACTCTTACTTCTTAACTATTCATTGACCATTTTTCTGACATCTCAAGTACTCATTATAACTTCACTGCGCTTGACTTGATATCTCATAACTTTAATCAACTTTGGCGCTTACCTCACTTTCATTATGCCCTAATGTGTCTCTTAGTGACTTCAGTCCCCATTCCTGTGTTTCAATAATCTCTGCTCCGTAAAGACATTACTTATGTTCCTTATCCTATAGTATCCTATGAGATGCTTTTCTATAGCACTTATCATATGCATCTCATTTGAAATCTTTACTTGTCCTATAACCTCAATGGTCAATACCTATACATCTACTTACTCCCATGATACTTCGAATTTCCAATCTACTTTGTGTCATTACTAAGGTCCTTAGACCAACTTCTATCAATCTTATGTAACTAGTCATGTAGAGTTCCATTCAAGTGCCAAGTGTACCAGTACCATCTATCAACATTGGAAAGTAAACGGGGTCTCTTCTCCTATATGACAAAAGTGTTTGTATTCCCTGTCATTTCCCACTCCTTCTCTCGAATGGAAGTATCTTAACTTCTTCCTAAAGCTTCTTATTATGTGATGTACTTTTTGACACATTGGCACTTAGATCGAGGCTCCACTACTCTTTTAATCTATCATCTCACTATAACTTGTTTTAAACATCCCTTAGTGTGTTCCTAGCATATTTATTCCTCCTTATTCTCATCATTGTAACCAACTCTACCGAGCTTTCCTCCTGTCCTTTGGATCTTATGCACTTCTTTTTCCTATTTCTGCTATTATTGATATTTTTCCAACCAACTGTACTTGTTCTTTAACCTTTGTCCTCTCTCATCCTTATACCTTTTTCCTTTAAAGATGTCCATCCCATCATCAACTTCAACTTTCTTTTTATTTCTTAGTCCTATCTTGATTACTAGTTCCATTACTTTTGGACTTTTAACCTTACAATTGGCTCCTATCAGCACATTCTTCACATTATGTAACACTTTTAATTGACCATAGAAAATTCTACTTGTATCTCCTTTCCCAACTTGACCATCAGAACATCATTCCTTACTACCCTTTATAAGAAATTGCTCATCATGGTTAGATAAGAGCCTTTAAAACTATAAGTTCCACCTGAACTAACAAGGCTGTGGAAAATGTGTGCTATGCTATAATTCCAGACAAGATATTCCAGGCGTTCATTCTCCTTAATATAACCACATATACTGCCCATGGCTCTCCAAACTTCAGCCTCAAATTTACCCATCAGCAATAATTTCATCTACTGAAACTCATCCATATATAGTACTTCCTTCAGCTTATAGTTCAGGAGGGTTGCAAGCCTTGGTAACTAACTCGATTTAACTCCTATCACTACTCTGATCATCCTTTCATACTTAACATTAGGTACACACTTACCGTCCTTTCCTTTTAAGGAGAATGTGTACAGAATAGTGCCTACCAAATTCTTAAATACTGGGTCACCTTAACACAATTTTCCTTACTTATGTGGTCTTCTAGAGCCAAAAGCACGAGCTAGACTTTAAGAGAAAGAGAAATCTCCTCATACAATCATCAGCACACTATTGTCTGTAGAATAATGTTCAAACCATGTATCTTGTCTTCTTCTTGAAATTTCATCATCTCTTGCTATAAGATATCAGTTGCAATAATCCTTCTGTTGTACCACTGATTTGCCTGACATATCATCTTAAGATTTACTGTCTTTACTTATACTCAATTTTTACCTTTTATGCCCACCCTTGCTCTTTTGCATCCCTATATCTTACTGTATTCTAGAAGATACTTCTCACTAATAGACTCTTCCAGAATTGATTCCAATCATACTTACTGCCATAACTCTTATCCTTGTACTTCTTAGTGACTTGTGACTATCACTCATACATATCTCTTTCGGCTTTACCTTCTACTGTTATTCTTTCACTTATTTTCATTCATGTTTCCTTATAAAGTGATCCTATTAGTCATACTGAAAATGCTCACCTAACTCTTGATCACAAACCCCATATCTGCTATCTCACCATCTCTACTCATGACTTAAGCCTATGTGTCATTTTCCACCATTCTTTTTATTTGTCATGCCTATTTGAACCATCAAGTTTATTTTTATTTAACTTACTACTTATTAATTCACTCTTTTGCTTAATAGGACAGTTCAAGACACAGTTACCCATCCTATAACCTTTGCTTGCTCTAGTTGCATTCCTCAACTAACTTTCCTCACACTATTAGAAGTTTAAATGGATCTTATCCCAATACTACCTATTCCATCTTGGGAACAGGAATAGATAGAGTTTGATCCATATCTTTCAACTCTGAATTCCATGTTTTGACTACTGACGTTGCCTAAACTATCACCTGCTCTAAGTCCTACACTTCTAGATCCTATATCTTGACAACTATCCTCACTCATGTAATCTTGTTCTGGGCTTTCTAATATTGTTTTCCAGTTCATCCTATTTACCTTGCCCAATATGGCACTTTATGTGCTTTATTTCTCACTTTGATTTGCCTAATCTTATCCTATTCTTGGCTATTTAGTTTGCTCTTTAATTCATCTCTTTTATCTTACCCAAAATAGAACCTTGATTACTTTATTCCTTAGCTCCATTCTTTTTTTTTACCTAACAGCTATGCTAGATAATTGTACTTTTCAGTGTCTATGCTAGGTCATCTTAACCTTTGTACTACTCAGAATTGGTCTTCTGACCACTCTGATTAGCATTTACACTGCCATTTGAATTTCTCTCCTATTATATCTGAAACCAATTATCCAAATTTTCATTTTTATATTTCCTTTTATCTACTGATATTCTATGACTTATTTTTATTGACTTACAGTCATTGTCCTTTTCTCTGCTTAACAACAACCTACCCTCTAATACCTCAAGGAGGGAATCTATAGGATCCCATTTTCCTTTGCTACTCCAAAGCTTTGCATCCATCATGATCTGATCTCTTATAATCCTTACAATTAAAATTGCACTCTTCCTAAGGAGGGTACCTGAGCCATTATTTTCTATCACACTACAGTCCCATTTAGGACAACATTTCACAGATTGTTATATTAGTGGTACTCTTTCGTCTCTCCTAAGAAGACATTATCATACGCTGTAGCATAACTGACTGCAAGAGAGGTACTACCTCTACCACATTACCACAACTATACAAGGCTATCTGCTCTCTTTTTATGTTGTAAACTTTCCTAAATGCCATTTCGCAGGCTATGAATATTATTCATAACCTCCAGTCTCCTTTAGGGAGTAGAACCGTACTTATGCTCTACTGTCATACAAAGGAGATGCTATCTTCATTAAACTTTAAGCAATATGTCCACTGTAATGCCAACACAACCAGCGATCTCATACCGAAGACCAGATGATCCCACTAATTAGGTTCATCATTACACTGTAACTATACTAAAAACCTTTAGTCTTGTGCCACTTATGCTATAACTCTGTGCTCAAGTTAGGATAATTGAGTCATTGACTTTAGTTATCACCCAACTGTGACCTTTGATGTTCTATCTGTAGGGTTTTAAACCCTAACTAGGAGTTTTCCTAACTCCTTTACAGAAATAGAACTCTGTCTTGACATAACTATACCAAAATAGAGGCTGTTTGCAAACACCCTCATCATAGTGCACCATGGGAAAGCACGCAACTTTACACAATAATCCCATGTCGATACTGTAATTTATAGCTTACAGCATAAATATCGAGAATATTGCATAGTTACTATAGTACGTCCCAAAAGACTAGTTTCCCAATCTTTTATCTCTCTCGAATGTACTAATATTATAGCTTTCTCTGATTGGGCTATCCATTGATGACTGCTAGTAGTGATACCCTCACTCCCATCTAGGGTAGCTATACTGCCAAAAGTCACCTTTATATTGCCACTTAAACCCATACTGACTGAAACATAGCATTTCTTGTAGTATGTATCCTTATGGTAGACCTCAACACGTCTGCTAACTCTAGTTCACATCACCATGTACTCCACGAAAACTACGATACTAAATTGAAGCACTCTTAATTACCTAAGGAATAACACAGAATCTAAAAATAAGAAATTATAGAAGAAGATGAAACAGGATCCTATACTCCACATGTGACCTCCTAACAAGACTCTTTTTTTTTTAAAAAAAATTCTAAATGCACACTTTTCCATGAATCTAGAGCCTATGCTTTGATATCAACTTTGTCACAATCCGATCCCACGGGTTGGACCAGCACTAGGACCTGGATTGGCATAAAGCTCTCGAGATCCATAGTAAGCCTTACTATTCCCAAATCCATAACTAGGGCCAAAAACTAAGGCCCAACATGTAAATAGAATAAAATAAAATATTATATTTTTATTCGGACTAACCTAACCTGATAACCATCAAAAACTAAAGCAAGGGGAGCCTAGCTCAACCCTGATACCATTATTTATAAACTATTTAAATATCATAAAAATTTTTCATTAATTAATACCAAAAAACTAAAATCAACTCAGTCTCTAACAAGATCCATGCTATTGCTAGCATATGCGGAGTTCTAAATTACAAATTAAGAAAATAATAATACAAATAAGTAGCCATTGATAAACCTGCGAGAAAAGAAGTATGTTATTCTAAAAAAGAAATCCTCTTGTAAACTGAAAAAATAGGGTGAACAGGAGTTAGCATTTGACTCATAGAGTAAGATATTGATTTTAAATATAATTTTTATAACTATCTAGCCTAATGCATTCCTAAGGAAGAAATGCAACATATACCAACACATTCAACCAATTTCAAACAATATTCGCACAAAGAATAATTTAGAGTACTCACACACAGAATAATTTAGAGTACTGACACACTCATGTGTCACATCAATCAAATATATAAATGGGAGCTGATCCTCTATACAGCTCTCTTAATCCAATACTTGCCAGCGAAATCAACTCGAGCTGAACTTTCTCTTAATAATCTAAATGCAGGGTTCAGCAAGATTAACTCAAAGCCGTACTCACCCTAACTTATTACAAAAAGGACCGAGCCCCAAGCGAGACTAGCTCTGTGACACCTCTTACCCGTCTACAATGTAGCCGAATAAGATATGCCACACAGTGTGCCAGAGCACCATATCTTATTTCATTACAATTTACTCTTTCTTAATTTATTTATTTATTCATTTATTAGTCACAAAGTGAAATTTATGCCATTTAATTTATTTATTGAAATTATGAATTAATTTAAGGTTTCGAAAATTTTCCAGAAAATCCGGCAGAGTGCCGGCTAAAAATGAAGAAAATAGTTCTTCGGAACCTGTGAAAAATACTTCCAATATGTTTTCAATCAATCCCAAACTCCTTTTCATCAACAAAATCTCAATATTTTTCAATAACATTTTCATTTCTCAATCATTCATCTCATATGATATTCATGCAAAAGTCATAAATAAATATTCACTTTTTCATTCATAAACACAATTTTCACTATTTACATTAATACCAAAATATATTACGTAAGTTTCAATTACATATGAGAAAATAAAAGTTAATTACAAAATACCCAAAATGAAACCTAGTGTTCTACCAATGCACTGACATCAGTGAGGTGACAAGGACACTAAGCAGAACTATGAATGGCCTTACCCAATCTGTGGTCTACTGTGCTCTCTGTCCAAATCTTCAGTACCTACGCGTTGCAAAAGCGACACGCTAAGCATAAAGTTTAGTAGTGCCAATAATACAAGAAAATATAATACGCAAATAAAAGTAAAAATTTCCTAGTTATTGTGTTCATAAGAAATGAATATTTACTAACTTATTATTTAGTCGAAGGCTAATTACATTTTATGATATTAACTTCTTCATAGATTTTGTTAATTGTTTTCTTGATGATTTTGAGCTTCTTTATATTTTATTGTAATCACTCTTGATCTTTATCTTGATATTTCATTTCCTTATTTTCTTTAATAATCAGTTCAATTACAGTTATACTTTTCCATGCCCAAGTAACCTATACAAATGACCGAACTGGATAAACGGGTAAATTAGCACTGGATACCAAATACCTCAGGCCGTCACACCATCGGTCACAATGTGTCTCCCGATGTGCAAACAGAATAGCTAATAAGCCATAAAAGCAATAAGGCATAAAGCCAAGTATAACATCATAATCAGTATAGCCATAGGCTATCATCACAGAATGGCATGGAGCCATATATCATACGTAGTATTGCTATTAGAACCCTATTAGCATGCCAACCTATCCAAATCAATCACATTAGGCTTACTAGGGCATATTATAAAGTTATTTCTTGAATATTTATACTTTATATGTAAGGTTACTATTCATTTCATTAGTTAACTAAAATATTGACTTTTTCATAGATAATAGGTATATTAGTTCACATATCACCAACATACCACATTTTGCATTCCAAAGTTGTTGGCATTGGTTGCCAATTCCATTTCAAAGCTTAGTATTATTTATTCACAATTTTTAGATTTCAAGCACTAAGTTTACTGTTTCATTGGTCATTTGTACAATAGGAATTTGGCAAAATTGTCTTCATGAAAGTTGTTCCTTATTATGTCTAGTTACATTTCTTTTTTTGTATCACTCCATTTGGAGTTTTGTAGCTCAAGTTATAGCCTAAAAACCATAACTAGCCGGATTGCAATTTTCTAGATTTTTCTGGGCAGAACCAATTCTGCAGGTTTTGTATACTGACTGCAGGTCAGTTTTTGAACATGTTATGATCAAAATTTGGGTTTCGTTTCTTCATGAAAGTTGTAGGTCTATGTCTCAGATATCTACTGGTAAAATTGCAGGTCAATTGGACCTTTCTACACTGAGTTATAACCAAATGAATAAACACTATTTATTTGGTCATTTTGCCCAGGCAGAATGCAAGTCACCCGGATTAGGGCAATTTTTAGGTCAACTTGGTTTGGTTTTCTGGGCAGGGTTTCTTCACCAAAGTGGTACCATTATGTATCTAGTTTCATGTCCAATTGGCCTTGGACCAATTGAACCTACACAATCCAAGTTATAGCTGCCCAAACCTGCTGGACTCACATCCAAACTTACAGGGCACTCAAGGCAGCCTATCCTTTCCAACATTTAATGACTCAATTCGCTTCATATTAAGTTTAAAACTTACCAAATGGTTACTAATTGACCATTAAAATGTTCCTACACCATTATAGGAGCAAAACTCCAATTTGCTCAAAACCCTAAATTCTCAATTTCTCTACTCTTCCATTAACTTACAATTCAATGTGCTAAATATTAAGTTCATATCAAGGGCAGCTTATATACTCATTTAATCCAAAGAAATCATCAAAACTCTAATAAATCCATAGCTGCCAAAAATATAAAGTGAGTACATCAAAGGTTTTCATTTGAATTTCTTATAAATTTCAAATTAAATTAACTTTCTAGTTATGAATTTAAAGAGAGAGAAAGATATTGGACACTAACATTATTAAAGCTCCCACTTGAGCTTGTTAATCTTCAAGATATCTCCCTCTAATGGCTGCCTAAAGGTGATTTAGGGTGTGAGGATAAACTTTAGTGAAGTGAGGATGAGGTTTTATGGTGTAAAGGGTGAGGTTTTAGCAAGAAAAAGAGAAAGCTTTAATGGAGATAGTGAGGGAAAGAGAGGCTGCCGGAAATTGAAGGAGATGAGTAGAATGTTCTTTCATTTTTTTGTCTAATTTTGTTATATTTATCCCTTTTAATTGGCTTGGTTAATTCCCATTGGTTAGGGTTTAATTTCATTCATTTATGACATCATGTTGATGTCATAAATGTGAGTTTTATTTTATTTCCATTTCTTTTCTTTTCTACCTATTTTTAATTCAATTTTTAGCAATATTTATTCATATTTTATGTCATACAAATTATTTACTTAACTGGACAAGTCGGCCAAAAATCATCTCTGAAAACGAAATGACCAAAATGCCCTCCGTTTGGCTTAACAGACTAAAATTATCTGTACCGATTGAAAATTTTTTCTAAGCATTTTCTTGGTATTCTAATGCCATAGAAACCTCAATGACCCTTCTCTGGAGTCTCAAAAATTATTTTATGAATTTTTCCCTGGGTCTAGGGCTCCTAGTTGCAAGAACCGCAACTTTCCACTGGGTTACCCATCGCTAGGGCACCGGCTCATTTAACTTGGTTGTATTTTATTTCTAAAATTTTTTTCTAAATTTTTCTTATTAATATTTGAGTTAATTATGGTTCCTCACTTTAGTTTAAATATTTTTCCGGACGTTTTAGCTATCAGGACCGACACTGGTCACCGGAATAGTAGAATGTACGGAGTTACTACAGGGAGGGTGTTACAGGCTCAAGCTAATCTGCCCATCCTATCCATACCCACTACCACACATCACGCACACCGACACACGCTCACAGCTCTAAATTACCCTAAGCCAACACCCACATCAATTTCATCGAATAATAATGTGACACAAAACTTGCCTATAATAGCTATATATATATAATTATAAGTGAATGTATCAGCATGCCTTGTATGTATAATAATATTGCAATTATAAATAAAATCAATATATGCTCACAATACATCGGAAATTACTGTGGCAGTTGAGTGGAGGAAGATGGCTAGCCCTGATCACCTAAATAATTATATTATCAATTTATTAGTGCGAACTCAAATCAAGAACTTAAAGAGGCAAAGACATCTTAATTTATACTAAAAATCTGGCAGAATTTCTCCTATACCTGAGACCTATCCAACCTACAAAGTAGTTCAAATAATACTTTTAATATCACAAGCCTCAAGGTCACATATTATCAACATCACATGGCTCCTCCTGGGCCCTCCAAACCAGACCAAACTCAAGTATTCAGATAATTCAGCTATAATCCTTAAAACTAACATTCTGCAAAAATCATCCAAACTAGCTCTAAAAATTCTAAAATTATGGTCCGCAGTCCTTAACAACATTATAAGGCTATTGCAAAAGGAATCACAATTTTCTAACTACCTACGATTATTTTATGAATTTTATTCTAAACCTAGTATTAGGCAAAATAAATAACTTGGAGTTTGGGTTTACCTATGCAAAATCTGACACCTAGAATGCATCCTGAATGTCTGAAAATACTAGAATTGACTATAATATTGACTATATTCTAGGACCGGTTACCGAGCAGCCGGATCTGACCTAAAACTCGATCTCGGGTGCCCGTGAGCTATCATCGATATGATCCCACCTAAATAAAGCCAAAAAATTATCAATAATTATCATAAAATTATTTTTAATTTTTGAGAATTGAAAAAGCTAAAAAATCTCACCAAGTGACCTAGACCATCCGATGATCACCTTTTTCAAATATTATCCGATCGGAGCGAGGCTAGTCCAATCTCGAAAGTTTCGACACGCTAAATTCAATAGTGGTCTCGGATCGCCGATTCAACGGTCTAATCGCCGGAAATTTTGTCGAAAAGTTGCAAAACATTGATTTCTCTCTCCTCACCGGAGTCGGATCTCATCTGAAAGAGCTTTCTACTAGGAGTCCATATCCGCTAGAATCACTTCAATCGGACCTCGAGATCACCAAATATGAACATTTAAAAATTAGGACCTATTTTTTCTCTCTCTTGCATCGCCGCCGCTGCTGGAAGCTCACCGAATGTCGGTTGGAGGTCGCTGATGGTCGCCCGTCTCAGTCGGAGTCCTTGGCCGGCGCTAGTCTTCACCGAGAAGAGAAAAAGAAAGGGAAGAAAAAATAAAAAGAAAAGAAAAGAAATAGAAAGGAAAAGAAAAAGAGAGAATTTGGGGGGAGGGGGGGTGTTGAAGTAGCAGTATTTTTAAAAATTACATTTAGGTCCTTTAACTTTCAAAAATTTTCAACTAAGTCCAAAATTCTCTTCAACTAAGTCTAAATCTAATTTATCACATTTAAAAATTAAATTTAACTAAAACCTTAATAAAAATAATAATTTATTATTATGAAATTGTAAATTAATTAAAATAATATTAAAGTAATATTAAATTACTATTATAATTTATAAATCTTATATTTTAAAAATTCAGATTATTACATATGCTTTAAAATCTATATAGATCCCTGTATCCCTTCATTTACCACCCTTCATTATGGCATATTTAAAGAATTAAATTACTTATTGATTAATGTATATGTTTTTTAACTTTGGTTTATTTTAAATAATTAACTAAAAAGAATTCAATCATTTTAATTAAAATTTAAATATTCCATAATTTTAATTGTTAACCCTTTCATAAATAATATTATTGTTATTATCCTAATACCAAATTAATTTTTTCTAAATCTACTTTTTTTTCTTCTTATTTTTTCTACATGTTTATTAAAATGCCTTAATAAATCTATGTTTTTACATACTTTAATTTATAAGCGATTAATTGACAATATTTTATATAATAAAGAGTAGGTTCTTAATTGATAAAACACAATTAATTTAGTATTGGAATAATTATACGGTAAAATCTTCTTAATTTAAGGCATGTGTACAACGATTCTGCTAACATGAGTGTTGTATAAACCTTTTTTTTTTTTTAATTTTTCTAGATATTTAAAATTAATAAAATACATAATTTATAAAAAAAATAAATGTTTATTATTATTTGATAAAAATGTAATTTATATATTTTTATTAATTATAATAATTATATGACTATTTAAATTTTAGCCCTTTCATATTTAATCCCATGTCCATCTCTACCCATTACTGAATAGGGGAAAAATCTCACAAATTATTGTTATCGAAATGTGATAAATTAATGTTAAAAAGAATAAAGAGGGAAAAGAATAGACCTAAAATGATATAGAAAGAGCTATATTAAAAAAAATTATAATTTTTAAATTATGAAATTCATTTTTATTGAAATTGATTCAACAAGTTAGAATCAAAATTGAAGATTGAACAAATCCAAAATCAAATTTAAAAATTTAACAAACTGAGAATCCAATTGATTCAACAAGCCTAGAGGAGCAATCTACTTCTATGTAACCCAAATAAATCTCAACGATCTCCGTTAGCTTTGGTTCCACCGTCATCACCTCCTGCGAAATACTCACAGCAACGCCTACACAGAGCCGCCAGAACCCCCTGCATCACCATCTACACCAGCAGCCAAACGCATTCATACACCCCCGATGAGATGTTTTATGTAGAAAAGCATGTACAGCCAAGAAAGAGGAGTATAGAAAAAGATGTTGGTGAAGGAATTGGGTGATTCCACCTTCAATCTTCCAGAGGAGGTACTGCAAGTTCTACCATTCGATCCATTTGACCAATTCGACGTAGCCTGCAAAATCACTTCCATTGCTCTCTCAACACGTATCTCCTCTCTTGAATCTAAGTCCTCCACTTTACGCTCTCAAATTGTCGGGAAAGATGAGCTCATTGCTGGCCTTGTAAAGATCCCCACCTGCTTTCTCCTTTTTCTTTATTCTCGGTCCATGCCTTTTTTTTTTTTTTTTTCCTTACATAACATTCAAAATTCACACTTTGATAATTTATCTTTTATTATCTTATTTTATTATAAAAAAAATTAAAATAAAGGAAATTAAAAAAATTATTTTTTTCTATTGTTTGAATGGATAAATAGAAAATTTCTTTTTATTAGGATATTATAAATTTATGATTTTATTATTATATGATATTAATGATATATAAATAATTTTAACATTAAGTATCTAATTATCCATTTTCCTTCATTTTACCATCTATTTCATTTCAAACTAGCTAAATGCCCATGCTTTTATACGTGAATTTATTAATTTTTATTTTTTGTTTTTAAATTGTTAATATATTTATATTCATAATTAATATTAATCAATTATCATATAATAAATATAAATTTAATATTATATAAATTATTAAAACATATATTTCTAAAATGCATTAAAAATATATAAAATGTTAAAAGAACTAATTATTAACATAAACTTACATTGATATTTCAAATAATTAAGAAAATTAAAAATAAAAAGCAAAATAAAACATAAAAAATATATTTTCATTTAAAAAATTGCAATCAATTCATCTTAAATATAATATTATCAATTAATACATTTTTATTATTTTCTGAATTGTAATATTTAAACTTGATTGTAAAAATATGCAATTAAATAATATTTTCAGGGTGTAATAATATGAGATTATTTAAATAATATTATGTAAATTATATAATAATTATATGTAAATAGGTTTAATATAAGAGATATTTAAGGAGATAATGTTGTAATAATGATACAAAATTCTCTCAAAAGTGAAAGCAGATTTGAAATGGTAATGATGATATAAAGTTTACATTTATTATTTAATCAACATGAAATAAATTATAATTGTTTTAAAAAAATGATATTTTATTAATTAAAAATAAAATAAAAAAGTGAAGTATAAATTAACATATAATAGTTTTGTATAAATTAATTAAAATTTATTGAAAAAAGTAACATAAAAAATATTTTAATAATGTATTTAACCACAAAGGCTTAAGTTTTTAAAAATTAATTTTTAAAGAAAATAATATTTTAAATGATAAAAAATTAAAATAGCAATGCTAATAATAATAATGATAATTAAAAGAGTTATATACTCATTCTTTGTGAAGCGTGATAAGCTGTAAATAATATTTTTACATAAGTGAATTTATAAATAAAAAGCAATATAAAAATTTTTAAAATAATGCATTTAATCACGAAGGCACTAAATTTTTAAAAATTAAATTAAAAAAATAATTTAAATAATAAAAATTAAGTTAATAATGTCAATAATAATACTAATTAAAAAAATAAAAAAATCAAATAATTAGCATAAAGATATGCATTAATGATAATTAAAAGAAAAATAAAAAAAATCAAATAATTAGTAATTAGATGCTTATTCTTTGTGAAGGGTGATATATGACAAATAATATTTTTACATAAATAAATTTATAAATAAAAAGTAATATAAAAATTTTTTAAATAATGCATTTAATCATAAAAGTCTTATTTTTTAAAAATTAAATTTTAAAGAAAATAATAATTTAAATTATAAAATTAAGATAATAATATCAATAATAATGCTAATTAAAGAAAAATAAAAAAATTAAATATTTAGTATAAAGAGAGTTATATACTTTTTTTTATATAGATAGTAACATATGACAAATAATATTTTTATATAAATAAATATATAAAAAAAAGTAATGTAGAAATTTTTTAAATAATGAATTTAATTACAACTACCTTAATTTTTAAAAAGGAATTTTAAATAAAATAAAAGATAACAATGCTAATATTAACTATAATTAAAAAAATATAAAAAAGTTAAATAATTAATATAAAAAAATTATACACACGTTTATACACTATGACATGTAATAAACTCTTTAAATTAAAAAAAATAAAATAATTAAATAATTAAATTAAAAAAAAATTATATTTATATTTATAGAGAACGATGTGTGATAATTTTTTTTTTTTCAAAAGTTTTACGTACTGGAGACATAAAAATAAATATCTACTTTATATATGATTTTTGAAGCGGGAGTATTTAAGTAATTTACTTAAAAAAAATGCAAAATTAATTTTTTATTAAAACAAAAAAGCTGCTAATATCAAGTTAAAGAATGTATAATAAATTAAAACTGAGATGCGTAGTCTAACTTTGTTCAATGGCCAAAGGGTAGTGATACTATCGAGTATCCAATCCTACAATTCTTGTGAACATGGATTGAGATACCATATTGTTAGAACATGTAAGTTTAGGTACCTAATCTGAAATTTACCCAAGCAGAAGAGACCCCAAAAAACCCCACAATAAAAGCCACACGAAGCTATTCTCTCGCGCTAATCATCAACGCAGATATAGGTAAATTTTTTGTTTTTCTATGATCCGATTTGCTGCTCTTGATGCATGAGTTTTTTTTTTTCAACTCGAAACTAGGGTGTAATCCTAATAACTAAACATGTTGATGTCGAAAATTCTACTTGCTTTCTCAAATCTCGGTTTTAGTTCATCGATTAGGGTTCAGTTTTAACGATTTCTGTTCATCTAATTGGTTCTTAATTTGATTACTTTTATTAGTCAGTATTCCTTCTTCTTCTTCTTCTTATCATTTTTATTTTTGATGTCAGATCTGAATTTGATTGTGATCCACATTTTCTTTTTCTTTTTTTTTCTTTTTTTTTTTTTTTTTTTAGGTTCAGGGAAAAATGGCGTCAAAGCTAGTTCAGTTGCAATCAAAGGCTGCTCAGGCCTCGCAATTCGTGGCCAAGCATGGTACTGCCTACTACAAGCAGCTATTAGAGCAGAACAAGCAGTACATCCAGGAACCACCCACTGTTGAGAAATGCAATCTTTTGTCAAAACAGTTGTTTTACACTCGTCTTGGGAGGTTGGTCCCTTTATCCAAGTCATTGTTGCTAATCACGTTGATTTTGATTATAAAGAGTTCTACTTTAGGCCAATTCTTTGTCTTTTACTACTTGTAATTGCAAAATTTATATATGAATTCATCTCTAGGTATCTCCCATGTTTAATACCTTCCCAATGCCATCCATGGTTATGCTATCTTATCATATGAAATAACGGAGTAGGTGTCTAGCTTCACAATGAAAATTAGGTATATAGTAGTCTGATATCTATTTGTTAGTGGATAACTTCTTTTGGCTGATTCACTTTCCATTTGGATTCCAAAACTAGGCTGAGGCTTGGAATGGCCTGATGTAATGTTTTACCAAGAGTATCTTGTTACAGGCAAAATGTTTTGATTCAGCAACGTATTTTAGATCATATTCATTTGCGTGCATGTGAATGTGTCGATGTGTGAAATGCCTTTCTTTCACTAAGTCTAATTTTCTTGGATGCTGAGAAAGAATTATGCTACTTTTCAATACTTTCATGGGATGTGAAATGCCTTGCTTTCGCATGGTAATTTTTTTACATACTGAGAATTATGCTAGTTTTTAATGCCATTCATGTTTATCACTGGCAGATCTTCCCCCCTCTTTATTATTTTACATTTACATGCTAAATGGTAACTTTGGCCTAGTTTTTCTTGCTGCAAGTGACCATTAATCTCCCTGGTTCTCTAAGAAATCATTTTGAAGGGAGTAATTGATTTCCATGAAATAAATTGGCCAGAGAGTTAATGTCTCCAACTTTATCATAGTCATTGTATTTGGAAGATTATATTTTAGTTATCCAATATGATATAGTTCATACTTCATAGGTTCTTGAAGGGGAGAAGGCACTAGTCACAGTTTTATACCCTTCTCATATTCGAAACGTGAAGGCTAATCCCCATTGCACTGCCATTTGATTAGTAATTATTGGTAACATAGTAGATGGTGACATATTTGCAATGAGGGTTAACAGTACATCTTTTTTATTGTTATTATTATTATTTTGTGAGGAAAGAAATTTTATTTAAAGGAGGAAGAAAATAAGTCACAACATGGAGGATAAGGTATTCTAATAGAACTCAAAACACTAGACGACGAAAGCAATGTCCTCCAATGAAGCTGACAACCTACTGGCTTTTTAAGCTAATATTATGAAAACGGGGTCGGGGTTCTACACAATGGCATTTTTAGTAGAACTTGGTGGTAAGATGTCAATCATAGGTTATCTGTATCTGTATAGTGTGCTTTAGCATGTGACAGGCCAATCTACATTCTTTGCATGGGGTAATTATATATAACAGTCGATGCAGCATTTGCACATTTTTTTCATATGTTTTCAAGCTTAAAAATCTATCTATTTGGTTGTTTTAAACAGTATTCCTGGGCGGTATGAAGCATTCTGGAAGGAGCTTGATTATGTCAAGCATCTGTGGAAAAATAGGCAGGAGCTTAGGATTGAGGATGCTGGCATTGCTGCTTTGTTTGGATTGGAGTGCTTTGCATGGTTTTGTGCTGGAGAAATTGTAGGTCGAGGATTTACATTTACTGGGTACTATGTTTGATTGCTGCTTCAAGTTGATCTGCCTAGTGCTTTCAGAGTTGAATTGATTAAGTGTCAACCCTTTTCTTTTTCCCTTTTATTGTCAATTGATCACAACATACATGACCAGATATGTTATTCAGCATAAAATTTGAAACCAATTTAGGAATAACTCATTACTCTATTACAATATGCACTTTCCTCTGGCAATTTGAGTTTGATGAAATGGTCTATTTTCAAATGGGATGGAAATATTCACTCTCTAATAATTGTGTGGGGAGTTATTGTGGTCAGTTTTGGGACTTTGGCTTCTAGTTCTATATAGACCCTATTCAAAAGCCAGATCAAGATTTTTAAATCTCAGTTCCGGCTCATGGCAGACTCAATTGACTTGAATTCAATCGAGTAGGTTCGAATTGGTAGTAAAATTCCTTTCTCTAGCAGGCCTTTTAGTTGGGCAAGCAGAGTCCTTGGACACAAATATACCATTTACCCAGTTATGCAATAGCTAGTTACCATACCAAATCCACTACTGTTTTCAGTGTGTTGTAATGACTAACTCCAGATCCACCTTTACCAGATGATGATACCCAAAATATTATACACATACATGCAATTTGTGAGATGTTAATGGCAACTACTCAGAATATTTGGTCAACAGGACTTGCGCATTTGAGAGAACAAGTTAATAGAATGTTGGAAAGAATTCCACTAATTACTGCCGCATCCCGATGTAAAAAATTTAAATCTCAGATTGTCAGTTCTTGCCTCGCATGCATCTGGGAACAAGTAAAAACACAAAACAACTACATTAAGAAGAATACTAGATGACTATGTGTAACTTGCCCAATCTTTATGTACTTAATTATCTGAGGCAGCCTGTATGAAACTTCTTGTAGTAGTCTTATCACCTTCAAAACACATGGTTCCTGAATGCGAGGATCATTTTTGGGGACAAAAGTAAAACAAATGCTAAGATTGAACCAAAAAACATTTTGATAGCATAGCTCAAGGGATCATAATCAGCTTCTTGTGAGGTGCTCTTGGAGGTATAAATGGCTTTAGCTGAAGGTAGGGCTTCTATCACTGCATCTGCAAGATCTGTAATGAAGGTTGAGGTGCAACCTAGAGCAGGCACGCGGCCCCAATTTTCAATGCCAGATTCAAGAGCCAAATGCTTGTATTCCATGTCAATCTCTTCAAGGGTCTCTATGTGCTCACTCACAAAGCTGGAATTTCAAATAGGACAAAAACAAAAAATATTGTTGTGAGAAAAAGTTCTAAGTTTGTCACAACCTATGGCACTACAACAATGTATTTGCATAACTGGGGAAAGCTTCTCATAGAATTATCTACACATGCAATTGTAAGACTTAAAACCTGATGAACAAATAAAAATAATGGCTCCAGTCTAGACAGAGTACACGCATTCATCCTGCAGGGAATTATCTACTGTTGCCAAAGATGCATCCAAAATGAATTTCCAGAGATCCTATAACTTCAAATTATTTAAAATCCATCTGGAGAACGTTCAGGTTTGTAGATATATCAGACAACTAAGAATACATGCCATTAAGTATTTTGTTTGTTAAATGAGAAATAGGATGCACAGTGTATTAGGGGATCTTATACCAGGACAAAATCAATCATTTACCTAACAAAATTGATATTGCCCTCAAAGTTAATACTTCATAATCATAGTCTCTGAAAATCCACATGTCAATGATTCATTCCTAAACATCGTTGGAGCTAAAGAAGCCAACAGTCTAGAAAAGAGCAAATAAATAAAACGAGTACCAACACACATATGCATAAACCCATTGAAACAAACTTGATTGCTACAATTCTCAATTTTTCATTATTTAAAGCTGTGATTAACTACATGCAGAGAAAACTTCAACTAGCATACCTTACAGGGACAGCTAGGAGACTTTTCACACCTTTCTGGCCAAGCTCAACCAGAACTTCATCAGTGTAGGGCTTCAGCCATTTAACAGGCCCAACTCGGCTCTGGACAAAAAATGAGTGGGAAAAGGAAAAAAGTGAAAAGTCAAATAAGTTGTGACAAATCTAATGTAACAGCAACAACCTGTGATAGAGTTGAGAGAAATTAATAAGCAATGGACACAGCAGCCCAACATGATATCACAATCACCAAGGGACAAAACTAGAAAGCTATAATTTATAAGCTTAGATATCGCCACCAACCTGATAGGCAAGAGTATGATCATTGTCAAATCCTCTAGCTTTTAATTCTTGCATGATTAAGTAAATGCACTCCTCCATCTGATCTTTGTATGGATCTCCTGCATCCTCCACATAACTCACAGGCACTCCATGAGCACTGAAGAATATCATGACCTAAGATTCCATATAAAATAAGAAAGATTATCAAAGAAGTCAGAATTAAAGATACTGGCCTGGACACACCAATCTCAAAAATATATAAGTTGGCATAGCAAAAGTACGAAAAATAAACCTATGTGACATTGAAACACACCTCCTCAGGCTTAGTAAATTGCTCTAGTTCTTTCCTGATCAAGTCGGCCATTGCCTTAATATAACCTTCTCTTTGATACCAGGACTGTATAATAGAAACAGGCAACCTTGACAGATATGCATCTTCACTGAAAGATCACTCACATCGGGAAAGGTTGACAAAGGTCAACGATAACTCTTAATATGCTTTAAAATGAAGGAATAGAAACTGATAGAGATATAATACCTGAATATATTCTGAAGAACACGGAGGCTTGAGCCAGTTGTGGAGATGGAGAATTGTGGGTAAAGTGGCAGCACAACAAGCCTTGTTATCCTGTCCCTCTTGATCTGCCAGATAAAACAAAAGAAAATATAAATAGAGTTGCAAGCAAAGAAGTCATCATTGAGAAGTTCACAATCAACTTCATAATATGTGTAAATTTAACATATAATTTGAAGTCTTGCCTGATGAATCGCCTCCTCAGTGAATGGGTACCAATACCGCATTCCAACATAGACATTTACAGGCATGCCCTTTGCTTCCAAGGCCATTTTGATTGCATCTGCCTGCAACAAGTATCTCAACATTTATATGCATATGCTAAAATAAAGAATCCAAATTTTTTACACATACAAGTGACAAAGAAAACAAAGAAGAACACTAACCATGAACTTTACACAAAAAAGGTTGAATGAATGAAAAGAAATACCAACTTTAAAAAAAAAAAATCTAAAGAATTTGTGTTTAACCTGCTCATCTGTTATTTTACGCAAAGGTGAGCCACCTCCTATGGCAGCATACCCTTCTTTACTTTTAGGAGCACGGAGCACAGAAATTAATTGAGCTAAAGGTCGTTGAAGAAACCGAAAGAGCCTGGGAAGTCGTATAATATCCTATATTAAAATATGATAACTATTAGTACACTAACGAATTTTATGTTAGAACAAAGGAAACATAACAAACATAGTGAAATGATAGAAAGGCATACTGGGTCTGCAAATAAATTGAATAAAAATGGCTGAACATCATGAAGTGTTTCTGGCCCTCCAAGATTCAGGAGCAGCACACCAACCCTGTCTTCTGTGGTGTCTGTATGAGATTCAACGAGATTTTCAACATGTGTGTATCCTGCTGCTGAGGCTGCACAAAATGTTTGCCCAGCTGGATTTCTCTTTTGAGCAGGACTGAGCAGGTATAATCCCCCACTGATGGCAATGCTTTTATCAGCTGAACAGGAACTTAAAACACCCAATGCTTGAGAAGGTGGTTTATCAAAATTTGGTAATTCACCATTTGAGTGGCAAGAAACAGACATAGACTTGGCCCGAGGCCATGACCTGTAAATGAAAGAACTCAATTGAAATCTTGACAGCTTTGATAAATCACAAACTAGATATAAGACACAAACAAAATACAATGCCAAAATATTTCAGAAATTCTTTAACACTCATTCTTAGAAATCTATACACAGTCAATTTGAAAAAATACTCTAAAACTCAAATGATAACCCATGTAACATATCTCCTTGCAGCACAAAAAATTTAATTACCATTTCCCATTTCGAGAAACGATATTTACCATGGACATACTCACAAACTCCACGAATGAGACAGAGCTCGAGCACATTATGATTCCAACAGAGCTGTAGATTTCTAACTATAATTTCATAAAGTGAGTGGCATTCTGGAACAATCGGCTTAATTTTCAAGCAACATAATCTTTACCATTGCATGATGCTTCCAGTGCCAAATACAATATAAAGCAAACTCAATAAACAAATCCCAGCAACCCCCAAATTCTATTTAAGCACAATCACTATGGTTATCTAATAAAATCCAACAAAATCATGTCAAAGTTACATGTTCAAAGGGTTTTCAATGAAAGGGTCAAAATGCATGGCTGCGATCATAGTAGAATCACTTGACTCAGAAGTCGCCCACTTGATCCAACTATTCAACTCTACGAATTAAGAAAACAATTAAAAGAAAAACAAAACCATCAAAACAATATGCTAAAAAGACTTACAATTTATGATTGGAAACAGAAAATCTCATCTGTGGACGAGCAGCAGAGAAGGTTGCCGCCTCCATAACCTGGATTTTATGAATTATAATAATAAGCTAATAGAAAAGAAATATTAAAAAAAAAATTCAAAGAGAAGAAGCAAAGAAGATTAGGATTGAAGAAGTCGGAATGAAATGAAAAATGGTAAGAGATCTTATTCTTATATAATAATAAAATAAAAGTTTGAAAGGTACAAGTCAAAAATGCTAAAACGTTCTTCAATGTCGGTTTTAGGTTAGGTAAGTCGTTTCCTGGAAGCCAGGGTTGGCTGGCGAAATCAAATCGTTGACATATAAAGAGTAAATAAATAAATACTAAAATAAAATTACATTAATTATTTATTATTTAATTTTAATAATATTAATTTTTTTATATGCATTACACTGTTATCATGTTAATTATGTATATTTACAACTTAAATAAAATTGAAATTTATCTATTTTATATAATTATTTTTCATTTATTTAATTTTAATATTTTTATTAAATTTTTAAAGTTTATATACTTTCATTTATTTAATTAAATAATTAAATTATAATAATATATTATTATTTTATTAATTAAAATAACAAAAAAAAATTTTACTCTCGTTATTTTTTTTAATTATTCTCTCTCTTATTTCTTTTTAAACCCACTTTAAAGTTTTTTTTTCACTTTTTATTTAAAAAATATTTTTCAACTATTGTTTTATTAAATTAGGTTTGAATGAATAAATTGACATGTTTAATATAAGTTTTTAAAATTATGATAAAATTGTTAAAATTAAAAGAATATAATGTCTTTTTCAATTTAAAATTTTTTTTCCAATTAATTTATGTAATATGTTTATTTTTAGTCCACCCTCATACTAAATATGTTTGATCAAAACTTTAAAATATATTATTTTTATATGATATTTAAAATAATTTAAAATAATTAGATGAATTTTAATTTTTTAACTGCCTATTAAATCAATTAATTAATTGAATTTACCATTATGAGCCATCATACTACCTAGGGGAGAGCAGTTTTCAGTTTAAATTGAAAAATCAAAGAGAATTGAGTCAATTCGATTCAATCGGTTCAGTTTTAAAACTTAATCGGTTCGGTTCGGTTCGATTTATAATTTTGATAATTTTGGTTAATTGATTCGGTTTGATTATTTTCATAAAAAAAATCAAACCGAACCGAAATTATTTTTATATATATATCAAGGAAATCAAAAAAATCAAACCGAACCATAAGATTTAGATTTGATCAGTTTAAAACAAACCGAACCCAATTGGAAATCAAATGCTCAATTTATAAATTTCGATTTGATCGGTTTAAAACTGAACCGAACAGATATTTATCGATTTGGTTCTGTTCGATTTTCTCTTATTAATTGATTTAGTTCGATTTTTAAAATTTTTTATTTTTGATTTTCAAATTTATCGGTTTGGTTTGATTTAAAACCGAACTGACCATTTGCACACCCCTAATACTACCCTTTTATCGAAATTGTCCAAACACAATATAAGTTAAAAAATTGAAATTTAAACATTTTATTAATTTATTTTTGTAATTTTAAAATAACAAAAACAATACACTAAACTCATTTATTTAAATTTTTATGATTATATTTATTTTTAATATATTAATTTAATAGTACTATATTTTCACGCATATTGATAAAATTTTATTTAGTTTAAGATATATTAAAAAATTATGAAAGATCAAAAGAAAAAAAATATCTAGAAAAGTTTTTTTTTTTAATTTAATGTGTTTATTAAAAAGTTATATAATATTTATTCTCTTATATTAATATTTTATGTTTTAAATATATTTGTATTGTTTTATTAAGTTAAGATGTAACTCTTTTAGAAAATGACTTCTATTTAATTTACTTCTGTTTCTTGTTCTTTTAACTTTTTTTTTCTTAAATTATTTAATTTTATGTATTTTTAAAATATTATAAATAATTTAAAAAATAAATATATTGATAGAAATCTTTAAAATTTCATTTTAGTTTATCTTTTTTATTTTATTAGAGTGATTTTTATTAAATAAGTATTTAAAATAAAATTAAATTAAATTGAAATTTATCCTTAAATTAAAAAAAAAAAACATCAAATATCAAATTCAAATTGCATTGAATTAAAATTTTTATCTGAATGACCTTTATTTATTTTGACGGAGCCTAAAAAAATTGAAAAAGAAAATAATAAAAATTAAAAAAAAATAATTAATATTACAAAATTTTTCTTTATTCTAATAAATTGCTATTCTCGTGTGAAATAATCAACACACCAAATGCCATCTCATTTAGTAAAGTTATTTAAAAAAATTACCATATAGCATGTAATTTAAATAAAATTATTAATCAAATTATTTTAAAATTTAAAATTAATTTTTTATTTTAATTTTTTAAAAGACACATATGTAACCTTCAATACTGAAAATTTTCTTTACAATTTATTGCAAACCGATCATTAAAAATGATAATTATCTAAATAATTGTAATAAAAATACCAAAATAATTTCTTATCTGTTCTCAATAAAATAACTAATTTACTAATTTATAATAATATAATTAATTTCATGGCTTTATAAATTTTAATGGTCTTTTACTAAGTAATTGGAAATTAATAAAAAATTTAAATTATCAAATGATTAGAATAAGTAGATATGTGATTAAGTGTATACGTTTTCAATAATTTATATTATTCGTTTAATATTATTTAAAAAACTTAAAATGCTGTAAAAAGAAGATTTATAAAAACTGAAAAGTATAAAAGATTCAATTTGCAAAGACCTAAAAATACAATTGAGGAAAAAAAAATAAGATCATAAATTATAAAATGATTTGATTTTTTATAATTTTTAAAATTAAAACCCATCTGGAACATGTCCAGATTTATGGCCGCCTACCGTTTGGGCTATGGTAACCAAAGATGAGGCTTTCATTAAAGCCTAGGAAGGCAAAGAAGATGGCACAAACAGTGCCCGATTCAGGGGGTTATATAGAAAATTTGCATCATGCAAGGCTTTTGCTGCTAGATTGTGTGCAGCTTTATTACATTCTCTTCTACTAAACATAAAAGAAATATTAGGCACTGAAAGAGCAAGAACAGTGATATCATTAATAATCCCCCGAATATTAATCGGAGAATCAGCACCCCAGCAACTTTGAATGACTGTTTGTGAATCTCCCTTAATAATCACTCTAGAGTATCCTTTGCTGATTGCAAGTTGCTCTGCATGCCTACAAACCAAACTTTCAAGAACAAGAGGATCATTCACATTGGTCATTCTTTTGCAACTCCAACACAAGATATGCCCCAAGCTATCCCTAACAACAGCTGCCGCTACACCTTCTACTTTATTCAAACTAACAGCAACATCAAAATTTACCTTCACCACTTCTCGGAGCGGGGTAGTCCAAATCTGAGGCTGGTTGACCTCCCAAAGAGTTGCTACCTTGGGATCTTGCACTGTAGGAAGTTCTGATGACGACTCATTGCTGCATTTATCACTTGCTGATATGGAATCCTTTGGTTTTCAAAAGTAAGGCTATTTCTTGCCTTCCAAATGTGCCAAAGATAAAAATACTAAGAGAGAAGTGAGGTCAGCTCTATCATCCATACCACGAATAGCAGAGCTCAATTCTAACCAGCAGTTTATGAAGGAATTGCTGCGACACAAAGCTAATCTAAGTTGGAAGGGGGAGTGGATCCATACTTCAGCTGCTCTCAGGCACAGAAAAAATAAATGTTCACTTGTTTCAAGGTGGCCACAACAACTGCATTCTGGGGCTATGTGAGGAAACCGAGAGTGAAGATTGTGCTTAGTAGGAAGACTTTCCTTGCAAGATCTCCATAGAAAAATTGATAACTTACAGGGAACTTGTAATTTCCACAAATTTTTTTCCAGAATTCAACATTGTCATTGAGAGGAGGGTCCTGGTCCTGGTTGCAAGGCAGTAGCATTGGTAGCATGGATGTCATGTGCTAGGTGATACCTGGATTTTACCGAGTATTTCCCATCCCTAGTGAAGTGCCAGATTAGTTGATCATCCCTTTGAATTAGAGGAATAGGGATGGCCATAATATTCACAATTTCATCCCCTACGAATACTTCCCTTAAGGCAGCACTGTTCCAACATCCTCGTTGTCTGTCAATTAACTGCACCACCCAATTAATAGCTGGATTAGGTACCGCCTTGAGCTTTGGAAAATTTGGGAATGACCGAGGAATCCATGAGTCCTCCTTGCAAAGAATAGACCTGCCGTCGTGGACCTGCCATCGAATACCACGATTGAGAATATCCCTGCCCCATAGTATACTTTTTCATCCCCACGAAGGATTGGAGCCTAGGGCTTATTCATGAATTTATAAATGGGAATTACTTCCCCTTGAAAACTCTTGCCAACAGTGATTCCGGGTTTTTAAGGACCCTCCACCCTTGTTTCGCCGACAGTGTTTAATCAGGATGCGTTCTAATATGGATTATTAATTTTAGGTTTTATTTTTTTAATATTAAATAATTTGATTTGAAATTAAAATTAATATTTAATTATTAAAAAAATTAAAATTATTATTTTGTATTGTTAAAAAAAAAATAGATTTATTTTATCTTAAATAAAAAGTTGAGGGTTTATTTAAGTTATAATTTAAAATTAGGCTTATTTGGCTTTATGGAAAATTGAGGGTATATTTAGATTTTGTCCGTTTTTAATTTATAGGTCATTTTCCCAAATCTACCCTTTCCATAAGGAAACAGATGACATAATTTACAAGTCTACCATTGTAATTTAGCTCTCACTTTGGTTTTAGGGTTCTGAAAAAACTACTATATAAGTAGGAGTTGGAGCATGAGCTTCAACAATCTAAGCTCTCCTGTTATTTCAATGCCTCTAAGTAACTCTGTTTGGTAGGAACTCTGTAGTTTGCGGGCGTATAATCTCTAGATACTTCAAAAGGAGTGGAATTTAGCTCTTTTTTCTATTGAGGGTTTCCAAAGTTTTCAGAGAATAACTTTCAGGTGTATCTAACTTGCAATCTGGTTTTGTTTGTTAATGGCTCTGAACCTGAGTCAACAGCAGGCACCAATTCATGGTGATCCGTCTGCCGCATAGAGCCAATATTGAATTTTCTTGGCCGGATGAAGATTCTTGAAACTCACTGTTGTTTCATGTCACAATAATCCGGCTATACTTTTTTTTTTTTCCTTTGTTAATGGTTTATGGTTCGATCTGCTCTTGTGTGTATGAACTTGCAAATCCTTTATAGAACTTGATTATATAGCCTTTTTGCTTTGTAAGATGGCACTCAGTCAGACACGGGTGTTTGATTTAATCTAATGCCAATTCACCTTTTGCATGGTGCCTAGAAAGAGCTACTCTTCACGATTGGAGGAGCAATCATTGCTTTCTTCAAATTTTGAGCAGCTAAATTCTATAATTATTCATCTTATATAACCAAATTGGCTATAAGTTAAGTTCTATCAGATGGTAGCTAAAATGGTTTTGCTTGAATTATGCAGAATGCAATTTTGTTTTAAAGAAGCTTGGCTTAGAAATTTTGCTTTTGGAATCAGTTTAGCTTGAAAAGCTCTGCAGATTAACACCTAATTTGGGTTCTAAACAATTTTAACTTATGGGAAGGGAAAAACCTTTTTTATTTGGCTGATTCTATGTTCTCAAATAAAAGGGATACTTCATTGAGTGGATTCCTCTCTGCAAGATGTGTTTTGTCTTAAGTTTGTGGAAACAGTGACCGTAGAACGTGTGATGGGAATAGCATATGTGAATGCTATGTTTTTATTCAAATTCATGTTGATATTCTAATATGAGAATATGACCTTTCATATATCGAAGGTATTCTTTTTCCTTCAAAAACAAAATTACAAGAATAATGTGAAATGAGTGGATATAATATTTGAAAGAGGATCTGTTTCAATCTCAAGTTGCTGATGGATACAAGAATATGATATGGAACTGTCATCGGCATTTTCTGATGTTGATGCCTTAGAAGCCTTCAGATGATAAATGGTTTATGCTCCTAAAACATACTTTTATTCTTGGTGTGCTTTGCTAAATTTCTCAATGACATTTTCAATCAGGGAAATTGGATTGTATCCCATGATATTTGCTTTGTACTTGTCAGTCTCCTTAGGACATTTGAGGCTGAACAATTTGCAGCAGAGGCAAAGATCAAGCTGGATAGGAACATTTTGATACGATACACGAGGTATTCCTTGCCCTGGAGGGTGGACGCTAAAATGGTTGTGTAATAGTAGAAACCTGCCCCTCATGACCTTATGGGGGTTAGGTCTGCAGAATCAAAGCCAACAAACAACTTTGTCTTTGGGGTAGATGCTGTTGTAACTCTGCATGAGAATTTGAAACAATGATTACTTGTATTGGATTATAAATTGCCTGAATATCTTAGGATAGCTATTCCATTTTGCAATTGCTGGTCTGCCACAGAACAGAATCATGGGGAACAAATAGTCCTTGCACTGCATTGAATTTTTTCCAACTTGGAACATACATGGTAAAGGCTCTGAAAAGAAAATGTAAAAATGTTAAAAAAAACGAGATCACAGGTTGTGAATTTTAGCCATGATATATCTCAATGATGATTGGGTGGTTAATGATCCTAAGTTCATAATCAAATTCAGAAATCAGAAGCAAGTGAAATGAAATGTAATTGAGTGTTGGATGGGATTTAATCCCAATAATTGTTAATAAAACAGATGAACATCTTGCTATGATGGGAATTATCTACAACACACCGTCATTTAGAACATCATCAATTCCTTTACATGATTTAAAACCTAGGTCGATTTGGTTCATAAATTGGAATCGTATAATTCATATAAAAATGGAATGATGAATTTTCACTGGAATCAGAATTAAATTCCTGAATTCCTGTGATTAATTCGTATATATATATATATATATGAATCATAATCAAAATTATTTTGCACTTAACCTAAAATTTTCATATTTCTCTATAAATGAGAGTATTAAAGTTTATAATTAAATTTTTATTTATTATTTAATATATAATTTATTTGCGCATTTAATTATTCTAATTAAATTTTAATACTAAATCAATTAAGTCTTATTAATATATTTCTAAATTATAACCTATCTAATAAAACTTAAATTGCATATAATTAATTTCATAAATTAATAATAATTTATAAATATTTTTTAGATATAATAGATATAGCAGTGTCTATAAAAAAAATTATAGTAGATACAATGGGATCATAGAAGGTTCGAGAATATTTATATTATAGTAAATTTATATATGCATATTTAATTAATTTTATATAAATCTTAATATAAATATTTAATTTAACAATTGTTAAATTTATTCCTATTCGAATTCAAATTTATATTAGATGTACCCTTATAAAAATGGAAATGAAAAAAAAAAAAAAAAGTGAATTTTCAAACATTCCACAAGAAATTCCATTCATCCATCTGCATTACTGGGTCGGCTTTTAGAAAACCAAAGGGGCTCTAAAGTATTGCTAGGAACCAGTATAGCTGATTTGAAATTAGAACATTGTCACTAGTTAATCCCATTCATAAGAGCAACTTGAAGTAGATTCATGAGAGCACACCCCCGAAATTTTATTTATTTATTTTGGTTGATAAAGCACACAAAAAACCTCTTTATCAAGTGAAGCTCAAACAGTTCTTACTAATGCAACCTTCTTTGGTCATAGTTGCAAATGCCCAAGTATTAGTTATCACTGCCATAAGATCAGCTAAAAAGGCTACCAAATGGCAAACAAAAGTGCACAACTCCTTCGCAATCTTTTCCATTACTAATTATGACATCAATGTACCATAATATTGGCCTCGCTTGAGTTGCTTCAGTGAGACGGAAATCATGAAGGATTTGCTAGTGGTTAATGTTTCTAAAACGCTAAGAACCAACAAACCCACACCAGTAAACATTATATAAAGTAACACTGGTTAAATGATTTCCACTTAATCTAATTCTAGCATGTAACAAGACAAGGAAAAAGTTGAACAAAATTTTCTGCAAACCAGAATTCCAGAATCAAAATGAGAATGACAAAACTATATTTAAATCTAAATTGTTCCATCCAATCCAAGAAGCTGCTCCATTGATGAAAATCATCAAAAGCAACAATCACAATCAAATGGGCAAAGTGGTGTACCTCCAGCATTGGAGTGGTTAATACCCAATTCCTCTTCAGTATAGATATTGAGTCCATCCTTGGTTTTCTTTCGATGCCTAGAAGGTGGGTCTGTAAGCCTTCCCTCTTTATCTTCTTCAGTCTTCTTCTTTTTCTTCTTCAATGATTTTGGTTTATCAGATTCAGTTTCATTTGCCTTATCATTCTTTTGTTTCTCAGGTTTTTTCCTCTTCTTTCCAGAGAAGATTTCATCAATCTCATTGCTGGGTTTCTTCAGTGTTGAAGTGGGTTTTTCTGGCCCTACAACAGTACATTCTTCTGCTTGCAAAGTTGCCTTTGAAGAATTCTTTTTGGGCATATTGAATCAACCTGAAAGTTCAACACTGATCACATATTAATTGATAATAATAATAGTAGATTAAAACTTTATTGAGTATTCTGCATTGGCTGTTTATGAGCAAGAAAATACATAAAGAAAAAAGGGGAAATTTACTCATGCAACAAATTAAAAAGAAAAAATATAGGTACAGAAAGATAATAGTAATAATTTATAATTTGAAACTAATACACCTAATTGGTCTAAGCTTTTGTCTTCCAACTACATTTTCTCGAAAACCAAACATAAAAAAGCCAGAATATTTCCTTGATAAGTAAATGATGCGTCCCACATCGGTTCTGCAGGGAGCTCTTGGGTGTTATATATATAGGTTTGTAAATGTCTCCTTGAGAGTTAGCTTTTAAGATGGAGTTAGGCGAGTTCATATCATTTGATATTAGAGTTTCACTCTGTATGAGTCGGTGAGCCATGTACAAAAGTTCCTTGACGCTCTCCGGGAGAGGTCGGAATGAATGAATCATGACTCCAGTTGCTTCACGAGGACGTTCAGTCTAAAGGGGTCAGAAATGATGCATCCCATATCTATTTTGCAGGGAGATCTTAGGTGTTATATATATGAATTTGCAAACTTCCCCTTGAGAGTTGGCTTTTGAGATGAAGTTGGGCAGGTTCATATTAGTAAACTAACTAAGATTCTCAAAATCAAACTTTATTGAAAGCTAAAATTTCTCTTTATTGAAAGCTAATTTATAGTTGGTGGAAATTAGGATTTTTTTTTTTTTAATTATTGCACATCACAAATATTTGTGTACAGTGTACATACAAACATTATGCATATACAATTTTAGAGCTCAACCAGCCCAAAAAAATACAAGTCTCGTCTTTACTTCCATTTCCACAATTTTAAACAAATGGAAGATAAACAACACATACTTTCAAATGCAATAGGACATACAGAAATACAGAACCAACTTACTTTAGGGGGATGTTTAGTTCAGCTGTTGAATATAACTAATAGCTGATAGTTATCTAAACAGCTGAACCAAGTTGTTTGGTAATTTCTTTAAAAAGGCAGCTTACTTTAGGGGAGTGTTTAGTTCAGCTGTTGAATACAACTAATAGCTGATAGGTATCTAAACAGCTGAACCAAGTTGTTTCTATCAGCCCTATAATATGAGTTGTTCATGAACTGCAGCACTCTTAAATAACACACACACACACACACACACACACACACACACACACATATTCAGCTGTTGAATACAACTAATAGCTGATAGTTATCTAAACAGCTGAACCAAGTTGTTTGGTAATTTCTTTAAAAAGGCAGCTTACTTTAGGGCAGTGTTTAGTTCAGCTGTTGAACGCAAATAATAGCTGATAGGCTTCCAAACAGCTGAACAAAGTTGTTCGGTAGTTTCTTTAAAAAGGCGGCTGATAATTGACAGCTGCCTTTTCTATCAGCTTTATAATATGAGCTGTTCATGAACTGCAACACTCTTAAGTAATATATATATATATATATATATATATATATATATATATATATTTATTTATTTTATTTATTTATAAATTTTTAATATTATTAGAATACATTCTTTCTATTTTTAATTTATCACTCTAATTTCACTTTCTTTGTAACATTTATTTTTTTAATTTCTTCTTAAGTTATTAAATTATTTTTTTATTATTTTTTATTTATCTATTTCAATAATAAATAATATAATATAATATAATAAATTAATAATTATATATTTATTTCAATAGTAAAATAAATTGCAAAATATACTCTTATCAGTCATTTTATATATCAACAACAATAATTATACGTAGTTTACCAAACACTTAATATAAATCAGCTACAGTCAACTATCAGCTATCAGTTATCAATTAACAGCAACAACTATCAATTATCAGCTATATCTAACAACTAAACCAAACAGGCCTTAGAAAATATATTTGCAAACAAAACAATCAGTTTAATTTAGAGATTTTACTTCAATTAATAGAGATTCAAAGGAAATTGCTGAACCTTTCTCATTTAAATTAAGTATTTCTTTTCAGTCGGTGAAGATCGTGAAACTATAAAGCTTTGTTTGGAACAAATCATTTGCAAGAACTCACTTCAATTCTATTAATAGAATTCAATTCAATTCAATTAGTAAAAGAGTTCTATTATTTGGAATCAATTTATAAGTGAGAATTCAATTGAATTATATTGTTTGGAATAAATTATAACTTTATTTAGTTCAGCCAAACAAAACATATTAAACTTAAAACACTTACCAAGGACCCATTCTCAATCCTAAATAAGAATAAAATTTGAAATCTAGTTTTTTTTTTTCTTTTTGCGCACATTCCTGTTAGCAAACAATATCTTACTTGTCAATTAAAGCTATGTATTACTATTCAAGATTGAACTAAAGCATAATAGGCAATCTAGAAAACCATACTTTACACACACACCAAAAAGCAAAGTAGATAGTAACCTTAAATCCCAAAACCACAGATAGACACCAAAAAAGAGGTAGGCACTAACCTTGAATCCCAAATGTTGGAAGCTAATAGGGCTATTCACTTATTGAATGAAACTGACCGATCCAACCAACTCAACCTGACCCAAACAAATGTATTAGTTTGAGTCCCAACTACTGGTCGGGTTGGTTAATGTACTTAAAAAGATTACTTTTTTGGTTGGTTTAGAGAATTATTTGTAAAGACCTGACTCTCACTTTCTAATCGCTAACTTCTTCTGCAATTTCACAGCCTCCATAGAAACTTTGCTTGCGTCTTTGTGCCCATAAGGCTCAAGGCGCACCAAGATGCCAAGGGGTCTTAAAGCCTTAGGGCAAGGCAAAGGCGCGTATCCGAGCGAAGCAAAACGCAAAAATTAAAAAAAAAATCCACTAAAAATAAATTATATTATAAATTAATTAAACATAAACTCCATAAATTTAATTAATAGAATATTAATTATATATAAAAATATATGTAATATCTTATTCATTTTATTACTCATTGCATCACCACTATTGTTAATAAAACTATACATATTAGTGAAAATTATAATCAAATTATATTATATTAATTTTATTTTTCAATCAAATCTAACATTAAAATAATAATTTTTATTTTTATTGCATTATAATTTTCATTCTCATTATATATTTAATTTAATAATACCTTACTAAACATAACCTATAATAATTTAAATTGAATTCTATAAATTTATTATGAAGAATTATTTATTGAATATATAAATAATTTATATTTAATATTCAATTTATGAAAAATAGAATTAAAAAAAACTACACGAAAAAAAACATTAATAAAATAAATTAGCTCTAATTTAAATTGAATTCTATAAATTTATTCTGAATAATTATTTACTGCATATAAAATAATTTATATTTAATATTCAATCTATGAAAAATAGAGTAAAAAAACTACATGTAAAAAAAATTAATAAAAATAAATAAGCCCAATAACCATCAATCCATTACCACCATCAGCCCATTACCATTGTAAGCCTTATTACATATTACAGTTTCAATCAATAAAAGACCAACACTTCATCGAGAGCAGCAAAGGCAATCCAATACAGCTACATAACTTCTTTTTTTTTTTGCTTCCTCCAATCATTCTCTGCAATTGGTGGGCTAACCTCACTCGGGCGCGCCTACAGGCACCTGGGTGCACCTTTGCTGCTCTAAGGTGCTGCCCTTCACGCCCAATGAGCCTTGCGCCTCCAGGGCACCTTTAATAACACTGTTTTTGCCTTGCATCTCTAGATCTTTCAGTCTCTCCATTTTTTAGCTACAAATTCATACCCACCTCGTATTTTTTGCTTGCCAAGCTCAAAAGACTACCTGCACAGATCAGTAAGTTCTTTCCTCCCTCTCTTCTCTTTATCTCTGTTTTTTAGTATTCATATTCATATATGTGTTTGGATTGACGGGTAGATGTGAGATCTTTGATTGTTCACTTGTTTTTTTAATTGTTTCGCTAGAAGTTTGCTGTCTAGTAATGCAGCACAACTGCATCCAACAAAGATCTAACATGCACATGTCGTTCCACACTTCAACAGAATCCTATTAAACTCCTCTAGCATTGGTTTCACCAGAAATTGCTATAGTTCTATTCAAGTTTGGTGGGCAGGTAATGTTATTCTTATGGAAAATATTCTAATCAGATGGACTCTACAATGAAATTCTAGCTAAATGGAATAGAAATAGCATATCAGAAATAGTATAATTTAAAAGGAGGCTTGTTGGCTTTCTTTTTGTTTTCTACATATTTGTGACATGCTGGTTCAATTACACTTAGTATGCCACGTTTTGCCCTTTTGGTTGGATTTTTTAGTTCAATTGATGTTGCAGTTGCTTCGGATGAACTTTAAATGTTTCCTAGAAATTTGAGAGTTTGTTTTTTGGTTCAAGAAGATGGTATCTCATGCAATGTTAGCAAAACTATATCATTTTTATAAAATTTTGAATGGTCTTTTTAATTCCTTTTTCCAACTAAAAAAGATTTGATCAATGGCACTCTAGACTAAGTAAAAAAAAAAAAAAAAATTTAAAACTAATAATAATTTAGAGTAGAGCTTAGAGCTTATCAATCCATTATACTATACATGTCTCATGCTTTGCTTTTTGCATGCTAAATTTAGTAACTCTAGGAAATATTTATGTCAAGTTACCCATCACTTTTGTGAAAACAGTCAACTTTAATTTAGTCATTAAAGGAGCTAAACAACACTGAAATTGGAAAGTTAAACTGTGTATTTAGTTGCTGCTTATCAATAAACACTGAAAAGTGCTTCCATTTGTTATTTTTTTTGTTTGAAAGGATAAAACAGTATTTTTTATGGGATTTTGTTGGGAGTTGATCTGCATTTAGATAGGAACTCAAATGACTGACATTGTCAACTTATAGGGGCGGTTTTTATCCAACTGTTCTCCTTTTTGGGCATGGATGAAGAATTGTCTATGCATTTTTCAGTTTCTGATGTCAATTAATTCTGCAAATTCAGTTTCCTGAAGCACAACAATTTCATCATCAACAGGTATGTTTCCAGTTTAACCATAAGTTTGCATTTTCATTTACAGATTTTGTGTAAAAAAGAAGGAAAAGAAGCAATGCATAAGAGCAGACAGCTATTTAGAGCTCCTTAGCCAGGTTCACCAACCACAACATTATGGGAGAATGGCAATCGTGATTTGTGAACAACAATGAGGAGGCATTGGTGCCAATAGAGATGGTACCGGACAGGATACTCGTGAGATTAAGGGTACCCAAACCCGTAACTGATTATATATGTAGTACCTAAACCCGTCTCAGACCTTATCTTTTACAACCCTACTACTTCCACCCTGATTTTTTAAAATATAGCCAAAACAATATTTTTTTTCTGTTTTCTTCTTTCCCATTGACAACAGCATGCTTAGGTCCTGACCATAATAGAGAAGTAATCAAGCAAATACACTGGTCTATGATCTTTAAAATAAAAAAAAAAGGACTTCATTCAGTTTGAAAATTCCAAGTCCACAAACAAAACTAAGTTCCAATACCAAATCGCGATGCCTAAAATTGAATTTAAAGGAAAATTTGCATTGCCGAAGTGACAGCTAAAGAAAATGCTTCTGATTTGTGGCTAAATAAGTGCTAATGGAAGTTTCTAAAGAATTAAAACCAATACCCTATTCAACCGAACAGTAGATGCAACCGCAGATCCTCTGTATTATTAAACCAAAATTTCAAGATCCATGGCAAAGATCTTCACATGGAAACAAAATTTAAATAAATAAAAAATAAAAAAATGAAAAGATCAGTTAACTGAAAAGTGTAAATCCGAGTACTAACCTGCGAGGAGCACCGCCGAGTAGCTTCAGTGATGCGGCTTCGATGAGAAGCGGCGAGGTTGAGGGCAGGCGACGATGTCTTGTACTGCGGCTTCGAAGGCAGTGACAGTGAGGGAATGGAGAGAAAGTTATAAGAGGGAGCTGGGGCCTGGCCGGGGGCGGCGGCGTGACTCAGTGAGGATGTCCGACGGGAAGACAGAGACAGCGACAGCGAGGGGATTGGGAGAAAATGAGAAATAGATGAGGGAGGGGGCTGCGGCGTGACTCAGTGGCCGAATGAGAAAAGAGGAGCTATTGGGGGTTTAGGTTTGTTTATCGTTTACGTAGTTTTAGACATTTTAACATATAAAAAAAAATTAATAATTATAATTAAATTCTTTCAAAAAAAATTATTATTATATTTAAATTAACAAAATGTTATAATTATTGAGATTAGATAACTGAATCCTTTAAAATAAGATGACTTCTATTAATATATTTTATAAATAAAATTTCATTATAAATTAATTAAATTCCTGCATATCAATTGATATTGAAAAAATAAAAATTATTCTGCTAAAAAGAATATTTATTTCCTAAATATATATTTTATTAATTTTACTTTAATTCGAATATAGTAAATTATAATTTAACAATATTAATATCGTTGGTATTAGAATCATTTTTAATAGTAAAATACTATTATTATCTGATGAAAATTAATAAAAAAATATAACAAAAATAAATCAAGAATTTATAATGATTCAACACTCAAAATATATATTCACTCTTTCATGATCCCTTTGAGAATTTCTGTCAATTATAAAACTATTTTCACAAGTAAAGATCAAGTCTGAGTCTCGATAAACATCATACAAAAGCCTTAAACGACAAATAAAAGCAAAAAGAAATTTGATAAAAATTCTCAGGTATTCTTATGAAAATCAAAACCAAGGAGATACTTGAGTCTGTCATATCTTCAATCACTTTGGACTTTGGAGTATCAATGAGCAACTTGAAACATTTATAAGCATATTGGATAGATTGATTGCTCGGTCTGTTTTACTCATTCCAGCAAAGTCATTGAAATGAATAAAAAATAAAATGCGAAAAATTAAATTAATCCTGCTGTAAAATCAACAACTACACATTTGAGTCCACCTTTTCTTTTTGCCCCTTCCATTTCACTTGAATTTTCTTTTTAAGGTACAGTTTCCAGTTTACCTTCGAGTTCAGATTTGGAGGATGCAGGGAGAAAAGTCCAAACTCTACATCACAAGAGGAAAAATACAGACATTGCAATGGTAAGCCAATTGAATCTAACAAAGAACTGCATTGCCTCATCACAGAAAAAAAAAAGTCAGTAAAGAATCTGAAAAAGGCAAATGCTGTAAGAACTTTTAGTAATATTGTTACCCTTTCCTATCATTCCTTAGACGATAAGAGCTGCACTAAAAAAGCATTTTTACTCTCATTTTGTTATTGGTATAACTTGTAGAGACTAAGCTTAAACACAACTTAGTCAATCACAGTACTGGCATCATAAAAGCGACCTTATATAGACCGGCCATGACACTCATACTCCAGGTATCGGGAATTGGGTTGTCAGAGCTTCAACTCTTGTCTGGAGATCTGACACTTTATCTTTTAAAGAGAAATCAAGGGATGCAACAAATTTCAAAAAATCTTGAAGCTTTGATCCTGACACAGATTTCTTAGCTTCAATTGTTATTTGCACACCCTCATGAATATAATCAGCAGTTGCTACAAATTCTTTCTCAGTAAATCCACTAGTTGTCATAACAGGTGATCCAATGCGAATGCCACCTGGAACTAGGGCACTCTTATCTCCTACAGATAGCATAGGGATGGTTACAAGAGTGAGCGAAATGAAACAGAACAAAATAAATGGGCAGAGAATGAAGCTCATTGGGCACTGAATTCTTGTTGAGGGTAATAGATGCCAGGTCAAGAATTTTCTCTACCCGAGCTCCATCTATTCCCTGTTGATAGAGGTTGTTGATTGCTATCAAGCATATGGAAGAATTTACTGCTCCCAAAATATGATTCATAGAACACTTTGTACCATGATATCATTGCTAAAAGTTGAAAATAGTAATCAAGTCTATAAAATATTGAGAAGAACCGTCTTAGAACATTCAATGCACATATGGAAAAGTTTGTACCAATATAATATCTGAGTAAATCTAAATACACTGTGGGATCATGTCTGCACTGAGGATTCTTTTGAAAATTGGATAGGTTCCTATGACACAGCATGCTGTGGCATAAACCATACTAATTCAATAGTAAGCCTATGTACAAGGAAGAAGCAGGAAACTTACCAGTGGTCTCAAGTCTACAAGAACCAGGTGATTATCACTTCCATATATCCTACTTCAACCAATAGGTTTGCAAGAGCTCTACAGTTTGAGATGACCTATAACACGCACAAACTGACTAAATTAGATGGATTAGGACACATCTCAGACCAGGCTTAATCATGATTGTACACCACCTGCTTCTGATAATGTTTAAATTCAGGGGATTGTGCATGCTTCAAGCAAACAGCCAGGCCCCCAATTGTATGGTTATGAGGACAACCCTGCAACAATTTCCATATAGTTTGCATTGAGGTGGAAATCCGCAGATGCAAATGAACCTCAATGAAATTCTGATATGGACTAGCAACTAACCTGTAGGCCCGGAAAAACAGCATTGTTGATGGCTGATTCCAAATCAACTCCAAGAACAGGACCCTTTCTGAAGAAGATCATGCCACCTCTAGGACCCCGTAGAGACTGAAGAGAAATATATGAACAGATCAGGTTATTCATGGCCAAATCATAGCACAGAAAACTAATATTTTGTACAGGTAGTAAGATACTAGGACTCTGTTGGCAACACTATTTCACATGCATATCACCCTCGAAATAGTATCCATAGCACTCTACATACCATGCTATATTGGTAAGAGTGGACTCAGACACAGAAAGTAATGCATAGTAAGACAAATCCTTCTTAAGTTCTTACTTGATCTTACCTTGTGGGTAGTTGTTGTCACAATATCACAATGCTCAAAGGGATCAGCAACTACAGAAGCAGCAACAAGTCCACTTATGTGAGCCATGTCCATCATGAGGAAAGCACCAACAGCATCTGCAATCTTCCAATGGATATCAATCATAATTAATTAGCTGCTAGAGACTGGAAAGGTAGGCAAGGAAAAGAAAAAGAAAGTAAGAGAAAATTAACTAAACGCAACCTACTACCTTCCTCATGCGAGGATAATCAAAATCTCGAGGATAAGCACAGGCTCCAGCAATAATTAGCTTGGGTCGGAAGAGATTAGCTGTTTTCTCAAGCATATCATAATCAACCAGGCCTGTAGGAAAGGTTGAGGGAATTATTAACAAAACACACTGCAAATATGATCAACCATTCCATCAAATCAAAGCAAATCTGATATTAGAAATGCATCACCTGTAGATTCATCAAGTCTATATGGCATAGATGTTCCAGATACCCGTCTTTTAGGGTTCATGAACCCGTGAGACAAGTGTCCTCCATGAGGTAAGTCCAAACCCTAAGTTTAGCTCAAGTAAAACCTGAGGATTTCAGCATTCTGAAACCACCACACTAATAATGAAATTGAATGAAGAGAGTAAGAAGAAAACATTTTACCATTATCCTGTCATGTGGTTTAAGAAGTGCAGTATAAACCTCAAAATTAGCAGGAGAACCGGACATTGGTTGGACATTAACCCCCACTTCTTTCCATCTAGGTGGAATGCAGCCAAAGCCCTTTCTTTACAAAGGTTTTCAAGCTCATCAATGTATTCATTTCCACCATAGTATCTGGGATTTAAAATAAGATTACTGGCCATATTCAATCATAATTGTTTTAGACGAAAAAAGGAGCACAGCACGACTAATTAAATGGACCCTGTCTACCTTTTACCAGGCGGTCCTACAGAGTACTTGTTTGTGAGGCATGATCCAACTGCTTTCATCACTGCTCGGGATGTAAAATTCTCAGAGGCAATAACCACAAGGCTTTTGAACTGCCTATCCTTTTCCTTGTTAACAACTTCACACACCTTAGGATCCGCTTCACTAAGGCCATAGTCTATAAAGCTGCTTCTGTCACCTAGACATTGTAATATAAAATTGTATTAAAAAGAAGTCAGGCTGGTATAATTCTTGCCAGTTATTAAGCAGTAGATGCAACTAGAAGAAAAATAAATATCAATATTATGTGTTGTTTCCCTTATAAATACGTAATTATCATTTAGAAGAAGAGAAAGAGAGACAGACACAAGAATGGAAGCTGAGTCCAGTTACCTGCACTTTCAGTCACAGGAACAGACACATAAAAGGGTGGCTTCCCAGTGACCAAGTTCCCTTCAACACTGGAATATCTTCAGGGCTTCAACGAATTGAGCTTAATCTGATGCGGAAACCCAGTTATATTGAAGCTTATTGGAGGGAAGGCTGATCCCTTGGCCTCAATGGGTTGTTGTAAAGAACCTATCACTGCAGCTCCAGTGCAAGCCTGCATTCTCGCTTCCAGTACCAGTACACTTGACAAAGTTCGTAGACCTTCCGATGTGAGAATTCAAATATCAAAATTAAATTCTTTTATTTATTATAAATACAAGAATCAAATTCCATATTGAATAAGCCTGAAAATTAACTACTAATCACCCAAGTAATTGCCAATAATTACAGTAAATGAAACCTTCATGGAGTATTCTGTATTCACTGTTTATGAGCTGAAAAAAAAAGAAAAAAAAGGAGGAAATTTCCTTATGCAACAAATTAAAAAGAAAAATTATAGGCACAGAAAGATTAATAGTATTAATTTATAATTTGAAACTAATAAACCTAATTGGTCTAAGCATTCATCTTCTACTCTCTAACTACATTTTCTCGAAAACCAAACACAAACAAAATTAGAAGCTCACAAGCAATCACATCGTACCTATTAGAGATATTCACACAGAGCTTGCTCGAGAAGAACAATTGTAGCAAAATGATTTAGAAAACAAAGTCCGAGATAGCAGAGAATGGAGAGCGAAACTGCTAGCTCTAGCCTCTAGATTGTCGAAGAAGAAATGGAGAGCTTATACGAAGAGCTCAGAAGCGGCTGGAGCGGAGGCTGAGAGAACGTGAAATATACATATTTACAAGTTTTGTGTTTTATTTTGAAATGAATTCTAATAGTAGGTTGTGCATTATTTTATTATAATAAAATGATTGAAACGAATTTAATTGACAAAATTTAACTTGGTTCATTTTTGGATAACAGGAATAAAATTTTTTTATTTTTATTATCAGTTAGATTATGTTTTGATTTGATTTAAAAAATAAACTAATAGAAATAACTGAATTTTTATTAATAAATATATTAATTGTAATTTTATTAATAATATATTATTTATAATTATTATTTTTATAATTTTATAATAATATTTAACTTATAATTATTATTTTATTAATATTAAATTATATTTACTATTTTCCTAAATGAAAAAATATAAATTTATTTTTATTAATATTTTATTAAATAATTAATAATATAAAATATATTTTTTTTATTTTTTTCGATTAATTCATCGATAATCAACATAATATTTTCGAGTTTAGTTAATTTCAGTTTTCCTTCGATTTCAATTTCGTTTAATTAATATTTTTAGAGTTAATTAGTTAAAAATTTGATTTGATTTGATTTGATTAAATTAACCGAATACTTTAGAATTTAGATACTACCATTTAGTATGACATAATTAAAAATGCATATTTTATTTCCATATAATTCATATTTGGTATAATTTTAAAATTGAAATTTAATTATTCTAATTTCCTAAACTATCCTTTAAGTAAAATTAAAAATTATAATATTCTACATAATTCCAAAAAATCTTATACCTAACAAATTTATGACAATTAATAAACATATAAACCAATTAACAACTAATATATTAATAAATATAAACTAAATTTAGATATCTTGTAATGTATGAGGTATATATAAATGTTTGTTTTGCGGGAAATAACTTGTATATAGAAAATAAAGTTTTCTAAAAAAAATATTTTCCATGAAAATATTTTTATTATTTGGTTGTAATGTTAAACTAATATATATATGTGTGTGTGTTTATATTTTAATACAATTATCAAAGTTTATAAAATAAAAAATGACTTCGTTTTTTATTGACCAAGAAAATATTTTCTATTGACACATTTTATTGAATGCCCCAAATGCTAGAAAATATGAAAAATATTTTCCAGGAAAATATTTTGAAAAATATTTTCCAGAAAAACATTTTGAAAAATATTTTTTTATAATACAAACGGAGCCTAAGTATATAATAAATTTAAATATTAAAACGTTATATCAAATATAAAATATCTTTTATATTTGTTCAAACATATTGTTGTTCCTTAAATAACCTAGAATGGGGGGTGAATTGGGTACTAATTAAAATTTTAAAAACTAAGAGGGATTTTCGAGAATAAGCACAAGTGAAAGGAAAAAAGAAGAATGAACACAAGAATTTATAGTGGTTCAGTTATCTCAAGCCTACGTCATCTACTTAAGGCACTTCTTAAGAGTTAATTCTACTATATGTCTCCTTTGGGTGAAGAATAAACCCTTACAATAACCACAAGAGCAAACCCTTGCTCTTTTACAAATCATTTTTTCTCACAAGAGCAACTTAATGATTTAGCACATTTTTTATACAATAAATACACTTAACAACCTCACTTTCTATCTCAGAACTCAACAAATTATAGCTCACAAACAAGTTCTCAAGAAATTAATTGAAATGACTCAAGTTCTAAAGAGAGAAAAAGTAGAAAGACTTTAGAAATTAATAAATTCTCAAATGAAAAATTATTATAACTTTGTTTCAGTCATAAATAGTTTTTATTTATAATTTTATCAAGAAAATGATTATTAGGGGTGCATTAAATATAAAAATAGTTGTTCAACCATTTAAATCCCCGTTATTTAGAGTTACAGAAACTCAGGTTCGACTGCTGAATCCTTTACTTCTGCTGCCAAAAGTTGAATTGCCAAAAACTCATGTTTAAAAACTTGACTTCAATTGCCCAAGTCCTCTATTTTGGTTGCCGAAGTTCGTTGTGGACCAACATGCAAAAGCACTTAAAAACCCATACCTTTTTGCCCCGAGATCGGATTTTCATTTCGTTTGAATCATTGAAAAACTAATTCAATAAAATTTTCAACTAAAGTATTTTCAAAAACTAATTTTACATTACTCAAAAAATGAAAAATCATTTAACTCCCCCTTGATCAAGAAATAGGCAAAAATATAAGACACTAAGAAATTTTTAGAAATACCTAGACTTGGCCAATCACAACTAATTAAGTGAGATTCACATTATATAAAGAAAATAAAAAATTACATTGTAGAGTCTCTTATGAGCTTTGCTTCAATTTTTTGCTCTCATTCAATCTTGCTTTTGAAGTAATTTTATAATTTTGAATTTAGAACCTACAATCTTAACATAAACATTTTCAAGGTATATTAGCAGCACAATAATTGTTTATTATCATCAAAATATAGATTAAAACTCCTAGGTCCAACACATATTAATAATAAATAGATAAAAAGCTAGTTTGTAGTTTTTCATCTTCTTCTTTAGCCAATGAAGTTTAATTGGGAGAAAGTATTTTGATAAGTAGTCAAGAAAATGTTATTATGTAAATTTTGTGGAATTCATTTTAAATTCCATCAATTTTAATAGAAATTGGTTTTAGTTATAATGCTTCCATCCATAATATATATGAAAACTGCCAATTCAAATATCCAAAATATTATTTAGTTAAACCCTTTTGAAAATGAAGATAATCAAAGACAAGTATTGCCACAAATAGCTAGCAAGTATGATGAAAATGTAGATTTGAGTAATATATTTCAAGAAGGCCTTTTGAACAAAGTCGAAGATGAGAGATCAATTGAGAATATCTTGAGAGCAAAAGCCTTAAAGTTATGGATTATTGATGCACCTCAAGAGAGCTCTGGTATTAGTTACAAATTGGAATTTTGGAACTGAATAAAAATAAGAAAGCAAAACAAATCACACACCAAAGAGAGGAGAACCTGAGCAATGCTCATGCGATCTCCCTCAAAAAACATGAAGATAATATTTTTATTAAGAATTTTGGGTGACCTGCCATGCAAGCGCTCTAGTCATGTTAAAGGTCAGATGACAAAGATATTAACTAAGGACTTCAAGCCCCATGAATCAAACAATGCTGGGCTTTTCATCTTGATATATCCTAAACTTCCACATCTCACAAAACCCATCTCCTACAATCCATATCAACCAATGAATTATATGTCTTCTTAGCCTCATATAATTGCATGATACAAACACCACCATCAAAGATTAGAAACATAGATCAAATACATGCATGCATATTGAACTTTTGGCCAAAGAAATCAACCAAGAAGAAATAAACTGCTGGTTGAATAGATCCCATGGTCATCATTTTTTGTCAAAAACACACAAGAGAAAGGAAAGGAATAGCTATTTTGGTGTCAGCAATCAATTCATTTCAAACTTCCTGATATACTAGCAGAACTTGGAAACCATACTTTTAAAAGGATGTAACACCCCTATTGGTATAGCCTGGTATATTTCACTGTTCTGGTGACCGGTGTCGATCCGGACAATTATTGGGATTAGGGCCACACTTAAGACAATTAGAGAAGCCATAAACACAAATAATTAATAATGTTCAATTAGTTAAGTATAAACAAGAAAAACAGAACATAAGAAGTTAAACGAGCCAAGAGTCACAGCGATGGGTGACCTTCTCGGGAATGACTGCGAAGTCATTTTAAACTCAAATTTCGAACCATAAAAAGTGACGCTGCGGTCCTTAGGACCCTTATGAACACAGTGGAAAAGAGAAAATCACGAAAAAGAACTGTTAAGCCAATCAAATAATTAGGTCAGGGAGCCGGAAGAAAAATTGGATTATTTACAAACCGGGATGAATCGGTGAGGGGCAATTTAGTCAATTAACCCCGAGAGCTGACTCCTGACCTAACTGTCAAATAAAATCGGAGAAAAGAAAATTTCGGAATCGAGAATTAAATTAAAGAACTAATAGAAAAAAATAAATAGAAAAAAAAAAGAAGTTAGAAAAGTCAAAGTTGATGACATCACAAATGATGTCAAAATAAAAATTAATTTTGCCCAATAATTGACCAAGTCAAATGGCTAATTTAAGAGATAAATAACATAAAAAAACAAAAAGAAATTCATTTTGCTTCTTTCTTTCTCCTTATTGCCGATTCCTCTCTTTCTCTCATCTCTCTCATTTTCTTCCTCCACCATGAAAGCTTGTGTTAAGCTCTCACAACCCTAAAAACCTCCATTAATTTCACAACTCCCTTAAGAAAAAAATTTCCCTTGAGCTTTGATTTGAAGATTGAAAAAAAAAGATAAGGAAAATTGAAGGATTGAAGAAGTGGAAATTCACAAATTTAGGTAAGTCCATTTTCTCTTTTAAATTAAGTATTATGAATGGATATGAGGTTGAATAAGTGTGAATTGCATGGAAAATATGAAAAGAAAAACAATTGTTGAGGAACTATGTATGAAATTGGACAGCTAGGGTTATGTTTGAAATGGATGTTTTGATGCAAACAATAAAGTTGTTAAGTGTAAATGAATGGATGAGTATCACATATACAATTAGAATTCAAGTAAATGCAAAAATTAGTAAGATTAGGGTTTGGAGGCCTAGGGTTTTGAGGCAAATTTTGGAGAAATGATTAAATGATGACTTTAGTCTATTATGAGATGAAAAATGGTCAATAATGACCAAAAGAGATGTGTAGAAATTGTGAAAATGAAAACCAAATTCGTAGGTCCAATGCAGCATGACCAAACCCACTTTGAAGGACCAAAAATCAAATTTTACAAGGCTAATTGATATGCCACCAATTGGAGATGAAAATAGACATAAAATAGCACAATTTTCATTAAGGAACCATGGCCAAAAACTGACTAAAACTTGGTGAACAAATTGACCAAAGTGAAAAGAGAGCAGGCTGCCACTGCACCAAACTGACCAAATGAACAGTAACTGTTCATTTGGTCATAACTCGAGTTAGGAAGGTCAAAATGACCTGAAATTTTACCAGCAATTAGATATGATATAGACCTAAAACTTTCATGAAGAACACCAACCCAAATTATGCCATTAACCCATTCAAAATATTGAGCAAAGTTGAGTTTCCAAACCTGCGATTCTGCAGAATTCTATTTGAGCAGTAATGTTTGAAGGGCTATAACTCTCTCTAGGAAACTCGGATTTAGGTGATTCTTGAATCAATGGAAACCTAAGACATAGTAGAACATTTCGTATGAAGAAAGTTAGACCAAATTATGAACTTAACTTGATCAAATTACTGAACAAAATTGGACCCAAAATCTGCCAGACCCAAAATACCAGTATGAACAGTGCACGTGAACAGTAAACTTATTTTGGCTATAACTTGAGCTACAAAACTCCGATTGAGGTGATCCAAAAATGAGAATACACTTAAGACAATAAGGAACATTTTCTATGAAGGAAGTTTTGTCAAATTCTAACAGTAGATTGACCAATGGAACAGTGCAACTTCGGAGCACCAAAACCGAAAATTGGCAATTTTGCCAAAATGACCTAAGCTTTGAGAAAATAACCAAAACCAACAAGTTTAATGATCAAAATGTGGTATGTGGGTGAAGTTGGAGTTCCCATACCTATTAAGCCTTAGAAAGTCAACTATTTGACTTGAATAGTGCAGTGAATAGTAACCCAAAACACAAAAATTTCGAGAACGTCGAATTTAACACGTTAGAACTAAGTAAATGTGAAGTTAAATTTATTTTGGATTTGTGTTAAGTTCTAGTACTGAAACATTGTAAAATTGTGTGTTTCAGTAGAAAAAAATATCGGGAAGGAACCCGAGGAACCGAGTCGAGGCTAAGAGGCGACTCGCTTGAGGTTTGTGCACAACATCACCATGTTTTAAAGTTTATTGATAAAGTGAATGAAATATGTATTTTACATTTGCTTCGAATTGTTGAAAATTTATTTGTGACATTATTTATGATGTTTTGACTTAAATTGTTGAAAGTTATTGTGTATATTTGAAATGAAAATGTTTAGCAAATTGTTAAGATAAGTTTTGAAACCACAGTGTCATGACCATATATTTGAACACCTCACTAGCATGACTAGTGGGGGTAATTAGTTTCGAATTTTGATTCCTTCTCTGGAGAAGTGTTGAGGTGTGCTAGTAAAAGATGAGGTGAATGGATATCCATATATTTGAGCTAGCTAGCCTTGTGATATGATTTCTCTTTAGCCTCTGGCTATTGAGATTCTATTTATTTCGAATGGCATGATCTAACTGTGGGTTTTATGAAATGTGTTTTGATACTTTGCAATGAACCTGATTTGCATTAAAATCTCATAATTTATGTTTTTGTGTTTAATGCTCATGTTTAGTCAAAATTTTGAATAAATGTGATTTAAGTTTTGCATAAAGATTATTTTAGTATGTTGTGCACCACTGAGTCCTAGTACTCAGCGATAGCTTCTATTGCTGTCGCAGATACAGAGACTAAAGGAGCAGCAGACTGAGCTGCTGAGGATCAAGGATCGTTCTGCTTTAAAGCTATCGGGTATAATTTATACCCTGATCGTAAATATTTATTTTGATGTATGTAATGCACAGAAATGTATGGACATGTGAAGATGGGTTTTGAGCAGCTTGTACAAAATCTGTATAAAATTTGTAATAAACTTTAGTTTGGATTTTCTTAATGTAAATTTTTGTATGATGTATACATAAATTGTTTATCTTTAAAGAAATAAGAATGTATGAAATTGATTGACTGTACCTTGAGGACTATTGAATTTTGAACTTGAGAAATTTAAGGAAATGATTGTGAAATTGATTAAGTTGATTGTGAAACTGAAGTAGTGGTTGAGAAAAATTTTTAGAAGTGCTTTTTACAGGTATTTGAAGAACGGTTTTCTCAAAATACAGAGGAAACTCTGTCAAAATTTTTATAGAATTTGCGGCAAAATTTAAATGAAAAAAAAATTTCACTAGTATTTAAACTTTGAATAAATAGTTTTAATTCCTACCAAAAATGCTCACCACTTCCAAAATGTAAGAAAATCGTTTTAAAATCTCTTATAGGGTACTTAATGAGTTATCGGTATGTGAAGTTCGGTAGTTCATTAAGTATTCTACGGGATCATGTTATGCCTTACAGAGAGATAAGGTGTGACATGTTTTAGTGGTATCAGAGCAAGTTTTTGAAGTATGTTTTAAATTGTGAATTTGTGTTTTTTCTTTGTTAAGTATAACTGCTCAATGTCCATTTTTGTTACATACAGTGCATTACATCATGAATATGAACTAACGGAGGGAAATCTCCTTATGTTACTTGTTCAGGAGATACCCTAACTTCAGATTGAAATGGAAGAAGGGGATCGCTCAGTTGAGCAGTCTGTTGAAGTTGAGGCACAAGGGGAAGCCCCAGCTTTACCGAATGTTAGTGGGTCAGCAGCACCGGCCCCATAAATGCCGCAGTTCCCTGCATAGTTCGCACAGCAGATGGCTGCGATGTTTCAACAAATGGCTGGGGGTATGCCTACTCAAGCTCCACCCCAACCACCTGTGGCACAACCACTGCCTCCAGCCAGACAATATGATAAATTACTGAAGTATGGGGCTGCAGAATTTAAGGGTACAGTGGACCCTTTAGAGGCGAGCAATGGCTTGAAAGAATGGGCCAGTATTTAAGAAGCTACATTGCCAAGATGAACTGAAGTTTGAGTACTCTGTGTCGCTACTGCAAGGGGATGCTTATGATTGGTGGAAGACCATCCCCACGGCCATTTGAACCACGATGTTGACACAGGATGACTTCATCGGAGAATTGATGCAAATACATCGGATGCATATGTTGACGAAGCGCAAGAATTTTTGGAGTGCAAACAAGGAAATCGATCGGTGGCAGAGTATGAGAGGGAGTTCTCCCGCCTGAGTCACTATGCGGGGAGTCTCCTTACTACCAGCAAGGCAAGATGTAAGAGATTTGAGACGGTTTGAAGCCCAGCATAAGGATGCAAGTTGTGGGATTTCGACACAGAAACTTCTCAGAGCTTATGTCTCAAGCACTTGAACTAGAGAGAATTGAATTAGAAGTAACCCCAAGGAAAGAAAAATCAGAAAAAGCTGAGAAATCAGAAAAAGACAAGGGGGAAAAATCAGTTGAACAGAGTTCTGGTGCTACCTCTGGAAAGAGAAAGAAGTTTAGTGGACCCAGCAGGGGTCGGGGTGGAAGATTTAGTAGAGGCAGATTTTCCGGACAGAGACCCCTAGGTGCAGTCGTGATCGGCAGGGGTTCACATTCTGCCCTCCCCTATGAGACTTGTGGCAAGATTCATGGGGGGGAGTGTTATTGGGCCACTGGAGCCTGCTTTAACTGCGGAGGAAGGGTCATTTAGCAAGAGACTGTACTAGTGCTCCGAGATATGGTCCAGCTCCTACTACTACCGAGGGATCTATTCAGAGTCTTGCTCCCAGAGGTTCACAGTCTGTTGGCAGAGGAAGAGGCAGAGGTAGAGCCTTTGCTTGAGCGATCGAGTCTGATTGGTCAATCGGCACAAGGGAGTGCTTGACCCGAGTCTACGATGAGACAATGAGAAGAGGTGAGACTTCGATGTGGTAGCTGGTACATTCTCTATCTATGATCAAGAAGTATTTGTATTGTTTGATCCGGGTTCAACCCATTCATATGTGAGTGCTAGCATAGTCAGTTCACTTGCTGTTCCATGTGTGCAAATGGGTTTTGAAGTGCTAGTAACTAGTCTGTTAGGACAAGAGGTCCGGTCAACGAATTTATAGAGACGTCCTTTGGTGATCTAAGGACATGTTTTCTGTCGATTTGATTGAAATGCCCTTGAGAGTATGATATCATCTTGGGCATGGATTGGTTAGCGAGCATCATGCCATGATTGGTATGGCGAAAGAGTCACTTTTGGTCTCCTACTGTATGGTGATGTGATAATACATGGGGAGAGGCATTTATTGCCATCAAACATCATTTAATTTGCATTAGCGGAAGAATGATCGAGAAAGGGTGTGAAGCATACTTGGCACATGTAATAGACACCCAAGTGGGAGTCCAGACTAAGGGACATCCCTCGTATGTGATTTTTCGGATGTATTTCTGATGAATTGCAGGGATTACCTCGAGAAGAGAGGTGCGATTTGAAATTGATGTTATGCACAGTGTGGACCCAATCTCCATAACGCCATATAGAAGGGCACCTGCAGAATTAAAAGAGTTGAAAGTACAGTTGCAAGAATTGCTTGACAAGGGCTTTATCCGCCCTAGTGTGTCACCTTGGGGAGCGCCGGTATTGTTTGTAAAGAAGAAGGATGGCACTCTCCGGTTATGCATTGACTATCGGCAGTTGAATAAGGTGACAATAAAGAACAGATACCCATTGCCCCATATTGATGACGACTTGTTTGATCAGTTGAGGGGTGCAGCTGTGTTCTCCAAAATTGACCTGAGATCAGGTTATTATCAGCTGAAAGTACAAGAGCAGAGTATTCCTAAAACTGCCTTCAGAACTCGTTATGGCCATTATGAATTCCTAGTCATGCCATTCGGGTTAACTAATGCTCCGGCTGCTTTTATGGATCTGATGAACACTATTTTCAGACCATACCTCGACCAGTTTGTTGTGGTATTCATAAATGATATATTGGTCTATTCGAGGAATGCAGAAGAGCATGATAGACATCTGCAGATTGTACTACAGATTTTGAGAGAGAAACAGCTATATTCCAAATTGTCGAAGTGTGAATTTTGGCTGAAAGAAATATCTTTCTTGGGGCATGTAGTATCAGAAGAGGGCATTAAGGTAGATCCAAGTAAGATTGAAGCTGTCCTTAATTGGAGGCCACCTAGAAATGTCACAGAGATTCGCAGTTTTCTGGGGTTAGCTGGATACTACCGTCGATTTGTGAAGGGATTCTCTATGTTGGCATCTCCATTGACCAAGCTACTTAGAAAGGATGTGAAATTTCAGTGGACGGATAAATGCCAACAGAGTTTTGATGAATTGAAGAAATATTTGACTGAAGCTCCAGTCCTGACTTTACCTACTCCGGGTAAAGAATATACAGTATATAGTGATGCTTCTCACAATGGATTAGGCTGTGTATTGATGCAAGATCGAAATGTTATTGCCTATGCATCACGCCAGCTAAAATCGCATGAGAGGAATTATCCAACACATGATTTGGAGCTTACAGCTATTGTGTTTGCTCTTAAGATCTGGAGGCACTATTTATATGGGGAAAAGTGTTACATTTATACAAATCATAAGAGTTTGAAGTATTTGGGCAACCAGAAAGAGCTGAATTTGAGACAGGGGAGATGGTTAGAGTTGATAAAAGACTATGATTGTTTGATAGACTATCAGCCAGGGAAAGCTAATGTTGTGGCTGACGCCCTAAGTCGCAAGACTATGGCAAGTCTACAAGTTACTCCTTTGTCTATGGTACATGAGTTGAGATCATTACATGCCAGTTTAGAGATTAATGATGATGGGCAGACAGCAGTTGCATAGCATGTACAGCCAGTGTTGATTGATCAGATTAGAATGGCTACTCAGAATGATCAGAAGTATCAGAAGTTGATGGAAGAAGTCCGACAGGGCAAGAAACCAGAATTCTCAATCAGAGATGATGGTCTATTGCTACACCAGGGCAGAATGTGTGTTCCTAATGATGTTGATTTGAGGCAGATCATTTTGAAGGAAGCACATGAGTCTCCTTTTACCATGCACCCTGGAGGCACAAAAATGTATAGGGGGCTAAAGGAGCATTACTGGTGGATGGGTATGAAAAGAGATGTGGCAGAGTTTGTATCTAAATGCCTAACTTGTCAGCAAGTGAAGGCAGAGCATCAAGTACCATTGGTTGTTACATCCACTACGATGCAGTGGAAATGGGAGAGAATAACGATGGATTTTGTGATGGGACTTAGAGGACACGAGAAAAGTCATGACGCAGATTTGGGTCATTGTTGTGATCGACTAAATCTGCTCATTTTACGCGATTCGAATGGACTACGATTTAGAAAGATTGGCGAGTTATACATTGATGAGATTGTGAGACTACATGGAGTGCGGTATCCATTGTGTCGAGACAGAGATCCTAGGTTCACTTCTAGATTAGGGTAGTCTTGAGAGAGCCCTAGGAACTAGATTGAACTTCAAGATCTTGCATTCCACCCACGCACGGATGGCGATCGAGAGGGTAATTCAAATCTTGGAGGACATGCTACGGGCTTGTGTGATTGAGTTTGAGGGCAGTTGGGATACACACTTGCCTTTGATTGAGTTTGCTTACAATAACAGCTACCAATCAAGCATTGGAATGCCTCCATATGAAGCTTTGTATGGCAGAAAATGTAGAACCCCGTTGTGTTGGGATGACATGGGTGAAAGAAAGATGATCGGACCCGAAATTATTCAACAGACTGAAGAGAAAATTAGGGTGATCAGAGATCGACTTAAAGCTGCATCAGACCGTCAGAAGTCCTACATTGATCTGAAGAGAAGGGATATTGAGTATGCAGTGGGTGAGAAAGTTTTCCTCAAAGTTTCTCCTTGGAAGAGAATTATGAGATTCGACAGAAAGGGGAAACTGAGTCCTCGTTTCATTGGGCCATATGAGGTTCTGGAAAGAGTAGGTCCTTTGGCATATCGGTTGGCACTACCTCCAGAGTTGGAGAAGATACATAATGTTTTCCATGTGTCTATGTTGAGGAGGTATCGCACAGACACATCTCATGTACTACCAGGAGAGGAAAAAGAAGTGAATCCAGACCTCACATAATAAGAAGAACACATAGAGATTACGGCTTATGAGGTAAAGCGACTCTGAAACAAGCAGATACCATTGGTAAAAGTGCTGTGGAACCATCATTCAGGCCAGGAGGCTACTTGGGAACGAGAGGAGGACATGAGGAGACAACATCCACAGCTGTTCAGAGATTGATACCAGGTAAAATTTCGAGACGAAATTTAATTAAAGGGGGGAGAATTGTAACACCCCTATTGGTATAGCCTGGTATATTTCACTGTTCCGGTGACCGGTGTCGGTCCGGACAATTATTGGGATTAGGGCCACACTTAAGACAATTAGAAAAGCCATAAACACAAATAATTAATAATGTTCAATTAGTTAAGTATAAACAAGAAAAACAGAACATAAGAAGTTAAACGAGCCGAGAGTCACTGCGATGGGTGACCTTCTCGGGAATGACTGCGAAGTCGTTTTAAACTCAAATTTCGAACCGTAAAAAGTGACGCTGCGGTCCTTAGGACCCTTATGAACACAGTGGAAAAGAGAAAATCACGAAAAAGAACTGTTCAGGGAGCCGAAAGAAAAATTGGATTATTTACAAATTGGGATGAATCGGTGAGGGGTAATTTGACTGTCAAATAAAATCGGAGAAAAGAAAATTTCGGAATCGAGAATTAAATTAAAGAACTAATAGAAAAAAATAAATAGAAAAAAAAAAGAAAGAAGTTAGAAAAGTCAAAGTTGATGACATCACAAATGATGTCAAAATAAAAATTAATTTTGCCCAATAATTGACCAAGTCAAATGGCTAATTTAAGAGATAAATAACATAAAAAAATAAAAAGAAATTCATTTTGCTTCTTTCTTTCTCCTTATTGCCGATTCCTCTCTTTCTCTCATCTCTCTCATTTTCTTCCTCCACCATGAAAGCTTGTGTTAAGCTCTCACAACCCTAAAAACCTCCATTAATTTCACAACTCCCTTAAGAAAAAAATTTCCCTTGAGCTTTGATTTGAAGATTGAAAAAAAAAGATAAGGAAAATTGAAGGATTGAAGAAGTGGAAATTCACAAATTTAGGTAAGTCCATTTTCTCTTTTAAATTAAGTATTATGAATGGATATGAGGTTAAATAAGTGTGAATTGCATGGAAAATATGAAAAGAAAAACAATTGTTGAGGAACTATGTATGAAATTGGACAGCTAGGATTATGTTTGAAATGGATGTTTTGATGCAAACAATAAAGTTGTTAAGTGTAAATGAATGGATGAGTATCACATATACAATTAGAATTCAAGTAAATGCAAAAATTAGTAAGATTAGGGTTTGGAGGCCTAGGGTTTTGAGGCAAATTTTGGAGAAATGATTAAATGATGACTTTAGTCTATTATGAGATGAAAAATGGTCAATAATGACCAAAAGAGATGTGTGGAAATTGTGAAAATGAAAACCAAATTCATAGGTCCAATGGTCATGCTGCTGGCAGCATGACCAAACCCACTTTGAAGGACCAAAACTCAAATTTTACAAGCCCAATTGATATGCCACCAATTGGAGATGAAAATAGACATAAAATAGCACAATTTTCATTAAGGAACCATGGCCAAAAACTGACTAAAACTTGGTGAACAAATTGACCAAAGTGAAATGAGAGCAGGCTGCCACTGCACCAAACTGACCAAATGAACAGTAACTGTTCATTTGGTCATAACTCGAGTTAGGAAGGTCAAAATGACCTGAAATTTTACCAGCAATTAGATATGATATAGACCTAAAACTTTCATGAAGAACACCAACCCAAATTATGCCATTAACCCATTCAAAATATTGAGCAAAGTTGAGTTTCCAAACCTGCGATTTTGCAGAATTCTATTTGAGCAGTAATGTTTGAAGGGCTATAACTCTCTCTAGGAAACTCGGATTTAGGTGATTCTTGAATCGATGGAAACCTAAGACATAGTAGAACATTTCGTATGAAGAAAGTTAGACCAAATTATGAACTTAACTTGATCAAATTACTGAACAAAATTGGACCAAAAATCTGCCAGACCCAAAATACCAGTATGAACAGTGCACGTGAACAGTAAACTTATTTTGGCTATAACTTGAGCTAAAAAACTCCGATTGAGGTGATCCAAAAATGAGAATATACTTAAGACAATAAGGAACATTTTCTATGAAGGAAGTTTTGTCAAATTCCAACAGTAGATTGACCAATGGAGCAATGCAACTTCGGAGCACCAAAACCGAAAATTAGCAATTTTGCCAAAATGACCTAAGCTTTGAGAAAATAACCAAAACCAACAAGTTTAATGATCAAAATGTGGTATGTGGGTGAAGTTGGAGTTCTCATACCTATTAAGCCTTAGAAAGTCAACTATTTGACTTGAATAGTGCAGTAAATAGTAACCCAAAACACAAAAATTTCGAGAACGTCGAATTTAACACGTTAGAACTAAGTAAATGTGAAGTTAAATTTATTTTGGATTTGTGTTAAGTTCTAGTACTGAAACATTGTAAAATTATGTGTTTCAGTTGAAAAAAATATCGGGAAGGAACCCGAGGAACTGAGTCGAGGCTAAGAGGCGACTCGCTTGAGGTTTGTGCACAACATCACCATGTTTTAAAGTTTATTGATAAAGTGAATGAAATATGTATTTTACATTTGCTTCGAATTGTTGAAAATTTATTTGTGACATTATTTATGATGTTTTGACTTAAATTGTTGAAAGTTATTGTGTATATTTGAAATGAAAATGTTTAGCAAATTGTTAAGATAAGTTTTGAAACCACAGTGTCATGACCATATATTTGAACACCTCACTAGCATGACTAGTGGGGGTAATTAGTTTCGAATTTTGATTCCTTCTCTGGAGAAGTGTTGAGGTGTGCCAGTAGAAGAGGATGTGAATGGATATCCATATATTTGAGCTAGCTAGCCTTGTGATATGATTTCTCTTTAGCCTCTGGCTATTGAGATTCTATTTGTTTCGAATGGCATGATCTAACTGTGGGTTTTATGAAATGTGTTTTGATACTTTGAAATGAACCTGATTTGCATTAAAATCTCATAATTTATGTTTTTGTGTTTAATGCTCATGTTTAGTCAAAATTTTGAATAAATGTGATTTAAGTTTTGCATAAAGATTATTTTAGTATGTTGTGCACCACTGAGTCCTAGTACTCAGCGATAGCTTCTATTGCTATCGCAGATCTGAGAACTAGAGGAGCAGCGGTCGAGTCTTGAGGATTAAGGATCGTTCTGCTTTGAAGCTATCGGGTATAATTTATACCCTGATCGTAAATATTTATTTTGATGTATGTAATGCACAGAAATGTATGGACATGTGAAGATGGGTTTTGAGCAGCTTGTACAAAATCTGTATAAAATTTGTAATAAACTTTAGTTTGGATTTTCTTAATGTAAATTTTTGTATGATGTATACATAAATTGTTTATCTTTAAAGAAATATGAATGTATGAAATTGATTGACTGTACCTTGAGGACTATTGAGTTTTGAACTTGAGAAATTTAAGGAAATGATTGTGAAATTGATTGAGTTGATTGTGAAACCGAAGTATTGGTTGAGAAAAATTTTTAGAAGTGCTTTTTACAGGTATTTGAAGAACGGTTTTCTCAAAATACAGAGGAAACTCTGTTAAAATTTTTATAGAATTTGCGGCAAAATTTAAATGGAAAAAAAAATTTTCACTAGTATTTAAACTTTGAATAAATGGTTTTAATTCCTACAAAAAATGCTCACCACTTCCAAAATGTAAGAAAATCATTTTAAAATCCCTTGTAGGGTACTTAATGAGTTATCGGTATGTGAAGTTCGGTAGTTTATTAAGTATTCTACGGGATCATGTTGTATCTTACAGAGAGGTAAGGTGTGACAAAGGATCCATGCAGGTTAAATTTGAAGTAGCAAGCAACAGATCAATGACAAATTTGCTACTTGTCAAACCATATAGTCAAACAACTCAATTCGAATTTCCCATGAAACTACCATCAGAATGTAGATCAAAGAGCTATCAACACGATAGGAGAAAGCATGAACATTGAAGGGAATCCATGAAGAGGATATCTAATTCAAAGAGATGAGCAGTTGCATTTTTTCAAAGAGATATGGAGGGTTGTTGAATATGAAAAGAGGTTGTACATGGAGTAGGCTAGCAAGTTACCTAAGTGATGAAAGGGATGAGTGACAGTAAAGAAAGGAAGAGTTAGTCACGTGATCACAAGAGTAATTTTTTATTCAATGTTAGTTGATTTTTGTTAATTTTGGACTTAAAATTAATAAGTTAAGAGACTTAATTGGATCTCAAAATACTTTAAAGGTTAATGTGAATATTTGATATAACTTAAAGGGCCAAAAATAAGCTTTTTGCCTTTTTTTTTTTGAAGTTATTTTAGACTATAGTTGTGATTAGGTACCTATGCTTTGAATAGTTAAAACCATAATAGGCGTTGTGGTTACATGCCGCTAGCTTAAGGTCTTGAGGGTTAAAATTATTTTTTAGAAAAGAAATATTATTTTAGATTTTATCGAAAAAGCAATTATGCAAAAAAGTTTTTTTTTAAAAAGTTATTTTGTTATTTTAGTATAACAGCCTAATTTTTTAAATAATTATTTTATGTGTAAATTATGATATATTAAATATTATAATATTTAACTTGAATTTTTTTGGTTTTCAAAATTAGGTTTTTATTTTTCGAGACAATTAATTTGGATGATTTTGAAAAATTAATTTAAAGACCATGAGGCAAGTTTAAAAATATATTTGGACTCCACAAATTTTTCTAAATTTTTTGTAAATTTTTCAAAATTTTCAAGCCTCGTTTTGAGTATCAAGGCAAAGCAAAAATCAAATTTTGGGTACCTTAAATCGAACTGGTCGAATCGAACAGGACCAAATCAGACCGATTTCTTTTTTCCCTCCCCTTTCTTTCCCCGCGTGCCACTCCCTCCCTTTCTTTTCTCTTCTTTTTCTCTCTCTCCTCCCTTCCCCACAGCCGATCGACCATTCCCCGGCCTCCCCCACATGCCAATACACCTACGACCACCCCTCCTCTCCGATGCCGCCCCTCTAGCCAACAGAAAAAGCTCCCCAAAGTTTCCCCCTTTAAAACGCACCGCTTCAACTTCTTGGGCCGATTACGGCTGATCCGGCCACCAATCGGACCAGGTTCAGTTTCCTTTGTGTTCCATTCTTCGAGAGCTTTCCATAGACACATATTTTGCCAATTTTCATCAGGTTTGTGCGAATGAAGCCCGAGAAATTTTAGGCCATTTTGTTTTTTGGGCTAAATTTCTCCCAAACCTTAAACCTCATTGAGATTCCGAGACCTCTAGCCGCTCCATTCGGGGAGAGCTTCACAACAACACTAATTTCGAATTTTTTCGACACCAAAAATTTGATGAATCCCACAAATTTTGCAGTGATTTTTCAGGTCATTAATAAGTCTGTTTAATTAAATAAAATTATAGCCTAACTTCAAGTGTTGTGGGCTTCGCGTAAATATTCTCATTTCAAGGAAATTTCACATATGACTAGGACTGCATTTTCAAGTCGAACAGGCAGACTGCTTGACCCACTTTGGAAGTGGGTCAATATTACAGTACTTTCCACCATTTTCAGACGCCCCGGATGCATTCCAAGTGTCAGAATTACCGTATGTAAATTCGAATTCCAAATTGCTCTTTTTGTCTAATGCTAGGTTTATAATAAAATTCATAAAATATTCGTGGGTAGCCAGAAAATTGTAATTCCTTTTGCAATAGTATAATAGCATTGCTAAAGACTGCGGGGCATGTTTATAGAATTTTTGGGGTTAGTTTGGATGGCTTTTTCAAAATATTAGTTTTAAGCCGTATGGCTAAATTGTGTAGTTACTTGAGAATTATTTAGTTTGGCAGGCCCAGGAGGGGCCATATGATATTGTTGTGATATGGGCCTGAGGCTCTTGAAGTTAGAAGTGTTGTTTGAGTTGCTTTACAAGTTAGGTAAGTCCTACGTGCAGGGAAAATTATGTCGAATTTTCGGCATTTAGGATGTCTTTGACCCTTTTAAATTATTGTTTTGTTTTAATATTGATAGATTCATCAATATAATTGTTTAGATGGTCTGAGTCAACTTTCTTCCTTCGCTCAGCCACCTCAGTGATCTCCGATTGTTTTGTGAGTAGATATTAATTTTATTTATAATTTCAATATGATTATATATTTAAGGCATGCCCATACATTCACTTATAAATATATGTATATAGTTAAATACTAGGCATACCTTGTATTGCATATTTATTTAATGAAATTGTTTTAGATGTCGCCTTAAGATAATTTGGAGCTGTATGCATGTGGTACGGATATGGATATAGATAGGACGGATAGTCACGACTGTAACTTGACTCTCCAGGACCTGATCCTTATATGTGGATAAGTTAGGATGAGTATGGCTTTGAGTTGATCTCACTAACCCCCGCACTTGGATTATTATTAAGAGAAAGTCCAGCTTGAGTTGACATCGTTGGCAGGTATTGAAATTAAGAGAGCTATATAGGGGATCGACTCCCATATGTATATATGTTGATGTAACACACAGGTGTATGCATGCTCTAAATTATCTTTTATGTGAATATTGCTTGAATTGTTTGATACTATGTGACTATGTTGTATTTCATATCTAGGCAATGTATTAGTTCTAGATAGTTATAGAAATTGTATTTAAAATCAATATCTTACTCTATGAGTCAAACGCTCACCCCTGTTTAACTATTTTTCCTCAGGAGACAGGTGAACTTTTTAAGAATAGCCTGCTTTCTTTCTTATAAGTTTACTAGTAAAAGCTTATTTGTGTTTTTATTTCCTTGATTCATATTCTAGAACTTCGCATGTACTAGTAGTGTACTGTTCTTATCTGGGATTATAATAACTTTATCTTTTGATGTTGTAAACTTATTATGTGGATATGCATGGAGGCATGAGATGGTTATTTCTTTGGATGAGGGAGCTGAGCTCCCATCTGAGCATTTATCTGCTTTGAGGATTGTGAGAGTGAGCTGAGCTGAGCTTCCTAGATTGTGATTTTTTTTTTTATGTTTACAGATCGGGTGAGTTAATACTCCTCATTAGATAATCCAATTTATGGCCAGACTCTGTCTGTTTAATTTCTTGAAATTGGACTATATTTATGGGCTTTATGGTTGGGCTAAGAATAGTTAGGCTTACTACAAGTTTCGGGGCCTTATGCTGACCCAAGTCCTAGTGCCGATACGACCAAAAAATTGAGTCGTGACATTTTAGTATTTTAATGACTAAAACTTATTAAATTTAATTTTAAATTATTTTTTAATATTCTCTAACTAATACATTTTAAATTTTTTTTCAACTGCAGTTTTAATAGTAATACCAAATAAGCCCTAATTTGTAAGAACTCTTATAAAATCTTGGGCAAAGTTTAGTGTTTTCTATGATTTATTAGCATTTCCTTCACTTTTGATTATGATATACAGGTTGTGTATTATTATTATTATTATTATTATTATTATTATTATTATTATTATTATTATGGTGTCCCACATTGATTTGGGATGAGATGTTGGAGCTATATATAAAATTTAAGCAAATCTCCTCTCTTGAGTTAGCTTGTGGGTGGAGTTAAACTCGGTCCATTTTCTTCACATAGTATCTGAACCTATCATATTTCAATGTTGGGCCACTTGTAAATGTATGACGTGAGGGGGTGTATTGTCCCATATTAGTTTGGGATGAGATGTTTGAGCTGTACATAAAACTTGGGCAAACTTTCTCCCTTCAAGCTAATTATTAGGTCCGATCCATTTTCTTTACTGATCGGAACAAACCATGTATATAATTTGATATGATAATTTTAATTTCTTGAATAAGATTTTGAACCATTGCGGCAATGCCAATAGTATTGCCTGTCATTTTTACTGTTTTATGTAACATATTGTATTTTATTTGATTTTTATCCTAAGATTTATTTAACAAAATTTTCATACAATTTGCCTATTTTTATTTTTTAAACAACAATTTATATTTTTAAAAAAATTATTAAAAACCTAACTTATTTAATAAATATTCATATTGAATCTAATAAAATTTAACAAATATTCTAAAAATTTGTATTTCAATATTAATTCAATCACCTATAATTATAAAATTTGAATTCTAATTCCTACTTTGAATTCTTTACATTCAATTTATTGATAGTTAATTTGTAAGTAGATAAATATTATATGACATCAATATTTTTTACGTGAATTAATATATTCATACATCATAAATATATATATATATATATATATATATATATATATATATATATATATATATATATATTAAATTTGATTTAATTGAAGGATAAAAAAGTAAATTACTTGTTCGAAATTTGCTTGGATCGTGAGCTTAGGATTTCCGCTACCAAAAAGCATATGATTCTGAGTTTGACTCTTTATGAGCCATGAAGCATAGAAATGGCAATACCTCAGGTTTTGTGATCCTAAATTTGAAGAAATCTTAATAAAATAAATTTTAAAAGTATATAATTAAGTTTGAAATAAATTTGAGTTTAAAAAATAGTATTTCGAATTCAGATTGAATTTACCTAAGTCGGTTTATATAAATATTTAACTAAATATAAAAATATATATATTTTTATAATAATATTTATAAATTTTATATTTTTATTTTATATTTTTATTTTAAATAAAATAAAATTTAAATATTTATAAAATTATTAAAATTTTTAAATATAAATTTTTAATAAAAATAAAATTTTTATGTATTTATTATTTAAAATATATAAAATTAAACAAGTTTTGATATTTTTTTAATAATAATAATTGAATTTTTGCCGGGTTCGAGTAGTTAATACTAAATTTTAATCGGTTTGAGATAGATTTAGGTTTTAAAAATATTAATCGAATTAGGACTCAGATAAAATATTTTTCATGAGTACCCTATTCGGTGTCATCTCTAATGAAGTATTTGTTCTAATCACGGTAATTTGCGCCTATCTCTATCAACTTAGGTAGGTATTTTATTTTAGCTATTCAACTTCAATTTATTAAATAAAATTCCTCAATTTTAACTTTATTTATAAAAAAAAGCAGATTTTTAGTTTTTTTTTTCTAATTAATACTAAATTACCGTTTGATAAAAATAAAGTTATAAATTATTATTTTCATATAAAAAATAAAGTATGAATAAAATATCATATATTAATAAAATATTATTTTAAATTTTATTATTATTATATTATTAATTTTTCATGTTGTTACAGTTTAAATTTTAATTTAACAATAAATAATGTGTATATATAATTAATAATTTTATTAATTAATTTAATTAAAATAAAATAATTTTATCAATAATAATTATTAATTAATTTAATTATAAATGTCACGATCCAACCTATGGGCCGGACCGGCACTAGGACCTGGGCCAGCCTAAAGCCCTCGTGGCCCGTAGTAAGCCTAATTATTCCCTATTTGGGCCCAATTTCAAGAATTCAACCGGACAGAGTCCGGCCATAAAATGGACCTTTTAACGGGGAGTTTTTTACTCATCCGACCTGTAAACACAATATATAATCAATTGGGGAGCTCAGCTCACCCTCATGATACTCAAATGTCATAAAAATAAATGCATATAATAAGTTTACAGGTCCCTTATCCAATCCAACATACATGCATATAATAAGTTTACAGGTCCAACATGGCAATTATATTACAGACCCAAATCAAATAAATATTTCTAACATATGCAGAAATTCTAGGAGTTAACAAAATTATATAAACATTAATAGATGACCTGCGAAGAAGAAAAGTAAGTTAACCACAACAATAATCCTCCTGTAGCCTGGAAAAATAATGAATAGGAGTGAGCGTTCGACTCACAGAGTAAAATATCAATTTTAACCATAATCTCTATAGCTATCTAAAGCTAATGCACCTTGTAGAGTGAAATGCAACAACGTCAATATTTTCACATCATAACAGCTAAAAGGTAATTTGGAGCACTCACATACCCGGTAATGTCAAATCATAAATATATGGGAGTTGATCCCCTATACAGCTCTCTTAATCCAACCTCTGCCAACGAAGAACTCAAGCCGGACTTTCGCTTAATAAACCAATACGGGGTCCCAGCGAAGAACTCAAGCCATGTCTACCCCGAAGGACCAGGTTCCAGCGAAGATCTCAAGCCGTGTCTACCCGTCCTGTCCATAGCCAACACCATACCACACACACGCCAACTCACGCACACTGCTCCAAATTACTACAACAACATCCATGGCACTTTAACAGTTGTGAATGCAACATAAAACATGCCTAGAGTTTAACTACATAGATACATATTTATAAGTAGTGCATGGGCATGCTTGAACATATAATAATATCGAAATTACAATTAAAATTAATATTTTACTTACAGTACACCGAGGACTATTGTGGCTACTAGATGTAGGAAAATAGCTGACATCGATCACCTAATAATTAAATTATAAATTTATTAGTACTAAGTCAAAATAAAACTCTAAAGAGGCAACAGACAACCTAATTCATGCCGGAAATCCGGCAGAGTTTCCCCTATACCTGGGACTTACCCAACCTGAAAAAGGCTTCAAAATACACTTCTATATCCGTCAATCACACAATCACATCACAAGGCCCCTCCTGGGCCCACTTAAACAGTCAACAATCACAATTTGAAAAATTACAATTTAGCCCCTATAACTAGCCCTTTTGCAAAACTACCTAAACGAGCTCTAAAAATTCTAAAATTTTGCCTCGCAGTCCTTAATAATATTATAAGGCTATTGTAAAATGAATTGTAATTTTCTAATCACCCATGAATATTTTATTCAAGAATATTACTCAATTTCATAAGTTTCTAATAGCTAACATATTCTTAATTCGACCCAATTCAATATTCACATATTTAAACCTCCATCCTCAAGCTTCAACCAATCATATAAAATTTAAATGTCTTAATTTCAAATAATCTTATATGCCCATATGCTAAAAATCTAACTAAAATCTATCTATATTTTTTTAAAATATTCTACAATCACTCAAAAATTCAACAAACACCATAGAATATCTCAAAATAATTTTATTTTCATCATATATTTTTCTTAGAATTTTTCTCAAATTTTTCCTGTTTAAAGAACACTGCATTTATGCTCTACAGACAGAATTAATGAAAATAATCTTACCTGAAGCTTATCTGTGTCTCAAAAATTCTAAAAATTTATGAGGAAGTATCTGGAAGTTGATTCATCCCCAAAGCTCGCCGGAGCAACCGCTGGAACCACCGTGCACGGTGGCCCGCCGTTAGTCGCTAGTGATATCTGCGGGAACTGGTTACACCAAAATGTTCATCTCCTCCTCCTGAGTCCATAGGTGGTCTTAGATCGTCGATCCATCGGTCGGATTGTCAGAAATCTCGTCAGAAAGTAAAAAAAAAAAACCTATTTTCTCTCTCCTCGCCAGCGTGGAAACAGCCGCCAAATCCGGCGAGGCTAGTCTCATCTGAAAAGGCTCGCTCTTAGGAGTCCATAGCCGCTGGAATCACTTCAATCGGACGTCGGGATCGCCGGATAGGAGCATTCAAAGTTTGAGACCTTTTCTCTCTCTCTCTCTCTCTCTCTCTCTCTCTCTCTCTCTCTCTCCACTGTTGGCTGGATTCTGGGCTGCTGTCGCCGCTTGGGAGGTCGCCAGCCAGTCACCGGAGAAGGAAAGAAGAAGAAGAGGGGAGGAGAGGAGAGGAGAGAAATTCCGCGGGGGGGGGGGGGGGGGGGCGGGCCGCCTCTCGATTTTTGTTTTGAAAAAAAATTATATATTTTTTTTTAGGTGACTGGCAGTGACAGTGGAATCCACTGTCACACGCCAAGTCTCATCCCCCTTTCCCTTTTTTTTTATTTTTTTAGATTGTTACATTCTTCCCCCCTTAAGAAAAATTTATCCTCGAATTTTCGAATAAATAAGAGATAAGGAAAAGAAGATTATTAGAACAAGTGCAATAATTACTCCTCTAGCTATGCAGAGATTGGTAAAACATTTATTCTTCAAACTCCTCATATATTATATATGATATTCTACTGCTCTCTGATTCTACTATAGTGTCCTATTTGTCATCATCTCTTTCTAGAGGGCACTTTTCTTGTAACTATTCATTGACCATTTTTCTGACATTTTAAGTATTCGCTATACCTCACTACTATTAACTTGATGTCTCATGACTTCAATCAACTTTGGCGCTTACCTCACTTTTATTACGCCCTAACGTGTCTCTTGGTGACTTCAGTCCTCATTCCTTTGTTTCAATAATCTCTGTTTCCCCAATGACATAACTTATGTTCCTTCCATGGTATCCTATGAGACGTTTTCCTGTAGCACCTATCATAGGCATTTCGTTCAAAATCTTTACTCGTCCTATGACCTTAATAGTCAACACCTATACATCTTCTTATTTTCATGATACTTTAAATTTCCAATCTATTTGTGTCATCACTAAGGTACTTAGACCAACCTCTGTCTATCTTATGTAACTAGTCAGGTAGAATTCCATCCAAGGGCTAAGTGTACCATTTATCAACATTGGAAAGCAAATTGGGTCTCTTCTCTTATATGACAAAAGTGTTTATATTCCCTGACAACTCAGTCCATGCGACTTTATCATTTCTCACTCCTCCTCTGGAATGAGAATATCCTGACTTCTTCATAAAGCTTCTTATTATGTGGCCTACTTCTGATGCATTTGCACTTAGATCAAGGCTCCACTGCTCCTTTAATCTATCATCTCATAATAACTTGTTTTAAACATCTCTTAGTGTGTTCCTAGCATACCTATTCCTTCTTATCCTCATCATTATAACTAGCTTCACTGAGCTTTCTTCCTGTCCTTTAGATCTTATCTACTTTCTTTTCCTGTTTCTAGTATTGTTGATATCTTTCCAACCTTCTGTATTTATTCTTTAACCTTTGTTTTCTCTCATTCTTATACTTTTTCCTTCAAGGATGTCCATCCCATCATCAACTTTAACTTTCTTTTTATTTCTTAGTCCTATCTTGATTACTAGTTCCATTACTTCGAGAATTTTAATCTTACAATTGACCCCTACCAGCACATTCTTCACATTATGTAACACTTGTAATTAACCATATAAAATTCTTTTTGTATCTCCTTTTTCCCAACTTAACTATCAGAACATTATCATTCCCTACCTCTCTTAGTAGGAAATTATACATCCTGGATGGATAGGGGCCCTAGAAACTATAAGTTTCATCTGAACTAACACGGCTGTGGGAAATATGTGCCATACCTTAATTCTAAATAAGATACTTCATGTGTTTATTCTCTTTAATATAATCACATATACTGCCCACAACTTTCCAAACTTCAGCCTCAAATTACCCATCAGCAATAATTTCATCTATTGAAACTCATCCACAATTAGTATTTCCTCCAGCTCATAGTTTAAAACAGTTGCAAGCCTTAGTAGCTAAATCAATTTAACTCCTGTCATTACTCTGATCGTCCTTTCATACTTAACACTAGGTATGCACTTATTGTCATTCTCATATCAGGAAATTGTGTATGAATTGGTACCTACCAAACTCTCAAATAACTAGGTCTCCTTGACTCAATCTCTGTTCCTTATATAACCCTCTAGAACCAATAGCACGAGCTAAACTTGGAAAGAAAGAAAAATATCCTTTTATATTTAACTGTGCCCGATCGTCCATATTATAACGTTTCACCTATGTTTCTTGGTCTTTCTCTTCAAATTTCATCATCTCCTAGCACAATTGTGCTCTACCTATAAGGTATCATCTGCATGAACCCTTTACTGTACCATTGTCCTTCCTGACATAATACTTTATACTTTATTAACTTTACTTATACTCAACCTATGATTCATATCTATCATCATTTATATTGTGCCCTTAACTTTTGTTGAATCCTGAAAGATTTCTCTTACTAATAGATTCTTCCAACACTAATTCCACCCTTATCTATGGTTATTAATTTGATCCTTGAACTTTCTAGTGATTTATAACCACCCATACTTGTCACTTTTTATTCTACCCCTCATCGTTGTTACGTTATTGCTTCACTGCAAAGTGATTCTGTTGATCACACTAAAAATGTTTGCCTGACATTCATAACGAACCTCTAACTACCTTCTCACTATCTCAAAGGTCTAACCTAAAGCCTATGTGTCATTATCTATAATTCTTTCCACTCATCATACTTATTTGATCCCTTAGATTGACTTTTATTCAACTTACTACTTACTAACTTCTTTTTCTCTACCTAATTAGATAGTCCGCAATACCATCGCACACCTTCTAGCTTTTGCTCATTATTATTGTATTCCTCGCCTAATCTTCTTGATACTGTTAACAGGTTAAAAGAATCTTGCCCCATTGTTATTCACTTCACTTTAGAAATAGGGAATAGATAAAGTATGATCCAATCATGTAACTCCAAGCTCTATATTTTAGCCCATAGCACTACCTTAACTACATCATGCTATGAGTATCACATTACTAGATTCCATACCTCCATCACTATTCTCACTAATGTGGTCCCATTTTGGGTTCTCCATCCTTATCATTCACCTTGCCAAGAATAACACTTAGCCTACCCTATATCTTAACTTTGTTCCTTTTATTATGCGCCCTTCAGGTTGTCCTTTCATTTATTTCCTTTGTCTTACCTAAAATAGAACTTGACTATTCTATCCCTGGTTCCATTCTTCTTCCTAACATGACAGTTGTACCTGCTAACTATATCTTTTAGAGTCTCTACCACGTTATCACATATCTGTGCTACTCATATTTGGTCCTTTGACCACTCTAGCAAGTACTTCCATTGGCATTTAGATTATATTGCATCTGCAATCAATTGTCCAAACTTTCATTTTGCACTTTCTTTATCCATTGGCCTTCTGTGATTTATCTTCGCTAATTTATTACTCTTAATACTGTTATAATTAGATTATACTGTTGTTTTGAACAATATGAAGTTAGAAAGGAACTCAGGAAATTGCAGTTATACTTTTATTATATGATCTCTATTCTTATCCTTTAGCTTACATAATACCCTTACTACCTTGAGAACTGATTCTGCAGCAATTTTTATTTATTTGTTATTATTATTATTATTATTATTATTATTATTATTATTATTATTATTATTATTATTATTATTATTATTATTATTATTATTATTATTATTATTTAATTTTTTTTTTCCATGTTAACTCAATTAGTCAAACTTAAGATACCGGGCACCCAAACCTGTCATCCAATTTAAAAGATTTACATCCATCATGATATGATTATATAGGATTCCTATAATGGTACTTGTATCAATCTCCAAAATACCCGAGCCAATTACTCTCTACCACACTCTACAGTCCCATCTGGGGCACTATTTTATTGGTCACCATTATTAGTAATAAACCCCTATCCCTCTTGAAAGAACAAGACCACTCTACATCATAATTGACTGTGAAAAAGGTACTACATCTTCCACCTTGCCAAAACCATGTCAAATTAATGACTCTCTTATCATATCATAGCTCTGTAAATCATCAATTCATAGTTTCGACCTTCGTTGGGTAGTAGGGTTGTACTTTACACCTTACTGATACACACAAGGTATACTATTCTCACTAAGCTCTAAGCAAAATGTTTTTTATACTACAAAAACCATCCAAAATTCCACACCGAAGACTAGATGGTCTCACTTTATAGGTGTCACCTTTACTTTGCAACTAATCCGCAACCTCTAATCTGATGGCAACTCTTGATGGGTAACCGAGTCACTGACTCTAGTTATCTCCCAACTGTGACCTTTCAATATTCTAACTCTAGACTCTTAACCAGGAGTTCCCAACTCCTCTGTAGATATAAAACTCTGTTCTGGCATTACTGTACCAAAATAGAGGCCATCCGCAAACACCCTCATTATGAAGCACCACGGGGATGCATGCAGCTCTACATAATAATCTCATCTCGGTATGTAATATGCAGCTTACAAAGCAGATATCGAGAATATTTTATAGTTACTACGATACGTCCTGATAGACTAGGTCTCCTAATCTCTTATCTCTCTTGAATCTAGTATTATCATAAACTTACTCTGACTGGATTATCCACTAACGACTGCTAGCAGTGGTATCCTCATCCTTATCTAGGGCAATTGTACTTTCAAGACTCACCTTTATGTACTCGTGCCTTGCACGAAATGGGCACACCATTTAAACCCATACTGACAAAAATATAGTATTTATTGGAGTACGTGTTTCCATGGTAGACCTCAATACGTCTGCTAAATCTATTTCACGTTTCTATGTACTCTACGAAAATCAAGACACTAACTGAGGTACTCTTATATTTCCCGATGTATAACGCAGAATCTAGAAACAAGGAATTACAGAAAAGACAAAACATATTCCTATACTCCACATGTAACATCCTAATAAGACTCATTTTACACCCCCAAGTATAGTATTTCCCATGAATCTAGAGCCTAAGCTCTGATACCAATTTTGTCACGACCCAACCTATGGTCTGGACCGGCACTAGGACCTGGGCCAGCCTAAAGCCCCCGAGGCCCGTAGTAAGCCTAACTATTCCTCAACCGAACTTTAAGGCCCATTTGGGCTCAATTTCAAGAATTCAACCGAACAGAGTCTAGCCATAAAATGGACATTTTAACGAGGAGTTTTTGACTCACCCGACCTGTAAACACAATATATAATCAATTGGGGAGCTCAGCTCACCCTCCTCATACTCAAATGTCATAAAAATAAATGGGAGCTCAGCTCCCTTATCCAATCCAATATACAAGCATATAATAAGTTTACAGGTCCAACATGGTAATTATATTACAGATCCAAATCAAATAAATATTTCTAACACATGCGAAAATTCTAAGAGTTAACAAAATTATACAAACATTAATAGATGACCTGCGATGAAGAAAAGCAAGTTCACCACAATAATAATCCTCCTGTAGCCTGAAAAATAATGAACAGGAGTGAGCGTTTGACTTAGAGAGTAAAATATCAATTTTAACTATAATCTCTATAGCTATCTAAAACTAATACACCTTGTAGAGTGAAATGCAACAACGTCAATATTTTCAAATCATAACAGCAAAATGGTAATTTGGAGCACTCACACACCCAGTAATGTCAAACCATAAATATATGGGAGCTGATCCCCTATACAGCTCTCTTAATCTAACCTCTACCAGCGAAGAACTCAATCCGGACTTTTGCTTAATAAACCAATACGGGGTCCCAGCGAAAAACTCAAGCCATGTCTACCCCGAAGGACCGAGTCCTAGCGAAGATCTCAAGTCGTGTCTACCCGTTCTGTCCATAGCCAACACCATACCACACGCACGCCAACTCACGTACACTGCTCCAAATTACCACAACAACATCCATGGCACTTTAAAAGTTGTGAATGCAACATAAAACGTGCCTAGAGTTTAACTACATAGATACATATTTATAAGTGGTACATGGGCATGCTTGAATATATAATAATATCAAAATTACAATTAAAATTAATATTTTACTCCAAGTACATCGAGGACTATTGTGACTGCTGGATAGAGAAAAATAGCTGATATCGATCACCTAATAATTAAATTATAAATTTATTAGTACTAAGTCAAAATAAAACTCTAAAGAGGTAACAGACAGCCTAATTCATGCCGAAAATCCGGCAAAGTTTCCCCTATACCTGGAACTTACCTAACCTGAAAAAAGCTTCAAAATACACTTCTATATCCTTCAATCACACAATCACACCACAAGGCCCCTCCTGGGCCCACCCAAACAGTCAACGACCACAATTTAAAAAATTACAATTTAGCCCCTATAACTAGCCCTTTTGCAAAACTACCTAAACGAGCTCTAAAAATTCTACAATTTTGCTCTGCAGTCCTTAATAATATTATAAGGCTATTGCAAAATGAATTATAATTTTCTAATTACCCATGAATATTTTATTCAAGAATATTACTCAATTTCATAAGTTTCCAATAGCTAACATATTCTTAATTTGACCCAATTCAATATTCACATATTTAAACCTCCATTCTCAAGCTTCAACCAATCATATAAAATTTAAATGTCTTAATTTCAAATAATCTTATATGCCCATATACTAAAAATCTAACTAAAATCCATCTATATTTTTTAAAAATATTCTACAATCACTCAAAAATTCAACAAATACCATAGAATATCTCCAAATAATTTTACTTTCATCATATATTTTTCTTAGAATTTTTCTCTGATTTTTCCTATTTAAGGAACACTGCATTTATGCTCCACAGACAGAGAAATAATGAAAATAATCTTACCCGAAACTTATCTGTGTCTCAAAAATTTCAAAAATTTATAAGGAAGCATCTGGAAGTTGAATCATCCCGAAAGCTCGCCGGAGCCACTGCTGGAACCACCGCACACAGTGGCCGGCCGTCGGTCGCCGGCGACATCTGCGGGAATTGGTGACACCAAAATGTTCATCTCCTCCTCCTGAGTCCATAGGTGGTCTTAGATCGTCAATCCATCGGTCGGATTGTCAGAAATCTCGTCGGAAAGTAAAAAAAAAAACTGATTTTCTCTTGCCTCGTCGGCGCCGAAAACGGCCACAAAATTCGGCGAGACTAGTCTCATCTGAAAGGGCTCGCTCTTAGGAGTCCATAGCCATTGGAATCACTCCAATCGGACGTCGGGATCGCCGGATACGAGCATTCAAAATTTGGGACTTTTTTTTTTCTCTCTCTCTCTCCACTGTTGGCCGAATTCCGGGCTGCTGCTGCCGCCGCTTGGGAGGTCGTCGGCCGGTCACCGGAGAAGGAAAGAAGAAGAAGAGAGGGGAGGAGAGGAGAGGAGAGAAATTGTGGGGGGAGGGCTCCTCCCGATTCTTGTTTTGAAAAAAATTAATTTTTTTTTTAGGTGACTGACAGTGACAGTGGAATCCATTGTCACACGCCAAGTCCCATCCCTCTTTCCCTTTTTTTTTATTTTTTTTTTAGGTTGTTACAATAAAAATTAAAAAAGCAAAAAAATAAAATAGTAATTTCATTTTTTTTAATCTGAAAAGATTTTTTTTTATAAAATAAAATTAGAAATGAAAGAATTTATTTTAATAAATTAAAATTATGTGATTAAAATAAAATGATCAAATAATTAAAAAAATGATCGGTACATTTTACCCGCTCCAATCATGTAGCCAACGTATTGTGGGCCAATGCAACACAACAGTAAAGTTTGAGCATTGTTTTTAAATTCTATTCAATTTGAGCATGGATAAAAACAAAGGATTAAAAATTTAAGATTTAATTAGATCAAATAACATAGAAGTAGTAAATATTATTTAATATATATTAAATTTATATTATATAATTAATAAATTTTTATTAATATATTATTTTTATATTATTATGTTAAATTTATATCATATGTTATTTTATAAATATTAAATTTATTTTATGTAATTAATGATATTTTATAAATTAATATTAATATATTAAATTAATATTATTTTAATAAAAATAGTCTTTTAATAAAAATAAAAATATTAGAAATATATTATTTAAATATTTAATGAACTCTCTCTAAACGAATACTCATTTTTTTAAATTGATTATTAATAAAATTTGCATTATTCAATAACGGTAACTTAGAGTTACCTTTTATAGAAATAAATATCATTATTACATTTAGTAGATTAAAAAAAAATAAAACATCTTCATTTTGTATTTTTTTTATGCATAAAATTATTGCATGTGGTTAATAATGACGTCATTTTATAATGAAAGATAGCAAAGAAAATGATTAAAACTCAATTGACCATTAATCCATGTGACTAGGTTAATTAGATAGGTAAAATTTTATGAATTTTGTCTGAGTTTGACCAATTTTTTATTTTTAAACTCTGTTTATTTTATTAAAAATAATTTATATATAAAAAATATTTTTTATAATTTTTTTATTTATTTAGTGGACTATTTAATTATAATGTTAAATTAATAATATATGTTTATTTCGTATATATATATAAATTTTTTTATATTTTAATAAAATTATTAAAATTTAAAAAATAAAAAATAATTTCTTCTTTTTAAAAAATAAGTTATTTTCTTGTAAAATAATTTTTTTAAAATATTTTAAATATTAAAAAATATGAAAAATATTTTTTTAAAAAATATTTTCTATAAAACAAATCATCAATATATATAAAATTTATAGCCCATAACCATTAGTGAATCTCGGGGTGGTCTAAAATGATACACAAACACAACATTAAAAAACAGTGAATTGTTGAAGCAGTTTGTGCTTTCAGGTCACTGGGAGCCACTTTCTGAGCTTAAATATAATCATTTCTTCACTAACATGTGCATTTTGTGGTTTCTTAAATTCATGGTTAAGGAGACTAATTCATTGGTCGTTGGAGTTTAATAATTGAAATGGGAATCTGCATATCGTCTGCATCTTCAGAGATGTATCAGGCAGAGGATGGCATTGAAAACGTTATATACATAGAAGAAAATACTGCTTTTAATGGAGTTAAAAGACTTGGTTCTCTTTACTCTAGACATGGAAGCAAAGGGGTAAAACAAGATGCTGCTGTTCTTCATCAGGTTAGCTATTTTTATTGTGGTTTTGCTTTAATTATAATACAAAATTTTCTTTTCTTTTCTTGAAGATGCTTTTGAAATTAAAAGCAGTTGATTTCTTGAAGTTTGTTTAATATTCTGTAATTTTAGATTATTTTCCAAGAAAATTATCTAATCATGCACCACCGTGGTTATGACTTGATTTATAATTTGTTTACCTATTATATTTAGATCTTTGAGTTCTTATTGATTGAATTTTATTTTTAATTTACAAGGGCTGTGGAGTGCAAGATGGAGCTTTCTGTGGAGTTTTTGATGGGCATGGAAAGAATGGTCACATAGTGAGCAAGATAGTGAGGAACAGCTTGCCATCTCTTTTACTATGCCAAAAGAATGCCTTGGGAAAGATAAAGAAAGTTGCAGAAGGAAACAATGAAGAAGTTGAAGTTGATTTATTACCAATCAAGAATTTTTATATATGGAAAGAGGCTTGTGTTAGTGGCTTCAAGTTGATGGACAAAGATGTTAAGCTTAAGAGAACTTAGACTGCTCTTGCAGTGGAACCACAGCAGTAATTGTTGCCAAACAGGTAAATAAGAGTTTTTAACAGCAAACAGAGGTTTGCAACTTGTGTTCATGTTATTTCTCATATTGATTAATAAAACAGCGAGAAGATCTTGTTATAGCTAATCTTGGAGATTAAGGGCAGTGTTAGGGATAATCAATGAGAATGGAATCATGCCTATTCAATTAACCACAGATTTGAAGCCTGGGGTACCAAGTAAGGATCATTTTTCTTTTCTTTTCTTTTTTTCCCCTTCTCATTTGAAAGGCAAATTAACAACCAAGCATTGCAACCATAAGCAAAAATCTCCTTCTACCAAGAGCTACTGTCAACTCTAATTTCAGGCGAAGCAGATAGAATAAGGAAGTGTAATGGTAGTGTGCTTGCCCTAAGGGAAGAACCACACATCCAGAGAGTGTGGTTACCCCATGAAGACTCTCCAGGCCTAGCCATGTCTTGAGCTTTTGGAGATTTCCTGCTCAAAAACCATGGAATAATTGTATTGCCAGAGATCTCTTATTGCCGATTGACATCTAGCGACCAGTTCATCATTTTGGCAACTGATGGGGAAAGCCCATTTCCATGAAATATTGAGAGGGGCATTTTCAGTACAATAGAAAAGTAAAACCACCTAATTTTCCTTTCAAAAATGGCAAACTTTTATGAGTGGCTCTGGGTTGGTACTCAGGTATGGGATGTGCTTAGTAACAACCAAGTTGCATTCATTGTGTGGGCAGCAGATAGCGAACAAGCGGCAGCAAAGGCATTGGTGGAGTTTGCAGTAGCCGCATGGAAGAAGTTGCCTTGTTCCAAGGTGCATGATTGTACTGCAGTTTGCCCCTGCCTGCATAAGAGGCAAAGATAGGATGCAGACTATGAAGACTTCCATCTGTTAGCAAACTTCCAGTCTTGGTAATAGTAACAGTTGAATATTGCCTTCTTTCTTTTTGGTGTACCTTGTATTGGAAATGCTGTTGTCTATTTAAGATTCGAGACTACAAATTTTCCCAAGACAATGATGTTAGCCACATACTAATACAGGCAAAGAAATACACAAACAACTAATTTCACTTTCTATCGGAATTAACCCTAAAAAAATCATTTGACATGACTACTAATTTCACTAGAATACTTTCAATGCAAAGCAAGTGAAGCAAACAACGGCAGTAATGCACCCTAAAGAAAAAAAAAAAAAAAAATCTTTTCATGCATGCATGATTGCAAGGAATTACTAAAGTTACTGCCGCAACACCACAAAATTTACACCAAAAACATGGTTCCAAGGATTTAAGCTGCATTCTTTCTAGTTTCTACTGATTTCATACACAAGCATCCCCACTTGGACCAAGGCAATTACATGGTTGTCCATAGAAGGATTAGTTGCAAATGTATTTGCAGAACAATTCAGTAAGTGATCTCACCCAACTGAAAAGACATAATTTACATGATAATAAGCTATAGTAAAAGATTCTGAGGCAAAGAAACAACATACTATATTCAAGAGGTAGAGGCCAAAAGCGTCACTTTTAAATTTATAAAACCATAAATTGATGCAACACTCTTCAATAACCTCATTTCAAAAATTGAGAAGAAAAATTCCATCTGGCAGCCTTTTAAAAGATATCTGCGTCTATCAAAAGAAAAGAAAAGAAAAGGAGTAAGCAAGCCCACAAGTCCCAAAGTGAAGGCAAGCCAATTTTCATGTTTCCCAAAAATCACATAGAATCATTTTTTGGATCATCACCAAGGATGTCATCATATGAAACAGGTACCCCGATCCTGTCACGAACAGATATGTGCTTCTTTTGAGTACAGGACTGTTCATGCTGATTTTGAGGTACTACTTGAGAACCTTCTGGAACACTGGATGAAGCCTCATCAGTTAATGAAATTGCAGTTTCTTGAGCGGAACCCTCCTTGTTTTGCTGTTGTGCTTGCTGGATATTTTGTCTCTTAAATTGCTTCTGAACAATTAAATCCAGGATTGTATAGATTACTACTTAAACAGTAAAATATTGAACAAAACTACTGCCCATGTAGAAGCAAAATGCAATACAAAGCCTTGAAGAGCACACAGATGGAATGACATGTTCAAAGTTCACAATCTTGTTCAGAATGACCAAAAAGGACAAAGGATGAAGGCTGTGAATGCAACTTGATGATCCCAATGCATGCACATGTACAAAACAAAGCCCTGTTCACACGCACAAGTATGTGTATGTGCAACTATTAGACGAAAATCACATTGAAGTAGCCTGCTTAGTGCTTAGATGGGATGGTTTCAATATATTTACCGGATTAATATTGTTACGCACCTCAAAGTACTTGGCCTTTTTTATAATTTCTTTGTAGGCCATTGGTTCTCTTGTTTTCATGATGTTCCATAATATTCCACCTCCTGTTCGTAAGCGTCTACCATCAGCAGTCATCACAAGACTGAATTGCATCCACCTGAAACATCAGTATTTTAGCATGCAATTAAGCAACATATAGAGAAGGAGAAGGGAAAAAATTGTTCAACAGCTGTTAAACAGATAATCCTACTAAACAAATACAAGTGTAGAACAGGGCAAAGATAGTGTGAACTGTGAACACCATCAATATGATGAGGCAAGTTATTGGTAGCTTAATAAAAGAACCAGATAAATAAAAAATTACTATTCATGCAACCACATAGATAAGCAACGAGATGGTGATTACATGTCCCAGCATTTGTAGAGGACAAACTTCTACCAAACCATAAGAAAACCGGTACACAACATTAAAGTACGGCAGCAAAATCACAAGAACTCCTTAAAAAACAAGGTTAGCTGCAAGCTTGCAATAGTGAGCTTATACATATATCTTTTAACTAATTCAAACATAAAGTCAAAAAAAAAAAAAGAAAAAAAAGAAAGAAACAAAGAAATATGTGAAATTCATACATTATGATATGATACAACTTTTAGTCTGTTCAGAATGTATAAACAGTTATCCATGAGATTGATAGCGATCATACCTTTAAGATCCAATTTTAATAATAAAATCAACTTATCATCTCATGTAAATGATCAAACATGAAGGATTAATTTTTCGAAGAACACAGGAAAGCATCTATTTCTATGTTTGTCAGTTTATCACATGTAAACCTATACAGATAAGGAAATAAATTCACATGCATATCAAATCAACAAAGTAAAATATAAAAATAATTAATTATAACCTACACAGAGAAAATGATGCAGTGGTTCAGCCAAGGTATATCTCATCTCAAGCACAGAATTTGAAGTAACAAAATGCTTTTTGCATGAAAATTTGCAAGGGTAGAGAAGAAATACACAGCATTAGATATTCAGAACGACTTTAAATGGGTAGGGGGGCCGGGGAGGGGGTGGGGGTGTGTGTGTGTGGGGGGGGGGGGGGGGGTGTGCGTGGGTGGGGGGTTGGAGGAGAGTGAGAGTGGATAAGCATTGTTGGGTCTGGGCCAGTCCAAAACCAAATTCTTACCTTTTCTATCAGGAACCCAGTAACAAATACTTGTCCATACCAAAAGAAAAGAGTGGTTTGTTTCTAAAAATATTGTCATCGGGTGTGAAAAGAAGGCAATATTGGGAGGGGTAAGGTCAGAGTCATCCCCAGAAACACCTAGCAGTAACAAGAGAAACCACATCTGGAATGATTATTGAGAGATAGCAAGGGTCCAAGTACATGTAGAGAAAAACACAAAGCTACTAACATTTTGAAAACAAATAATGAAGACAGAATACACAATGTTTTCAAGAAAAATGCTTGCAAAGCATGAACAATGGAGCCCAAGGATCTAATGAGAAAAGGACCATTGGGACAAATCAGGTTCTTAGAACAAGAAGATGCAGCAAAGCATCTTCTAATGGAAAATTGAAACCAGACCAACAAACTCTAATTCTATCTGCTGTCTGTTTCTGTCAAGGATTTAATCAGCATCAGAAACCCATAAATTTGTCATCCAAATAAATCTTGGAATGCATAGTTGACATGAAACAGCACATCACATCAGAATCTTGCTAACAAAATCAGTTCTCAAACAACCTAATAAACTTTCTTTCTGAAACTACCTCTGTCACCAGATCACTTAACGCAGAAATTCCCAGACAACCTACGGCAGTATATACCATGTAGGAGTTTTTTCTCTTTCAGGCGTCTACAAGTATCTACCACAAACCTACAAAACAGAATAATAAAAACATAAATTAGATACCAATCCCGACTAAGCATAAAGCATAAACAACTAAATCAAGAAAACACATATGATAGAAGAATAAATGAATTGAAGGATTCCCCAGAAGCAATACATGCAATTAAAATTCAAATTCCATTCCTAGTGCATTTCAGAAGCAAATTTACCTGTTTATATCTGTCACATTTGGCCCTAGACTACCTCTCTTTTTCCTATTTTTCTTCTTATTTTCCCTACGCCCGCGGTTTTTGCTGTGCAAAGCATGAATTCCAATAGTGTCGCATACACCCCCACCACCACTGCTTTGTCCCTGACCAATTTGTGGGTTAAGCTCAAGCAACTCTCCTTCTTCCACATCAACCATCTCAACATCTTCAGCCACTTCGTCTACTTCAGAAATAGCTTCCAATACACTCTCTCCTTTCTCCATCAAATGCGACTGCGAGTGGCTGATGGTGTGTATCTACAATCTAGTGAAACAAACTGAGATTTCTGAACGATAACTTCGTACCAAACAAAGATGTAGAGGTAATTGGTTGCATGAGTATCTGCTTATGAAGTGGGCTAGGCTTTTTATTGGGCCCAGATGGGCAGAACACCTGAGCTCAACATCTCAACCCTATAACCTCCATGAAAAATGTTATCTTAATTAGAAATTATTAAAATTTATTTTGATATTAAATTTGATATTTTAATTATAAAAAATTAAAATAATCCAGTAATTTTTTGATAATCAAGTAATTTTTTGATATTTTTCAAAAAAGTATATTTTTTTATAAAAAAAAATAGATTTCAATCTTAATGTTTATACATTAAATTTTTTGTATTTTTAATTTTCTTTATAATTTTTTTATATAAAAATTTTAATTTTTTAATTTTTTTTTACTAATTTTTTATGTAAATAGTGAAAGCTTTGTGATATTTGCATGTTATAATTGGTAGTGGATTTATGTAAATATAATTATTGTTTGATTTATATAAATAAAAAGAAGTTAACACAATTTTTAGCATTTTAAATGGAATTCCTTGCTTATAGAAGATGTTATACTCATACCATCACAAACTCGTCTGTAATTTGCACTAATTTCGTGGTATATTTAATGTTCAAAGGTTGAATATTTAATACAACTAATCATAATTAATTAATTATATTTAAACTACAAATATCAACAATTATGAAGATTGGGTGAAATTTCAAGAGTGACTTTTTTTAAAAAAATTCAAATTTAATTGTACTGATTTTTTTTTCTTCTAAATAATTTTTAAAGTAATATTTAGTATTTTAATAAGTGTTAAAAATATTTTTTTTATATTATTCGGTGTCACGGTATTTACACTAGTATTTGAATATTGAAGAAATAGTTAATAAAACGTTACCCTCCTAGATTTTAGAGATTAAAAGAGTGTTTTGACTAGTATCATAGAAATAATATTATTATCTTTATATTTAATCACTAACTCAATAACTATTTTTATTGAATAATTTTTTTTAAATCACTGTATAAATAGTTAATCATTAATAATTAAAATTTAACCGTTATACCTAAAGAAATTGCTAATAACTATTAGAATAGCTAACAGTTATTAAAACAGATAATATTATCGAACAAACCTTAAGACTAAGGGGGATCAGTGGCCTTATAATAATAATAATAATAATAATAATAATAATAATAATAATAATAAGAAGAAGAAGGGTATATTAATAATTTATAAGTGTAAAATCTTTAAAAAATAATAATTCATAAAAAAAAATAAAAATAGCAGCACATTAATTTAACAAATATTTTGCATCAGCTCCTTTAATTTTGAGGAGAAATCTTATATTTTACTAGATTTTTTAATAAATCAATAATAAGTGATAAATTTAAATATGTCCTATTTCTAAAAGGAAGCATTCTCTCTACTTTATATAGTGTGATATATTAATGAGTAATGATTTTACTTTAATAACATAATATTATATATATATATATATATATATATATATATATATATATATATATATATATATATATATTGAAAATTTTAAGCTATAAATAAATTTATTAATAAGAAAATTTAGAAAATTATGTCAATTTTCATATCATAGTTTTAATGTGTCAATTTAAATGTATTGTTAACTTTGATATTATATTTATATTGATAAAACATGTTTACAAGCATTAATAATGAAGTTATTATGCAATACTTCTAAAAAATATGAAAAAAAATAATTGAGATGTAATTGTGATAATTTATTTTTTTTAAGAATAATTATACTTATTTATGACTAAATTATATTTTATATGTATTTATTTGTATAGGAGTTACATATATATATATATATATATATATATATATATATATATATATATATATATATATATATATATATATATATATATTAAGCTCCTTTAAATAAAAAAATTTTGTGTCCATCACTAATCTCATCCATTATTTGTCTATACATCCCAAAAGCAACACATGAAAAATGAACTTTAACCCAATATATTAGAATCCTCATTGAAATTTTGGAAAAATTTTAATACTTTAAGGCTCTGTTATTTTACAAAAATTAAATTATATATAAAAAAAATTATGAAAAATATGAAAAAATATTTTTTATTATTTTAGTTATAATATTAAATTAACAGTATAAATTATATTATGTATGTAAAAATATTTTCATTATTTAATAAAATTATTAAAATTAAAAAAAGACTGTCTTTTTTGAAAAGTGAAATGATCAGAAAAATATTAATTATTGATTTATTTTCTTGAGTACTTCAAATATTAAATAACGAGTGAAACAAGCGAAACTTAAATATAAGTTTTAATCAAAATTAATATATATATAATATTGATTATGACATCTTACATCATCCCTATTGTTTCTACCAGGCACTTAATCAATTCATGTGCATCTGCAGGCTTGCTCCACCCACTTTGATTATTGTCCCCTGTTTAGCAAAAACAGCTTTTGTCATATTTGAAGATAGTTTTGTTCTATTTTTCAAAAGGTTTTGGTTTGACAAACAAAAACTTGATGAATTAATTGATTTTGCATGTTACTGTGTGATAAATTATAATAGCTATCTAAAGTTAACTTTAAATTTCAAAATATAACATAAAATTGCTTGAATTTTGAAATTTTGTATAGTAAATTTTGTTGACTTTTAGTACTTGTTTGACATTACGTTTGGAGATCTAAAACTGCTTTTTTAAATAAAAATACTATTTTAGATACTGCTGAAAAAAATAGTTTATAAAAAATTATTTTGTTATTTTAGTATTCTTATAACTAAAACTTATCAGGTTTGATTTTAAATTATTTTCTAATGCTCTCTAACTAACATATAAAAAAAATAATTTTCTCAACAACAGTTTCAATAACAATGCTAAAGAGACCCTTAATAGTCAGTTTATATAATTTAAAGTAGTGGTGACGACGTAAACAATTTTTTCTTCACTATGTGACGATGACAAAATTGACAATAATTTTATTCATTAATTAACCATGAAAGAATTTCAGTTATACGAAATAATAAAGTATTAGATGTATAACAGTTTGTTAGAGGAACTTTACATTCAGAAAATAAATAGCATTAATGTGTTACCTATAAATTGACTATTAAAAGTTAAAAATATTTTATTATATAAAATTTTTAAAATTTAAAAAATTTTATGATACATTTTAAGTTTAAAGACATCTTTATTTATAATTTTTAAAATTCAGAAATAACTCTTAAAATTTATTCATATCCAATTTACAAAAATACAATTATAATAATTTATTAGAGATATCATGCTAAAAATCAAAAGATATGAGACCTAGCTCGACATAGCAAGTTTGAGTTAGAATCATAATTGAATTGATTTAAATTGAATAGTAGCTAAATTGACTTAAAATTAAACTGTTTAATTTCAAGTCCAAATAGATTTTTTATTTAAGAAATAAAAATAATATTTTAAAAAATACAAATCCCTGAATTTAATCAAAATTAAATCGAATCGGAATGGGTCTTAGAGCCAATTCAGATTCATACTCTCTATGAGCCGAAACCAACAACATCGTACAGACTCCAAATCAAAACTGACCTGTAGCTAGTTGTTTTGATATGACATGACACCTTTGTTTGTTTATAAATTAATATTTCACTTATTTTTCAGTCCGATACATTTATCTGAATGAGTCGCCACTGGATAGGACACGAGTACGAGAAAGGGCTTCTTCAGTCAATCAAACATCAAATTATCTAATATTCAGTTTTGTTTTTATTCCCGGCCGGTCTCCATCATTTGGGACGATAGCTCAGATTCCTCATGGAACCACTGTACCTAACCAGCAGTGCACAGATATTTCCATATAAGTCCAGTAATTTTAGCCAAGTCTCAGCTGCCACGGCTCCCTGCTTTGCTTTTACTTTCCATTGGTGCAAATGCACTGTAAATGATCAAATCATACCTAATTTGACTGCATTCCCATTTGCTGGCCTAAGACGGTGTTCTCTTCGTTTATAAATTAGTTAAATTAATTTATAAATTTTAAATATAAAATATTTATTTATTTATAATAAATTTTTAATTTATAAATTTAATTTATAAATTAAAAAAATTAAAAAATTTAATTTTTTATTTTAATACTTATAAACTATATGCTTATAAATTAATTTAACTAAATATTTTATTATATTATTTTTATTCAATTTTTAAAATTTTATCATAAATCTCATTTAATATCTTTTTTTATCATTTTAATAATAAATATGTTTATTTATTATTTTTTAATAAATATATTTAATTTTTTAATTACTTATGAGTAATTTAATTAAATAAGTAATTATTTAAAATTTTGATTGCTTATAAATTTAAATTAGCTTATAAATAGTAATTAATTTTTATAAATTAAATCAAACACCCTTTAAGTATTTATCTCATAATGTGATTTAAATATTAATAATTTTTTAACTTTTTAATTAAAAAAATAATATTTTGAAAATGTAGTCATTGTCTTTATAATCTCATGGTACTAATTAACTTTAATAATGAAGAATGCATTATTTAACATTAATGACTCTCTTAATTTGTCTTTAATAATTTTTTTAAATAAATTAAAATTTTTAGTAAATGAAATTGAATTAGAAATAAAATTGAATTGAGATGAACTGAATAAATTAAAATTTTTAGCAAATTGAATAAAATTAATTCGATTTGATTTATTAATTTGAATTTCAACTTGAATTTTATTGTAGACACATTTTGGATTAATTTTAAATTCTATTTCAGTTTTTTTTTAATTCTTAAATCTAATTTAAGACATAATATTTAACTAAAAATTTATTTAATTGGATTTTAATAGTTTTTCATTAAAAAATCGAATTGAATCCAATATATCAAAATTTTAAAATTAAAAACTAAGTGGAATTAATTTGAATCGATAAATAAATCAAATTAACTTTAATTTAATTTAATAATTTTTTATTTAATTGAATTCCCACTTTTTAGTTTCATGCAAATTGAATTCTTACCCTTAAAAATATTGACTTAATATAATGAAAAAACAAATTGCTTATTTAAGAGCTATTTAGTTTAGCTATTAAATATAACTAATAACTAATAATTATTTCTGATAATCGAATGTAGTTCTAAATATTTAATAAAAATATGTTTAAATATTACTATTATAAATAAATTGATAAAAGTATATATTATATTATTTATTTTACTAATTAAATATAATATAATTATTAATTTATTATATAATATATTAAAAATATAATTATTATATATATATTATTATAGTTATAATATTTTATATTTACTTATTATATTTTTTAAAATTTATTAATATAAAAATTACTTTAAATAAATTTACATAAACTTTATTTTAAAAAAATTATTAAATATTTTAATTCACTTATTGAATTATCTACATAGAGAGAGCCATGTGGGGGCCAAGAGGGGCATTGGTTCATCCTGAAATTTTGAAAATTTTCAAGGATTTAAAAGTGATTTTTTAATTTTTTTAATTATTACATTAAATTTTGATGAATGTATGAGCTTGAGAGTTTTAAAACTTTTAAATGAGTTTAATAGTAATTTTATATAAAAAAATATTCTAAATTCTTTATTAAAAGAATGATATAATGAAATACAAATCTTTGTACTAAACAAAAATTCAAATCATTATTATTTTTTGATCCTATATTTTTCGTCAATTTTATTTTATCATTTTCTCATCTAATAAATTTATAATAACCGACTTCTATTCTTTAAAATTTAAATTATTAGATAATATCATTAAAAAAAGAGTCTAATATAATTCTCTCATATTTTTTTATCAATTAAAAATATTAGTAGCTTTCTTCTTATAATTTCATTACTATTTTAGATTTTTTTTTCTTGCTAAAATATCTTCATCCATAAGTTAGAAAAAAAATTTTCTTTCGCAATATTAGAAGTTAAACCATGTTATTTATTTTATTTAATTCATAATTTTAATTAAATTTATTTTTCATAATTTTTTTATTTTATTCAATTTATAATTTTAACTAATTTGATTTTCATAATTTAAAAAAAATAAATTTGAGATAAATTAGATAAATTTTTTAATATTAAGTCATCAATATATTTTAATTTTAATAATTCATAATATTAATCATTCATTATATTTTTAAATTAATAACAATCCCATTTAATTTTTAATAAATTATTTTTTTAATTGAAATATTAATTTTTATTATTATATTTATTAAATATTTTTATTTTATAATTATAAAATAATTATTATCTTTAATTAATTAATCTTTTTAATTAATACTTATATAAATAATTTATTAATAAATTATATATTTTAATTAAATTTTTAAATCAAAATTTTGGCTCTATCACTCATTATCTATCGGCCTTTTTTAAAAGAGGAACCAGCAGGCTCTTTTTGGAGTCCCACCGATTAGACTCGCTTTGAAAAAACAAGTACCACACAAGATTTTGCTTTTGTTAAGAGTACAGGGGATAAGTTTGCTCAAATGATAAAAGCAGAATAGTCATATAGAACGCTCGCCAATGCCCAATGGGCAAGCATTGCTTAACCGACAAAACTGTGATCACTGTGGCCCCCGCAGGCGGACAAAGTTTTCCATTCTCGAAAGCAACTGATTCCATAAATCGATAACCGTAGCAGCTATTCAATGCAGCACATTCCACCGCAACTCACTCATCCTTTCCATGAGGACCCAACTGAAAAACGGCTCAGATCTATTCTGTCCCCACAAGATTCCTAATCATAAATGTGATACACATTTTCCTTAACGCCAAGTCAATCGCATCCTGATCGTTTTAGCATGCGGGACCCACACATTTGGAAAAAGTGTGGGCGATCCGTTTAAGCACCAGCCGGTTATAAATAAACACGCCCACCTGTTGTTCAAACCCACCAATATTTTCAGTTTCACCAACCAATCAAAGCACCTCTCGCTCCACTGGCAAACCAATCATGACGAGCCTCGCCACCGGCGTAATTCTTCTCCTGGTTGCTCTATGCGGTCTCTCCGCCGGTAGCCGAGACATCGTCGGAGACGTTATCCGGTTGCCATCGGAAGCGTCTAGGTTTTTCCGTCCAGGTGGTGGTGATGACGACTCCACTGGGACCAGATGGGGGATTCTTATTGCTGGATCTAGCGGATACTGGAATTACAGGCACCAGGTCATGATTATTCCTTAATTTTCAATGTTATGGCTAAATTTGTCTAAAATTTTGATATAATTAGCAATTTGATCTTCATTTATTTTGTTAATAGTTCTTGGTTTCATTTGAATGATCAATTCTATGTAATTTTTCTAATATGATTTTATTCCAAGTTCTCTTTGGAGCTTAGATTAGATGATGGATAAATAAATGGATTATTACCGTCCTTTCTCTTTTGGCTACCGGGAAGTGTGAAGACGAACAGATAGAACGGAATTTTTAATTTCATTGTCTGATGTAAATGCATCTGTGCATTGAGTTGAGTTGAGCATATTAAGTTGCAAGAGAAAAGAAAACCAGGGGCAAACTTAGGATGACCTTGGTCGTTGTGAAGAAAGATTTATTACTGCCCTTAATGGAGGAAAATGATCCTTGTAGCTGACCTTATCTAGTTAAGAATTAAGATTTAGCTGAGTTGAATTATACTTCTTGTTCTTATTTCCAAGGTGATTTAACGTTTTCTGCAGTTCAAATATTGTCAAAACCCATATTGAGCTCTTTATTGACGAGATAAAGGTGTGATTAGATGTTTACTTTCATTGCTTCTGTTGGTATAACCAACTGCTTCGTACTTTTACGCTAACCCCCAATCCTTATCCTGTATTGGCTGGGAATGAACAATTTCTTTTGAGTTAGCGTCTGCTGTGTTAAATCTTTGTGTGGCTATCAGGCAATGAAATTTCTCAAAAAGCTTGCATACTTGTAAAGGAGGACTAAACACATAAATTGCTGAATTGCTGTAATTTTGGATCTGCGCGGATGTCAGACAGCTAAATGTGTGATTGAGATCCTTTAGTGGTCAGAAACACCAACAACATGTTGCCCATCTTACCTGGATATGTAATTGGTCTAACTGTACTACAATTCTGTCAATCAGTTGTGTAATAATGCTTTTCCTTGTCTTGTCCTTATTTCTTTCTTGTTGAGGGGATAGAATTAGAAGAGAAGAAGAAGAGAATTTTTATAGTCGTTGAAGAGGTATATAAACTAAAATTTCTCTATTGTCCAAAATCTTATATTATAGGGGAATGGGTCACTAGGAGGGCATCTTTTAGAGAATAACAACCACTGGAGAAAAAAAAGTTCGAAAAGATGAACAGGAACTACTGAGCCGTATGATCCCCCAGCAACACTCTCATAAAAGAAGACACTCTTTTATATTTGTAATTGTTTTTTTAAAAAATTGTGGTTAATTATGGAAACATGCAGTTTTCTAAAGAATGATTCCAGGAGATCCACAAAAACGCTGATTCTGATTTTTCTTAAAAATCCATTAATAATGTACAATTTTTTGTTATGAATCTCAGCTGCTCCTTAATGTACAGTTTAGACTTTAGAGTTGCTCTATCTATTTTTTTTATATTTTTATTGATATTGGCCATCTACCTTTGGTTCTTCAGGCTGATGTTTGTCATGCCTATCAACTCTTGAGGAAAGGTGGGCTAAAGGAGGAAAATATCATTGTTTTCATGTATGATGACATTGCTTATAATGTAGAGAACCCAAGGCCTGGAATCATCATTAACAGTCCAAATGGCGAGGATGTCTATAAAGGTGTTCCAAAGGTTTGTTTATCTCCAAAGCTTAGTTGCCAAGTTGCCTATGTATAAATTAGGATTTCCTTCTCATGAGGTGGATTTTCTTATGGCAGGATTACACCGGTGAAGATGTTACTGTCAACAATTTTTTTTCTGCTATCCTTGGAAACAAAACGGCTCTTACTGGTGGTAGTGGGAAAGTTGTGGATAGTGGTCCTAATGATCATATTTTCATTTACTACAGCGATCATGGGGGTCCTGGGGTGCTAGGTTAGTGTCAATTGAAATATACTCTAATGAAATTTGCTTAAATTCAAATTTAATCGTTGCATGCATTGGCGGATAGTTATTTTATGTGAATTAATATTGCCCCCCTATTGGGATGAACTGTTATTTATGAAATCTTTGAAACTGTTTATATTTCTGAATGGTATAATTGATACTTATTGTCCATTTTGTGGTCGACTATCAGGGATGCCTACCAATCCATACCTTTATGCTGATGATCTGATTGATGTCTTAAAAAAGAAGCATGCTTCAGGGACCTATAAAAGCTTGGTAAATTACTTATTGAACTCAACTGAAAATGTTGTATATCAGTTTCAGTAAATTTTTTTTATGGGCTTTATCTTTAAAATTGTAGGTGTTCTATCTTGAAGCGTGTGAATCTGGGAGCATCTTTGAGGGCCTTCTTCCTGACGGTTTGAATATCTATGCAACCACAGCAGCTAATGCAATAGAGAGTAGCTGGGGCACCTACTGCCCTGGAGATTATCCTAGTCCTCCCCCAGAATATGAAACCTGTTTGGGAGACTTGTATAGTGTTGCTTGGATGGAGGACAGGTATGCATAGTGTTTGTATTCAAATTTATTGTTTACCTAGATGTTAGGAAGTTAGTATTGAAAGCAGAGCATGTGATTCAGTTGTTTTCACCACCCAACGTATAAAAGGATAGCAATAAATTTTAATAGAAAATTGAACCCATTAGGCACAAGCAGCCGCAGATTATTTACTTCTTGTTTGGGCCGTAGCTTGGGCTTTTGGGTTCATTCTCTATGCCAAATCTTATTTGTTTGTTTTTCAAAAAAAAAAAATTGTTTGTATTTTCTACAATAGGCTGAAAATGAAATATTTAGTTCATTGAGATATTTTTCAAATACTTGTTTTTTTACAAGTTCTAATATTTTGAACTTTTCAACAGTGACATACACAATTTACAGACAGAAACTTTACACCAACAATATCAACTGGTAAGAACATTTTGCCATTCTTGTTACTTTGACTATGTGGAATAACAAGGACATTATACTGTGCTTAAAGTAACCAGTGAACATTCTAAGTGCCTTCACTTTCATATCATGTTTTTACTTGCCTACATTGTCATCTGATTTATTATGATCCTTTTGCAGGTTAAAAGGAGAACTGCAAATGGCAACTCTGCATATGGATCTCATGTCATGCACTATGGTGATATAGGACTTGGCACAGATAACCTCTTTGTGTATATGGGAACAAATCCTGCAAATGATAACTATACTTTCGTGGATGAGAACTCTTTGATACCACCTTCAAAAGCTGTTAACCAGCGTGATGCTGATCTTGTCCATTTCTGGGATAAGGTATTTTTTTTCTACCTCTTTTATTCCATATAAAATTGAAATATTGACTTTTTAATGTTGTGAATACTGAATAGCTAATTTCTGGATGGAAGTAAGAATTTGCTTGTGCTAAAAATTCATTGTTGTTATGGTGAAGGTTTGGTGCAATAAGAATGAGGGTTATTGATTAAATGAGTTAAAATTGTCAGGATTGAAACACATTTAATGGTCCCATAAAAAATTTATAGAGTTTGAAAAATCATTTCCATGGTGCCATACTAGGTGTTCATTGGGCTAGAGAACATGAAATGCCTATATTTACAGTGGGGATACACTAGGCTATGCTATGCTGGTAGATATAAAGTTAGGAAGAAGATTAATATTTTAACTTCTTGTAGGAAGTCATGCATCAGTTGCAAAACTATGGAGATGACTCCTCCTCCAATATTCTACTGTTATGAAAGTAGTAAACTCTTCTGCTGTTATTCAATCTAAACTGTAGCTGCCATTTATATTTTCTGCAGTACCACAAGGCCCCTGATGGCTCTACAAGAAAGGTTCAAGCTCAAAAGCAGTTTGTTGAAGCAATGTCTCATAGGATGCATATAGACAACAGCATAAAACTTGTTGGGAAGCTGCTATTTGGAATTGGAAAAGCCTCCGAGGTGCTGAACACTGTTCGTCCTGCTGGGCAACCTCTTGTTGATGATTGGGCTTGCCTCAGAACACTGGTACTATTACTACTCTCCTTACCTTGGGATGGCAGATATGATGTCAACTGTACCCTTTAGACATAAGAAGTTGCCCTATTCTTGTGTGCAGGTGAGGACATTTGAGACACATTGTGGATCCTTGTCCCAGTATGGAATGAAGCACATGCGCTCTCTTGCAAACCTCTGCAATGCCGGAATTGGAAAGGAACAGATGGCCGAAGCATCTGCACAAGCTTGTGTCAACTTTCCATCTGGTCCATGGAGCTCTCTTCACAAGGGGTTCAGTGCATAACTGAAGAATATGTGTTATATATTTTCAAGGCAGATAGTTCAAATATATTATCTATCAGTTGCATGTTTGCTGTATTATATGATTGGTCTTGCGATTGCTTCCATGTAAATAGAAATTAGAAGCAGCTCTCTACCTGAATGCATTGTAATTAACATATTTCTATTTAAGAAAGCATTTATGCTTATCATGCCTTTTTTAATCTACTGGTGGCATGACTGGTTGTAAGTCATAACCATTGAGATCAATGCCATTTTATGAGGAGCAGCTTCTCCATGGACTCAAAAACCTCGTTGCATTTTGCTGCATGGATTTAAATTTAACCAAACTTTTCAGCATGCAGTCCACAATTGCATTGATTAAAATGCAATGGGTCATTGATAATACACTAATGAACGTAGCACATCATGCCTATGCAAGGTTATGCAGGGATTGGATTGAGAGGATTATTTGAAAGGAAAAGGGAGGAAAAGGCTTTTTCATATTATGTTTAGTTAAAAATTAAATGAAAACGAATCAAATAAATCAAATTTAGCGGCCGAAGAATTTAAATCTAGCCCAGTCAGGGATGATCTATCTGCCTAAAAGTAAAGCTGAAGATCAGATTGGAGGGAAAACTGATATAGAGATAAATACTATACAGCTACAGGGTACAGAAGAAGGCGAGTGGGATTGGGTGTTGATGGTGATAATGTCGTGATTGAAAAAAACTCTCAACAGGATTCAGGAGATTTTCACAAAACCATGCAAATAAGCTATTATTCACTAAAAGAAAACATCTTAATAGTGACATTAATAATTTAATTTACGGATACTAATTAGTGACCTTAAATATTTATCATCGCTTTTTTAAGCGTCGATACTTGTGTTGCTATAAGTGTCATTGCCTTATATTTTTACGATACTAGACCTTTGCTTCAATAACATTAACTTGCTGACATTTTCTTTATAAGCATCACCAAATTGACGACACACTAACTCTTTAGTGTCGCCATATTGGTTACACTTTACATTCATTTTGACATAAATATGTTGACGTTTTTTACTATAAGCGTCACCACATTGATGAGACACATGTTCATTAGTGTCGTTTTATGAACAACACTTGTTCTTTAAGCATCCCAAAATTGACAATGCACACTGTCGCAAGGGTTTTTGCGGTTGCCTGGACGAATTCTCACCAAAGTGGGAAAAGTGAGAGTCGCCACTTTAATTTTGAGGGAAATTAAAGGAAACCATTTGTAAAAATAAAACTAAAAACCACTTTGAGAACAGAGATTCTAGGTTCGGGGTCCGTATACGGGTGGGGAAGGTATTAGGCACCCCATCTCGTTCCTCAACGAGGATAAACAGATTTAATGTTATGCTCTTTATAAATTAAAACTGATGATTAGGGGGTTGGAATGGTGATGTTAATACTTTTTTCGGATAAAACGAATATTTAATATTTCACCATTTAGGGTTGCCCAAGAACATAAGTACATGAGATGACCCTTCAGTGAATGGGTGTTTTGTGATGAATTTTTGTTGGTTAATTTGAATATTGAAATTATGATATTTTGGTTTGGATTTAAGTTAAAGGGAATTCGGGTAAAAAACACTCTCCTGATCCCTTGATGTATTCGGTTAAAAATTTAAGCGGGAGATTTCGGATAAGAACTCTCCTTTAATCTCTACATATTTTATTATGATTTTTGGCTGAGCATACGGTTAAGAACTCTTCCCTCATCTCTTAGTGTATTATGTTTAAATTTAAGCGGGAGACTCCGGATAAAAACTCTCCTCTGATCCCCACATATTTTATTAAAATTTTGGCCGAAAATTCCGGTAAGGACTCTCCCCTGATCTCTTAGTATATTTTGTTTAAAATTTAAGCGGGAGATTCCGGATAAGAACTCTCCTCCGATCTCCACATATTTTATTAAGATTTTTGGCTGAGAATTCGGGAGAGTCTTAGTGTATTTTGTTTAAAATTTAAGCGGGAGATTCCGGATAAGGACTCTCCTCCGATCGCCATATATTTTATTAAGATTTTGGCCGAGAATTCGGATAAGGACTCTCCCCCGATCTCTTAGTGTATTTTGTTTAAAATTTAAGCGGGATATTTCGGATAAGAACTCTCCTCTGATCTCCACATATTTTATTAAGATTTTTGGCCGATAATTGGGGTAAGGACTCTCCCCCGATCACTTAGTGTATTTTGTTTAAAATTTAAGCGGGAGATTCCGGATAAGAACTCTCCTTCGATCTCCACATATTTTATTAAGATTTTTGACCGAAAATTCGGGTAAGGACTCTCCCCCGATCTCTTTAATTTATTGCGTTTAAACTAAGTACGGGTAAGAACTCCTCCCCAAACTCTTAATATGTTTATTAGGATAGCGTTTGTAGGAACTTTGAAACTAAGGATTCAGGTAAAGGGTCTCTCTTGATCCCTATTTTGGGAATGGAGTACCGAAGACACCGGAAACTTCTGTAAAGCTTTTCCTAGCCTACGAGACCTTATGACTAGATGGAGGACAAAAGATTAAACTTCTTGCCGATCTTCCGCATGATCGCTTTATCCAAACTCTTTGGTCCGATCTCTTTTAGTTGCTCGCTCGGGATTCGAGCTTATCTTGATTCCCGATCTATTATATTATCACATGGGCTCGTTCCTTGGCCTGACCTCATAAATTATTTGTTTGATCTATTCTTGTTTCCAACCTGCCCGACCTATGCTACGCCTAACTTCCTTTGTCATTCTTATTTTTTTAGACCGAAAGCTCTCATGTTGAAACACCCCTACTTATATTCTTTTGAGTATTTATAAGTTGCCAGTGACTTGAACGTCTACTCTTAAAGGAAATGAAAACTAAATGACGATAAATGGAATTTGTGAATAAAAGAAAACTCAGGAAATAACCATTGGCCTAGATAATCTATTTAAGATTTAGTGCGACTGGATATAAAAAAAAATTACAAAAGAAAACTGGAGAAAACAAAAACAAGGGTATTCGACAAAACAATAGTTTGGGCGCTTACCTGTGGGAAGTTGAGGAGACAGATGAGCCGACTCCGGAATCCAAAAATCTTGTAGAGGTGAAAGTTGACGGCTAAAGGACTTGAACTTACCCGAAGTAATGGGAATAGGTCGGAACAAAATTGAGCTTGGAAGATAATGCTAGTTACTAGAGCGGTGGAAAAGAGGTGATGTGAAGATGGTAGCACAAAAACTAAAAATGCAAATTTCAGGGCTTAGAGCTCCTTTTGATGAAAATACTCAAGAAAACTAGTTTCTAAAGTTTCTCAACACTTCAAAAGCCCAGAATGGCAAGTAGCAAGACTGAATCAAATTTCAGAGCCTTTCCACTATAATCACCACCCTCTCGTTTTTTTTTTGTGCGTCCCTTCTACAGTATTGCATGCAGGTATTTATAGGGAATGGGTGTCCCTAACGAAGGGTCAGGATCTTGCTAGGGGTAGACGGAGGGTTCAGATTCAAAAGGACATAATCTGATCTCTAGGAATTAAAGAGAATCAAAATGGAGGGTCGGGATTCCGTTCAGAATATCTGTCCTTTCTCCTCTTAATCCAACGGTCCAGGGTCTTGCCTTACAAAATGGATCCAAAGGCTGGGAATAAAAAGTGCCGAACCTATCGTCCACTTTTTGATTTGAGAGCTCTAGATCCATCTTTACGATTATGATCAACGGTGGAGATCGAGATGTACAGGACTGCTTTAACTGTTCTGGTGTCTGGTGGCTAGGTGGGCGTCCTTACAGATGAGATATGCGGCGAGGATCTAATTGCGCCTGCAGTGCTTTAACTAACTCGGATCTAATGATGAAGAGAGTTATCTAACCCCTCTATGTTTTTCGATCTTTATAGGTCGTCTCCTGTTTCTTTCGATCTCCCCATTATGACCATCGCCTTTTCCGATCTCTATCTCTTGCATCCGATCCCCTCTTACTTCCCGATCTCTTTCATTCTAGATCTTTCCTCTCTATCTAACTTTCATTGATCAAAACAATAAATTTTCCTGTTACCGATGCATCCGCTTCAGTTTCTATATACAATAAATGCCAAGGCCCTATATATATATGCAGCGATAGGAAACCACCTTCACATTTCACTTCTTCTTTTTTTTTTCAGTTTATTTCCAATGCACCACTTCCCCAATTCTAGCTTTTCCAGTGATAGTTCTAATTATGAAGGCCATTTTGATCTTTTTCCAACTGTTTCTTTCGCCCCTCGCCTGAAAATTTATGACTCCGGTGATCGGAGAGCTATGAGCACATCACCGAATAGCAGTGAGGGAACCAGACTAATTTATCGATCAAGATCAAAAGCGACGGCCGTGCTGATCTTGAGTCGATCTATCAGTACAATCGGTGGACCAATCTCGGACAAGAGGATTGCTAATTTCAATCTTAATATCGGTGACCGCCTCTTGAAGTTCATTTGGCTCTCAACTATATCAGGTGTCCCGGCTGCAGCTCGGTTCTGGTCGATGACATCGGTGATGACTCCGCTCAATATCATCAGAGTCATAGTCACCCTATCTGAGCTGGACATCTATCCAATATTTGTGACTGACTTTCTAATCAAACATATCTTTTGATTCATCCACAAGATTAGACTTTGACATAGGCCAGCATTCGGAGTAACTTTAAGCTAGGTAGAATATAGTGCTGATTTTGAGAGATCGCCCAAATGTAATCTGATCTTTTGAGATCGCCCAAATGTAATCTAATCTTTTGAGATCGCCTAAATGATGAAATCCGATCTTTTGGAAATGAAATGAAATTTTTATTTAAATGTTTTGGTTTTGTTATTGAATTAGTTATTTTTTCGATCTCTGATAAGTATAACTGATTTGATCCCTGGACGAATTGCCATTCGGCAATCCGTGGCTTCAGAAAATTATTCAATTTAATGACCTTTGGTTAACCGATCTCATTTATCCGATTTTTTTATTATGTTTTCGGAACCTTCCTGCAACGTGTCAAGGAAGCAGCTCGATTCCGCTAACCGATGCGTCGCTTGGGACTTCGTGAGCATTTAATGCTCAAACGGGTATAAATAAGGGAGAGGTGACTCATTTGCTTCCTTATGTCATTTCAGAGCTCCCCCTTGCAATTTCAGCACTTCTTCTCGCTTTTAGAGTTTTCAGGCACCGATTACATTCCGGTAAAGATTTTGATCTTTTCTCGATTAATTTCCTTTTTGTTTTTTTGAAAATGAGCGGTACCGAGGGTCAGAGAGCTACGAGCCCGCCTTCCATCCATATTTTGTGGACCTCGGAAGAAGACAACATGACTGGGCTAAGCGAACGCCTCAGCACGGCCATTGTTCCGGTTACTGGTCCAGCTACGAGACTGAAGAGAGAAACCTCTTCAAGAAGGGAAAACCTGCCAGTTGATGAGCTATCGTCCGTCCTGAGAGAAATCGATCTACAATGTATAAGTCAGGAGTACAATCTGTGAATCGACTCCTTTGAACTGATCAAATGCCACGGCAACCATCTGGCCAATCACTTCTTTAATGAAGGCGATCTCATCATGGTATACAAAGAACAGCTGAAGGCCGGGCTTCATTTTCCTTTGGATGAATTTTACAAGGCCGTCCTAAAGTTCCACTATGTCTCGGTAGCTCAAGTGCATCCGAACTCCTAGCGGACTTTAGTAGCCTTCCGGAGCCTCTGCCGAGCTAAGAGACTGGAGCCTACGGTTAAAGCCTTTGTCAAGCTACATAGGCTTGCTCGAAGGAAGGATGACGAATTTTGATTCTTTCAGGCAAAGCCGAACTGCGGGCTCTTCACCGATCTCCCTTTTTCGCTGAAGAACTGGAAGAACCGAATCTTTATATTGAGGAGCAAGATTCCGAACGGCTTTGAGGGTATCCCACAGAGTTGGCAACACCTGGTCGCTTCAATTTCGAAGAAGATCACCTTAAATAAAGACGAAGATGCCATGGTAAAAGAGTTAAAGTCTCAGGCGTCCACCCACAAATTCTCGTGCTTAGATGCGGTTATGGCCGAACTGAAGTGGTGGATGATGCGGCTGATCACCAACGAAGACTACGAGCTTCAGCTCTCTGACCTCGGTCCTGGTACAATCCATATCTCTAGCCTCTAAATCTTAGCAAACTCACTAACTTCTTCTCTGTGCAGGTATGGAGGGTAGCGACGCTTCTAAAAAGAGCCACAAGCGAAAGAGGGAGGTCTCCCGAAAGGTACGAGTGATGAAGGAGGCCACTGTTACTGCTGCTCAGACTCCTCAGCGAGAATTAGTAGAAATACCGAGCTCCCCTCCTCGACCTCAAGAGCAGCCAGTCTCTGAAGTAAAGGTCATCGTTCCTCCACCTCGGCAAATTGAATGTCCGCCTCCTCCGATCTCTTCCAATATGGAAGGGGAGTCTTCTGGTCCCACTGTTAGGATGCTTTCCCAGGGAGCTCAACTTCTCATCCAATCTTTGGAAAGAAACCATTCCACTCGAGGGAATCCTGGCTTAGCCAAGGTCATAGGCACCTCCATCTGCTTCCAAGAAGATCGGAACAAATTGGCAGAGGAGAGTATTAATGATATTTTAACTCAAACAATGAGTTTGGGCTTGGAGGCTATTGCAAATCAGCATGTGATCAGAGAGAAAGCCCGCGCTCTAAGGAAGGAGATTCTTAAGGCGGTCCAGGATGCCTCAGCTGCACAGGCTCAGCTCTCCTCTGCCAATGATTACATCGCCAAATTGGAAGATCGGATGAAGCAGTACGATGAGAGGATAGTCGCGGTGGAGTAAAAACTTGAAGTCTCCCGAGCTGGTCGATCTGCCGATCTCGCTCGTTTTTCCGAGAAACTTCGCACGAAGGAGGAGGAGCTCCAGGCCAAGGAGGAGGAGCTCCAAGCCAAGGAGGAGGAAAGCACAATAAAAGAGGCTGGGGCAAATGTGAACGCCCATAATGACCTCCTGGCCGAGCTGAAGAAGCGTCATCCCGAGGAGGACTTCTCCTGGGTGAATCAGCTCATCCCAGAGGCCGAAGAGGAGAGCGATGACGAGCCTGAGAGAGAGGGAGAGGATCAGAGAGCTGACAATGTACCCAGGGAGCAGGCTGGGGGAGATCCTCCTACAGAATGACTTGTATATTTTGTTTTGAAATGAATTGAAGTTCTCTTTTTTTACGTTCAATTTTTAGATCGAAAAGCGTCCAAATTGTCTGAGTTCGTAGTTGATCATTAAACTTGAAAGTGACTATTAATCAAAGTATAAGAGATTGGAAAAATATTACACGTGAACATGAGATCGGACTAAATCATGACCAAATGCAGGGTGAAACTTTAAAATATTTAAAATTACAAAGGTTTGACATTGACTTGAACTTTTAATATCGGAACCATTATTAAACCGAATAGAAATCTTAACTTCACTTTAAGGAATATCTGGGGCATTCAAGCGAGAAACCCGATCACATCATTAGTCAAATGAAGTTCTGCAATATTTGTATAGAGAGATTGGAGAATATCAGTAAGCAAGATTGGATGGTTCGAAGACCCAATATTGATTCGAACCCATCTAATAAGAGATCGAAAAACAATTAACTTAAGCGTGAGATCGGTTTGAGTAATCGGTGAGTTCGGAAAAGCCATTTGTGATCAAGGTACATCGGTTGAGAGCGGATAATAGAGTCAAAAGTTTAAAAGTTCCTCGTCCTCGGAGGTCGGCCAAAATATGGTATCTACACACACTAACGGTTGTGTCCCTGATTGGCTATACTATACATATGTAATGCCACAAATATGACACTTGTTTTACAAGCGTTCCTAAATGAACAATGTATAGTTATGGTGAGATAAAATGTCGACGCTAAAATTAGGAGAGTTCTAAACAAGATCAAGCTTATAATTACAAATTACTAATTTGCCGATGCTTTTTTTTATTAATGTCGATAATATTTTTAATACATAAGCGCTTTTATTTATATTAGTGTCAATATTATTTTTAATAATTCAATATATTTTTGCTAATATTGGTACTATTTTTAATATAACAATACTTCATAAATTAAAGTCAAAAATATTTTAAAATATCAATGCTTGTTTTTTAATATCGAGAAAAATCTCTAATGTGCTAATGATTTTATATTAATATCAATAATATTTATAATATGCCAACGCTTGGTTATTAATGTTGGGAAAAATCTGAAATTTTTTTTATTAAAATCACGAATATCTTTAATAAACTGATGCTTTTTAATTATTATCGGAAATATCTCTAATATTCTAAAGTTTTTCCATTAGCGTCGTAAAAAAAATATTCCAATAGGCCCTTTTGTTGTAGTGATTGTCCTTTTACGGGTCCCACCTATTAAAGAGAGAGGGTCGAGGTTCCCTTATCCATTCTCTTCCTTTCCCACATTCTATATTCAGAAGTCAAAGAAAATTACAATATTGAAAGTTCGACACCCTTCCCTATCAGAAACATAAATTGAAATTTTCTCGGTGCTTCACACAAAGTTCCTATCAGAAACACACATTGATATTTTGATATTTTAATATTGTCTTGGTGCTATATACAAGCATAAACCTTACCATAGACCAATTCGAATGATTCGAATCATAAACGAGATCAGATCAGATCAACAGTTTCAACCAACCCGAAATTAGAACATAGAAAAGCAATTTTTGATCTCCCCTCCTTAAACCTGAACCGGCCCATAACCACCGGTTTCGAATAAAAATCAACCCCATTCACAATTGGATTTTTTTTTTCATAACTAGGCCAAACCATGAACTGGACCAAAACCAAATTAAAACCATTTCGAATCAAAACCATATTTTGAGCCAAAACCGTTATGATCAGAAACCATTACAAACTAGAGCCGATTTAAACCATGAAGTCAGCCAATCCAGTTTTTCCGGCCCCAACGGGACCGTTGCCAAGTCTACACAAGCATACCCCAATCCCAATATACGATACACAAGGCCAGCAGCAGACCACTGGTAAAATCAACCATTAGACCATGCCCAACAAACAATGTGCCATCTCACTAACTGAAATAAAACAACATAGTATGATAGATGAACATAATTTCCCTGACCCAATCAGAGGGCAGGATATTCTTGCAGTAGGAGAGCTCAATCATCAAGATAAAAGTTGTTCTCTTTTAATTCCAGCAAATCTTTGATGCACTTCCATGTAGATAGACAAGCAACAATTCTCTCAGAGACAGACAGAATGCAATCCAAATACAATCAAGTTGATATTACTCCTAGTAGAATCCATCCTCCGATTCAGCAACAAATATACTTTACTGAGTCATCCCCAGCTTCCCTACACTCAAAAGAATCAAACCAACCTCAATCAACGAACTCAATTGACATTATATCGACAAAAAAATTGCTAAAAAATAGAAACTGCAGCCCTCCTTACCCTCAACCTGACACTTCCTAATGGTTGCAATTAATAATAATTCATTAAGTTGGTCTTAAGCTATACTGAGATTGATCTAAATAACACAATATATATGCATAACGAGATTCAGACAATACAAAGCGTCAGCATCAATGATGCTCAATATTAGTCTACAGCACAGCAAACCACTAGTTGCTAACATAGTTCTTTCTTTTATTCACGCAGACAGTTTTTTACTACAGCAAACTTCATTTATTATTTCTTGCTGAGAAATCTAAAATCTTCAAGTCACAAAGTTCCCATATTTATTTAAGATGGTTAAAAAAAAAAAAACACAGGTGCTACAGAGTTTCAACTCTTGCACGCATTGAACCTCAATATGCCAGCCAAAAGAATGACAGATTTATCGACACAGCAATTGCATCTTTCACAATGAACATTTTTCTCTAATTTTTCTTCCTCGTTCCCCACCAGCCATTAAATCTATGATCTAATGATGGCTGCCCAGCCAAAAAGCCTAAAACTGTAGTATGAATAGAGGTTTCAATATATTATTATTATTATTATTATTATTATAACATTCAACTCAGTTAGCAACCACAATAGAAGAGAAATATATTCAGTACAAACTCACCAGACATACTGCTGCCTGAGGATGATCAGTTCTACTCTCAGTACCTGGCCCGATCATCATCACGCTTGTCATTTTCGTATCTTCTCCTCTCATTTGATCGGGAATCACCATATCTTGCTCTCTTAGAGTAATCCATTTGTTTGTCCCTATCATGACTTTTACTTCCTCGCTCTTCTTCCTCACCTCTTCCACGCCTTCGGCTTTCATACCTTTGGTCATCATCAACTTTTACATGCTTTCCATATTTGTCATTAAGCTCTTCATCTCTTTTGTACTTTCTCTCTTTATGTTCCTCTTCATCCCTGTGGTGCCTCATCCCCTTTCCATGCCCAGCCTCTTCATCCCTGCGGTGCCTCGTCTCCTTTCCATGCCCTGCCTCTTCATCCCTGCGGTACCTCTTCTCCCTTCCATGCCCTGCATAATCCCAATCATCATGACCTTTACTTCTTTGCTCTTCTTCCTCCCCTCTTGCATGCTTTCGACTTCTGTACTGCTTATCATCACCATCCGTTCTACGCCTTTGATATTCATCATCCTCTTCATCTCTTTGGTACCTTCCACTTCTACGAACCACTTCGTCCCTGGTGTGCCTTTTCTCCCCTCCACGATCTTCATTATCCCTATCATTCCTCCTACTTTCATGCTTTAGTTCATCATCCTTACTCTGAATTCTGCTGCTTTTCCTGTGTGTATCCTCACTCTTCCAACGATCCTCCAAATTAGTATCATCTTTTTCTGTTCCACTTCCATTCCAACGATTTCTAAGCTTGCCAAGTGGATTTTTTCTCCTTCCCACCTCGCCATCAATATCAGAGCTATCCTCATGCTGTCTACTTGTTTTCACATGCTGCTTCACCTCCTGAGTTCTATGCTTAGATAAGTCCAAATCAAGGTTAGGATCATCATCAGAATCATGCCTCCTATGAATTTTCTCATACTTTCCAACCTCTTGATTGGAAAAATCCATTCTAACATCATCAGCAGTCATGGAATCATCTACATCATTACGATGTCTTTCACTTCTCTTGTACTTCTCTGAAGTTCTGTTCTTGTTCTTCTTCTCATTGTAATCAATATCATCATCAGTACTAGAATCGTCACTGTCATTTCTTCTGTGTTTCATTGGTTTCTCCAAAGCTCTGTTCTTGTTCTTCTTCACTTTGTCAAAATCAACATAATCATTGCTAGCAGAATCATCACTGTCATGCCTTTTGCTAAATGTGGGTTTCTCCAGAGTTCTGCCCTTCTTCTTCCTCCCACTGTCAGAATCAGTGCCATCATCGCTAGTAGAATCATCTGTGTTGCTGTCATGTCTTCTGTTTCTGCTTTTCATGGGGTTCTCCAAAGTACTGCTTTTCTTCTTCCTCCCTGTGTCGGAATCAGTGCTATCATCACTAGTAGAATCATCTGTTTCACTGTCATGTCTTCTGCTTCTGCCTTTCACGGGTTTCTTCAAGGTTCTGCTTTTCTTCTTCCTCCCATAGTCAGAATCAGAGTTATCATCACTGTCACTGTCATGTATTCTACTTTTTGCAGATTTATCCAAAGTTCTGTTCTTCTTCCTCACATCGTCAGAATCAGTGTCATCATCACTAGCAGAATCATAACTGTTATTGTCATGTCTTTTGCCTTTTGTGGATTTCTCCAAAGTTCTATTCTTCTTCCTCCTCCCACTGTTAGAATCAGTGTCATCATCACTAGCAGAATCATCGCTACCAGTGTCCTGTCTTTGGCTTTTCACATGCTTCTTTGAAGATTTGTTCTTCTTGCCATTGTGAGGGTCTGAGTCAGTATCAGTGTCAGTCTCATCATCACTTTCTCCCTTCTTGTAGTGTTTTAAATCATCAACTCCATCTCTTTCTTTCTTCTTATTCTTTTTCTTATCGTTCTTTTCAGCCTTTTGATTTTCAACCATAGATTTCTTCCTGCTAAAGTCTCTGTCCAAAAAGGCGTGTTCACGTTTCTCACCCCACTTACTATCATCAGTTGGCCCATTCTTTCTACCATTTTGTAGTCCATCATCCAAAACTTCAGCATTTGGTTCGCTGGGTTCAGACATTCTGATCCCCAAAGCCGCCCTTAATGTTTCCATCTGTTTTTCCTTTCTAGCAGCAATTTGATGGGACTGTGTATCGAAAACCCTGATCAAGCCATGAAAACAATATCTTATTAGCATATATATAACATAAACACTATAATCTTCAATTGCATCAAACTAAGTTGACCATGCATAGTCCAAAACTAGATCTACTAAGATAGAAGCTTCCATTAGTAACTATAAATGATTGCCATTCACTAGTGTTGCAACATCTGTCTATTCCCTAATTAAACTTGTTTTTGACACGCTTGGCTAACAAATCTATAACTGAGACTAACACAATTTCAACTAATCAACTGCAAACAAATTCTCTATAAATAAGACTCCAACATTGATATAACAATCTTGCAACAGAATAAGATAAGTATAAAGTCATAACCATCTTGTAACAATAACATTTAAAAACAAGACATATTGAACAATTTTCTACTATTTATACCAATTAAAAAAAGTTATATATTAAAAAGGGAAAGACTGTTTACTTTTTCTCCGTAACAACAATAGCAGCAGGTCCACCACTTTCCTCGGAGGCTGAAGCAGCTTCCAAAGTTTTCCGAGCTTCCTCAAGCTTCTCAGCAATTTCAGCATCAGTATATCCTTGATCGATAAGCTTGTCTTCAAGCACAGCGAGTTTGAGATGGATTTGGCGCTTCCGGTCATGCTCAAGAATATCCTTATTGGGCTTCTTGGTGATACCAGCAGTGCCCTGGTCGGCCTCAAATCCCTTCATGTTATTAGCAACCTTCCCAGTCTTTGGCTTCACAAAAAATTTGTTGTTCTGTATGTAGCCATTAGTCCCTGACCCTCTCGGGGTCTGTAATCCTATTCCGTTGTACATTGCTCAGCCGCAACCCCCTACTGCCCAATAAAAATAAATTTATTAACCAAAACGAATCTGGAAAATAACAAGTATAATCAAAAGATAAAAGGATCGAAATAAGCCTCTAGTTACCGAAACACCAAAACGCAAATCTGATAAAGAACAAATAAACTTCGATTGAAAACCTAACCAGAGAACCCAATCCAGAAGAAAACAAAACAAATATGACTAACAATCCCAAGCAATAAAAAAATTATAAGATCAAATTAAAAATTGTATCATCACAAAGACGAGAAACAGGATTTACAGAAATCACAGAGAAGAGAAATAGCAGGCGTACCTATTGTTTACAAAATCAAAATTAGCAGGAGATGGATCTAATCAACCCTAATCTTAAGAAGCTCCTATTAGGGTTTGTAGATATTTTGTGGCGATTATTGCGAAGAGCTGATCCAATTATTCCACTCAGAATTTCAGATAAGCTAAAAGGTTCCGAGCGCTTGGACTAAAATAGCCTTCTGATACTGCCAGGGAAAATCAGGGCCATTTAAAGCCGGTTTGGCTGTCCAGTGTAAACCCAAGACGACCCGCACCGCCAAACTCCCTGCAGATCGGATTGGGTGTTTGGCAAAAAGGCAAGACCCACACATGTATTAAATAAAACTGAACTTTAAAATTAAGAAAAAAAAATAATTTAAATATTTAATAATTACTCTAGTGCCAAATAAATCATTTTTAATTTAGTTAATTTTTTTATGCTCCTAACATATTTTTAAAATTAAATAAATTTTTATTAATTTAATTTATTTTTTTAAATTATTGACAATTACTCTTAGAAAATATTTAGTATGAAATTAATAAAGTGTAATTATTATTTTTATAATTTTTAATTCTTATTAATATTATTGTTTGAATACTTAAAAAAAATTAATTTTTTATTTTATTAATATTTATGAGTCGGTAAAGTATAAATATTAATGAAATACAAAAGTTAATATATTTTCTTTTAAATATCAAACAATAATATTAATAAAGATTAAAAATTATAAAGATAATAATTACTCATATTAACTTTGTACCAAACACACTATAAAGATTACAACTTATAAAAATAATATTTAACTCTTAATTTTTTAACATTTTACTAAATAAATTATTATCAATTTAATTAATTTATTATAAATTAAAAATTCACTTTTACACACTTAAAATTATGTGTACTTTGTTAAAAGTGAATTCAGTACGCCCAGTGCTACTCGGTTATTCAAGGCTTAAAACTCCTCTTTTGTATCTAATATGGGACATGTTAAAAAGATTGAATTTAGAATTGGGTATACTGAATAGCAGTAACAATATATAACATTTATATTTTCAATCATTTTTCTTTTGTTGAAGGAATTCGTAGTAAAAGAGAGAAAATAATAAAAAATTTTAATTTTTAGGTTATGTAATAAAAATAGGCTTCAAATAAGTATTTATCCATCACTTATAAATCATGTGATAAATATTATGTCTTTTTAACTCAAAATTTTAATGTTTTGACTTTAAAAATAATTATCAAAAATTTAAATATATCAATTACATTGATAAGAGGCTTATTTGATGATAATAATAATAATAATAATAATAATTATTATTATTATTATTATTTAAATAAATCAACTAAATTGAGAATGATATATTTAATTTAAGAGTAATTATCAGAGATTTAAAATAATTCAATTGAATTAATAAATGCTTGTTTAATGTCAAGAATTGTTAAGGCCTAAAAAATTGTGTCTCAAAAATAGCCTGTCACGTAACAATTTATTTTTCTTTATTTTTATAAAAAATTTATCATATTATAAATTAAAATTTTAATTTAAATATTATTAAATTTCAACATTAAAACTTATCTCATATAAAGATAATTATTTAAAATATTTCTATTATATATTTTTTTAAAAAAAATTAAAATTATTAGATTTACCATTATATGACTTATTATATTATCTATCTACAAAAATTGATATTTTTAATCAAATTTTTAGTTAGATTAGAAAAGAAGTGAATTGCTTTTTTTTTTTTTTTAATTATATTAATATACATGAATAAATTTCAATAATTATCCCTGAATTTATGAGTTTATAACTGTCACATCTTACTCCTCTGTAAGGCATAACATGATCCCGTAGTATATCTAATGAATTACCGAATTTCGCCTACCGATAATCTATTAAATATACTACAAGAGATTTTGAATAATTATTAAAAACCTTTAATTTAAGTTTATGTTATGAACTCAAATTTTGATTAATTTGAGATTTAGAAAATTTTACAGAAATTTTGACAGAATGCCGGCTATAAACTAAGAAAACGGTTCTTTAAAACCTGTTAAAACACTTCCAATATGCAAATAATATCCACAACTCCATTTATGGTCAACACAATCCAAGTCAATCAACACAATTTCAAGCAATTTTAATAGCATTACATTTGATTCAACTCAAATATAAAACTTTGCAATTCCAGAAAGAGAATAAAATATTAATATTATAATTTTGATTGTACAATTGCTTATCTAGTTCAATAGATACATATGAATAAAAATTTGCATCAAATGAAATGTACAAGGATATAAAATAATATAACCATAAAAGATTTCAAAATAGTATTACAACTGCAACTATAGTAGCTCACTCTGCTGCTTTATCCTTCTCTTTATCTGCGACAGCAAGAAAAAGCCATCGCTGAGTAATTTACTCAGTGGTGCACAACAATGATTTCTAAAATTATTAAAAATATAATCATTCATTGATAATAAGAATTTAAAAATTTTTACAATCATAGTTCTCAAAGTTGATGTCAAAATTTTTAATAACAATTTATCAAAATAAATTGTAAATAATGGTGTTGCTAATTAATACACAACTTAAGTCATGACATAAAATTTCGTGTTGTACACCACAACAAAGCAATCTATAACCTCACTAATCAAAATCAATGAGGGAAGTGGCTAACTAGCTATATGAGTACTCATTCGATCTCAACCTCAACTGGCAAGCCAGAGAGGAAAGAATATAATCAATCTCAACTCCAAAGATGGAGGAGTAACACAATAATATTGCCATGCCAATTGTGATTTCAAAGTCCAATTCAAAATCAAATCATTCAAATATTTCATACAATTCACTAATCATATTTCATTCTAAATTTTTCATTTATAAAATAGGCAACACACTATTTTTCAAATAAGATTTTTAAAGTTATAACAATCAAAATTATTCACAATATTTATTTCAAGAATTGTCAAGTAAAAATAAAGAATTTTAAGTTTGTTGTGCACAAACCTCTTATGCTGCTTTGACTTAGTCTAGGCTTCCTCCTTACTTAGAGGACTCATTTCCAACTGAAACACATAATTTAAAGTGTTTCAATACCCATCCAATTCATTTCTACTAATCAATCCAACCATTCAATTTTACATACTTAATTTGACTTATAAGTTGTCCTAAAGGTTGAGTTCTTTGTATTTGATAATATTGTGATTACTATTCACATTACTATTTATATAAATTTTTTACTTTTCATAATTAATTGGTATACAATATCTAAACACATGGTCATACCACATTTTGGGTCACAAATTTGTTGGCATTGGTTGCCAATTACAATTCAAGGCCTATTAGATGAAATTCTAAAATTTCAGATTTTGTCACTTAGGTTTACTATTTCATTGGACCAATCTAGAGTGAAAATTTAGCTAAACTTTCTTCATCAAAGTTGTTCCTTAATATGTCTAGTTTAATTCTCTTTTTGAATCAATCCATTTGGAGTTTTGAAACTCAAGTTATGACATTTTTACCATAACTGGCCGGATTGGTCATTTTCTGATTTTCTAGGCATTCTAGAAAATTGTTCTACTGTATCTAAGCTTTCCAATGGTTTAAAATTAGGTTATTTGGACCTCTTTACACAAAGTTATGACCATTTGAACATGTATTGTTCATTTGATCAATTATGCCCAGAATCAAGGCACAAATTCCTAATTTAACCTAATTTTAGATCAACTTATAGTCAGTTTTTGGGTAAGGTTTCTTCATAAAAAAAATGTAGCATTATGATCCTAATTTCATCTTCAATTGGCCTTACACTGATTGAAGTAACACAATTCAACTTATAGCTTGTTAACCTAGCTGGACTCATTAGTCCAGAACTCCACAATTCCATATCCACAACTCAACTCAATTCCAATCATCAATTCACAATTCAAAACATCCTAAATGACCAAAATTGAGCATTATACACATCAATTGATCAATAATTTTTAAAATCTCCAATTTCTCCCGGAACCCTACTTTTTTTTAATTGTCACCAATCATGTATACTAACTATCTCAATCATGTCTACTACTCCCAACAAGTTCAAATTCATGTTTAATTAGATTGAAACACTTCAAATCCCTAGAATTTCATGGCTGGCCAAAATTTCATCTCTTCCCAACATGCATAATTTTTCAATTTTTAAGCGAATTTCTACTTGCTCACATCATTTCCACAAGTAATAATCAATTTAACTTAGGAGGAAGATACTTACCTCTATGGTGCTCTTGAATCCTCAATTCCTTCTCCAATTTCTTCAAATTTCTCCCTTCAATTCTTCTCTTCTAGGGTCAATTAAGAGTTTTCTATGAGTTATTGTTAAAGTTTATGGGATGAAATCAAGCTTTGAAAGCTTGGTTTGGCTTGGTAATGGTGGAAATGAGAGAGAGCTTTAGAGAGAGAGAGGACGGCAATACTAGAAGAAGAAGACCAATATTTGCTTCTACTTTTTGTCTTATTTTTATGATATTTATCCCTTAATTTTCATAATTTAAAATTGTAATTTTAATTAGGTCATACGTGCATCATTATGATGTCATAAAGCACTTAATTTTTATAATTTTCTTTTCCTTTTTCTTTTCTTCCATACACCTCTTTATATTTTTAATTCTTTTTCAAAATTTTAATTTCCTACATTTTAATGGATATTTAGGCGAATAGTCACCTCTAAGGGTAAATTGACCATATTGCCCCTTATCGGTCTGATCAGTTTTTCTAGTAGCACTAAGTTACTTTCTAAACTCTGATTCAATTATTTGAGCTTGTTCTCTATTCTTTTCTTGGATTTTTATAATACCATTAGCTTCGCAATTATCCTTAGGCCTGGGGTATCCTAGGGTTCCACACTAAATTAGGGCAGCAACTGAGCTTGCAGTCACTTTCCAGTTCGGTCACCCATCGCAGGGACCTCGGCTCATTTAACTGATTATACTTTATTTTTCTTATTTCCATTTCACCTTCATATAATTTCTATTAATTTTTATTTATGACTTTTCTACATGGCATAAATATAATTCTAAACATCCTGACTGTCCGGATGGAAACTAGTCACCAGAACAGTAGAATGTATAGACTACTTAGTATGGGGGTGGTATAATTCTCCCCCCCTTAAATAAATTTTGTCCTGAAATTTTACCTGGTATTAATTTCTGAATAGTTGTGGGTGCTGTCTCCTCATATCCTCATCGCGCTCCCAAGTGGCCTCCTGGCTTGAATGATGGTTCCACAACACCTTAACGAGTGGTATCTGCTTGTTCCTCAGCTGTTTCACCTCATATGCCAGATTCTCTATAGTCTCTTCCTCATAAGTGAGGTCTAGATTCACCTCAATTTCTTCTACTAGTAGAACACGAGATGGGTTGGATCTATACCTCCTCAATATAGAAACATGAAAAACATTATGTATCCTTTCTAACTCTGGAGGTAGCACCAGTCTATATGCTAAAGGACCTACTCTTTCCAGAACCTCATACGCCCCAATAAAGTGAGGACTCAATTTTCCCTTTCTGCCAAATATCATAATTTTCTTCCAAGGAGAAACCTTGAGGAATACCTAGTCACCTACTGCATACTCAATATCTCTTCTTTTTAGATCAACGTAGGACTTCTGATGATCTGATGCAGCCTTGAGTCTATCTCTGATAAGTTTAACTTTCTCCTTTGTCTATTGAATAATTTCTGGGCCAATCAGTTTTCTTTCACTCACTTCATCCCAACATAAAGGAGTTATGCACTTCCTACCATACAAAGCTTCATATGGAGGCATCCCAATGCTTGATTGATAGCTATTATTGTAAGCAAATTCAATCAAAGGCAAGTGTGTATCCCAACTACCTTCAAACTCAATCATACAAGCCCGTAGCATATCCTCCAAAATTTGAATTACCCTTTCAGACTGGTCATCTGTCCATGGATAAAATGCAGCTAGTTTCCAGGGCTTTTTGCAGACTATCCCAGAATCTAAAAGTGAACTTTGGATCTCTGTCTGACACAATCGATACTGGCACTCCATGAAGTCTCATTATCTCATCAATGTACAGTTTAGCCAATCTGTTCAGGCTACAGTCCATTCTTACTGGTAGAAAGTGAGCAGACTTGGTTAATCTGTCCACAATAACCCATACTACATCATGATTCTTCTGTGTTCTAGGAAGTCCCATTACAAAGTCCATCGTGATCAATTCCCATTTCCACTCGAGAATTGGCAATGGCTGTAGCAAACCAGCTGGCACTTGGTGTTCGGCCTTTACTTGCTGACAAGTCAGGCATTTGGATAAATACTTAGCTATACTTTTCTTCATACCCATCCACCAATAGTGCTCTTTTACCGTTCTATACATTTTAGTCCCACCAGGGTGCATAGCAAAATGAGAGTCATGTGCTTCTTTCATAATGATTTGCCTCAATTATTCATCATTTGAAATGCACACTCTGCCCTGGTGTAACAGTTTGCCATCATCATTCACTGAAAATCCAGGTTTCTTGCCATCCCGAGCTTCCTCCATCAATTTCACATACTTTTCATCATTCAATACTGCCATTTTTATCTGATCAGTCAATATTGGCTTCACTTGCCACGTAGTTATCATCTGTCCCTCATTATCTATCTCTAAATTAGCATGCAATGCCCTCAACTCGTGTACCATGGACAAAGGAGAAACCCTTAAACTAGCCATAGTCTTGCGACTTAAGGCATCAGCTACTACATTTGCTTTCCCTAGCTGATAATCTATCAAGCAATCGTAGTCTTTAATCAGTTCCAACCATCTCCTCTGCCTCAAATTCAGCTCTTTCTGTGTGCTCAAATACTTCAAGCTCTTATGATTTGTGTAGATATAACATTTCTCTCCATACAAATAGTGTCTCTAGATCTTCAGAGCAAATACAATGGCAGCAAGCTCTAAGTCATGTGTAGGATAGTTTCTCTCATGGGTTTTCAGCTGATGAGATGCATAAGTAATGACATTTTGATTTTGTATCAGTACACAGCCTAGCCCATTGTGAGAAGCATCACTATAAATAGTATATTCTTTACCCGGTGTAGGTAAAGTCAGGATTGGAGCTTTAGTTAAACATCTCTTCAACTCATCAAAGCTTTGCTGGCATTTATCAGTACACTGAAATTTTATATCCTTCCGAAGTAGCCTGGTCAGTGGAGATGCTAACATGAAGAATCCCTTTATAAAACGGCGGTAGTAACTAGCTAAACCCAGAAAACTATAAACTTTTGTAACATTTCTAAGTGGCTTCTAATTAAGGATAGCTTCTACCTTGTTGGGGTCTACCTTAATGCCTTCAGCTAATACAATATGCCCCAAGAAAGCAATTTTTCTTAGCCAAAATTCACACATCGATAACTTAGCATGCAACTGTTTCTCCCTTAGGGTCTATAGCACAATCTTTAGATGCTTATCATGCTCCTCTGCATTCTTCGAATACACCAAAATGTCATCGATGAATATCACAATAAACTGATCTAAATATGGCCTGAAGATAGTATTCATCAGGTCCATAAAAGCAGCTGGAGCATTAGTTAACCTGAATAGCATAACCAGAAACTCATAGTGGCCATATCAAGTTCTGAAAGCAGTTTTCGGAATGCTATGCTCTTGTACCTTCAACTGATAATAGCCATCTTAAATCAATTTTGGAGAACACAACTGCACCCTTCAACTGATTAAACAAGTCATCTATGCGAGGCAGTGGATATCTATTTTTTATAGTCACCTTATTCAACTATCTGTAGTCGATACACAGACGGAGAGTACCATCTTTCTTCTTAACAAACAACACTGGTGCTCTCCAAGATAACACACTGGGGTGGATGAAGCCCTTGTCAAGCAATTGTTGCAACTGCACCTTTAACTCCTTCAACTCAGTAGGTGCCATTCTATAAGGTATAATGGAGATTGTGTCTACACAGGCATAACCTCTATTTCAAACTGCACTTCTCTTTCCGGAGATAACCCTGGTAATTCTTCAGGAAACACATCCAGAAAGTCACATACCGTAGGAATGTCTCTCAATGCTGGACTCCCTACTTGGGTGTCTATCATATGGGCCAAATATGCTTCACACCCCTTCTGTATCATTTTTCTAGCAAGTGCAGCTGAAATGAGATTTGATGGCAATAACTGCCTCTCCCAATGTATTACCACATCACCATACTAAGGGAGACCAAAAGTGGTTATCTTCAGTCTACAGTCAATCATAGCATGATGCCTGGCTAACCAATCCATGCCTAAGATGATGTCATAAACTCTTGTCCTCATGGACTAGTTACTAGCACTTCAAAATCCATTTTCACATAAGGAACAGTAATACAACAAGTGATACTGGCACTAACATAAGAATGAGTAGACCCGGAATCAAATAGCACAAGCACATCTTGTTTAAAGATAGAGTACCAGCTACAATATCAAATGTCTCTGTCTCCTCTCTCTGCAGCATAGTGTACACTCTGGCTGGTGCGCCACTTAGCTCTGGCTAATTTACTGTACTCCAAATACTAGATGTATTATCCCTACCTCTGCCTCTGCCTTTGCTAACTGATGGTGAACCTATGAGGGTAGAAGCCCTTCTGAATTAACAGGTGGTCCAGAATGGCATGCACTTGTACAATCCTTCGCAAAATGACCAGTGCTACCACAGTTATAACATGCCCTTGTGGCTTTGTAGCATATCCCACCATACACCTTTCCACATGTTTCACAGGTGCAGACTAACAATGTCCCCTTGAATGTCTGTTGGGTAGAACTGGGTGGCCTCTGTCCTGAGGATCTACCTCTAGCAGACTTGCGAGATCTGGATCCTTCAAAATTTTTTCTCTTTCCTAATCCACTATCAGAAGCTTGACCAGTAGCCTTTCCACCCTTCTTTTTCTCCTCTAATCCTTTTTTAGGTGCCCCTTCCATTTCAATTCTCTCTAACTCCAAGGCTTGTGAAATTAGCTCTGAAAAGTTCTGATGTCTGAACCCCATGACTTGCATTCTTAAACTAGGCCTTAACCAGGCCTCAAAGCATTTATATCTGTCTCTAACAGTGGTAAGTAGGCTTCCAGCATATTGACTGAGCCTGGAGAAATCCCTCTCATATTCTACTACTATTCTATCCCCTTGCTTCAAACTCAGAAATTCTTATAGTTTCATATCAACATATGTATCAAGGACCCATTTTTGTCTGAATTCCCTCAGTAAATCTGACCAGGTTAGAACTGGGGGCTCCATTAAACTATGTGGGATGGTTTTCCACCACTCATATGCATCCCCTTGTAGCAGAGAGACTAAGTATTCAAATTTTAGTTCTTCCGTGCAGTGTAGCTTTTTAAATACCCTTTCCATTCCTTTAATCCACTACTCTACCTCTAGTAGATCCACAGTACTCTTAAATTTAGTAGCCCCAAATTTCATCAACTTATCAGACTGGCTAGCTGGAGGCTGTGGTTGCACTACTGGTGCTTAGGTTAGGGCTTGTGTTGGCATGTTTCTAGCCATCTGTTGGAATAAGGCAACCATATGCTAAGCGAACTGAGCAGGAAACTACGGCATGGGTAGGGCTGGTGCAGCTGACCCACTAACATTTTGAAGAGCTGGGGCTTCCTCTTGTGCCTCAGCCTCAACTGATTGCTCAACTGAGCGATCCCCTTCTTCCATTTCAGTTTACTTCTTCCATTTCAGTTTACAAAAATTCTACTCCCTGGCGACCAACACAAGGAGAATTATCCCCATTCGTTCATATTCATGATGTAAATGCATCATATGTATCAATTAAGGACACTTGAGCAGTTGTACTAATTAAGAAAATATTTCAAATTCATAATTCAAAACTCATTTCAAAATGTTGCTCTGATATTACTAAAACATGTCACACCTTACCCCTCTGTAAGGCATAACATGATCCCGTAGTATATTTAATGAATTACCGAACTTCACCTACCTATAACCCATTAAATATACTACAAGGGATTTTGAATAATTATCAAAAACCTTTAATTGAAGTTTATGTTATGAACTCAAATTTTGATTAATTTGAGATTTCAAAAATTTTATAGAAATTTCAGCAGAATGCCGGCTATAAATTGAGAAAACAGTTCTTTAAAACTTGTTAAAACACTTCCAATATGCAAATAATACCCACAACTCCATTTATGATCAACACAATCCAAGTCAATCAACACAATTTCAAGCAATTTTAATAGCATTACATTCGATTCAACTTAAATATAAAACTTTGCAATTCCAGAAAGAGAATAAAATATTAATATTACAATTTTGATTGTACAACTACTCATCTAGTTCAATAGATACATATGAATAAAAATTTACATCAAAAGAAATGTACAAGGGTATAAAATAATATACCCATAACAGATCCCAAAATGGTATTACAACTATAACTATAGTAGCTCACTCTGCTGCTTTATCCTTCTCCTTATCTATGATAACAAGAAAAAGCCATCGCTGAGTAATTTACTAAGTGGTGCGCAACAATAATTTCTAAAATAATCAAAAATATAATCATTCATTGATAATAAGAATTTAAAAATTTTTACAATCACAATTCACAAAGTTGATGTCAAGATTTTTAATAATAATTTATCAAAATAAATTACAAATAATGGTGTTGCCAATTAATACACAACTTAGGTCATTACACAAAATTTCACGATCAATGCCATGTTATACACCACGACAAAGCAATCTACAACCTCACTAATCGAAATCAATGAGGGAGGTGGCTAGCTAGCTATATGAGTACTCATTCTATCTCAACCTCAACTGGTAAGCCAGAGAGGGAAGAATATAATCAATCTCAACTCCATAGATGGAGTAAGAACACAATAATATTCTCATGCCAAGTGTGATTTCAAAGTCCAATTCAAAACCAAATCATTCAAATATTTCATACAATTCACAAGTCATATTTCATTCCAAAATTTTCATTTACAAAGTAGGCAACATACTATTTTTCAAATATTTTCAAAGCCATAACAATCAAAATTATTTACAATATTTATTTCAAGAATTGTGAAGTAGAAACAAAGAATTTTAAGTTTGTTGTGCACAAACCTCTTATGTTGCTTTGACTTACTCCACCCTTCCTCCTTCCTTGGAGGGCTCCTTTCCAACTGAAACATATAATTTAAAGTGTTTCAATACCCATCCAATTCATTTCTACTAATCAATTCAACCATTAAATTTTGCATACTTAATTTTACTTATAAGTTCTCCTAAAGGTTGAGTTCTTTGTATTTGATAATATTATGGTTACTATTCACATTCTATTCATGCAAATTTTTGACTTTTTCATAATTAATTGGTATACAATTTCTAGACACATGGTCATACCACATTTTGGGTCACAAATTTATTGTTATTGATTACCAATTATAATTTAAGGCCTATTAGATGAAATTCTAAAATTTCAAATTTGGTCACTTAGGTTTATCAAAGTTGGAAATTACCAATCTACAGTGAAAATTTGGCTAAACTTTATTTATCAAAGTTATTCCTTAATGTGTCTAGTTTAATTCCCTTTTTGAATCACTCTATTTGGAGTTTTGTCACTCAAGTTATGATATTTTTACCATAACTGGCCGGATTGGTCATTTTCAGATTTTCTGGGCAAGTTTTTGGTTTTGGTAGTTTTGGTAACTTAATTTTGGTTAGCAATTTGGCTAGGTTATAGTCAGAAGTTGGGTTTCTGTTCTCCATGAAAGTTGTTCTACTATGTCTAAGCTTTCTAATAGTTTGAAAATCAGGTCATTTTGACCTCTATATACAAAGTTATGACTATTTGAATATGTACTATTTATTTAGTCAATTCTGCCCAGAATTAGGGCACCAATTCCAGATTCAACCTAATTTTAGACCAACTTATGGTCAGTTTTTGGGCACAGTTTCTTCATAAAAATGTAGCATTATGACCCTAATTTCATCTCCAATTAGATTCATACCAATTGGAGCAACACAATTCAACTTATGGCTTGTTAACCTAGTTGGACTCATTAGTCCAGAATTCTACAATTCCATATCCATAACTCAACTCAATTCCAATCATCAATTCACAATTCAAAACATCCTAAATGACCAAAATTGAGCATCATACACATTAATTGGTCAATAATTTTCAAAATTCCCAATTTCTCCCAAAACCCTAATAATAAAGAATCCTAATTTTTTTTAATTATCACCAATCATGCACACTATCTCAATCATGTCTACTACTCCCAACAAGTTCAAATTCATGTTTAATTAGATTGAAACACTTCAAAACCCTAAAATTTCATGGCTGGCCGAAATTTTATCTCTTCCCAATATGCATAATTTTTCAATTTTTAAGTTAATTTCCACTTGCTTACATCATTTTCATAAGTAATAATCAATTTAACTTAGGAGAAAGAGACTTACCTCTATGGTGCTCTTGAATCCTCAATTCCTTCTCCAATTTCTTCAATTTTCTCCCTTCAATTCTTATCTTCTATGGTCAATTAAGGGTTTTCTATGGGTTATTATTAAAGTTTATGGAATGAAATCAAGCTTTGAAAGCTTGGTTTGGCTTAGTAATGGTGGAAATGAGAGAGAACTTTAGAGAGAGAGAGGGTGGCAATACTAGAAGAAGAAGAACAATATTTTCTTTTAATTTTTGTGTTATTTTTATGATATTTATCCCTTAATTTTCATAATTTAAAATTATAATTTTAATTAGGTCATACTTGCATCATTATGATGTCATAAAGCACTTAATTTTTAGAATTTTCTTTTCCTTTTTCTTTTCTTTCATACACCTCTTTATGTTTTTAATTCTTTTTTAAAATTTTAATTTCTTACATTTTAATGGACATTTAGGCCAAGAGTTACCTCTAAGGGTGAATTAATCATATTGCCCATTATCGGTCTGATTAGTTTTTGTAGTAGCACTAAGTTACTTCCTAAACTCTGATTCAATTATTTGAGCTTGTTCTCTATTCTTTTCTGTGATTTTCATAATACCATTAGCTTCGCAATTATCCTTAAGCCTGGGGTTTCATAGGGTTTCACATGAAATTAGGGCAGCAACTGAGCTTGCAGTCACTTTCCAGTTCGGTCACTCATCACCGGGACCTCGGCTCATTTAACTGATTATGCTTTATTTTTCTTATTTCCATTTCACCTTCATATAATTTCTATTAATTTTTATTTATGACTTTTCTAGATGGCATAAATATAGTTCTAAACATCCTGACTTTCTGGACGGACACTAGTCACTGAAATAGTAGAATGTATAGGCTACTTAGTATGGGGGTGTTACAATAACACCACAGTCTTTCAATTTAAAAATACAATATAAAATCTCTTCAACTTTTAAATTTTACTAGTAAAATTCTTCTGACATCCGATCACTAGTTTTCAGATTAAATACGAACATGAACAAATGTAACATGGCGCTTAATTAGCATTCTTTTTTCCTCTATCATGCCACATATAATAAGATTATCCTTCAACTTTATTAGTTATAACACTATTATTATTTAATTTTGTCATTTGTAACATCATTGTCCTTTAATTTTATTATTTGTAACATTATTGCCATTTTTCTTTAATTTTACCAATTGTAATACTGATATCCTTTAATTTTGTCATCTATAATATCATTATCTTTCAACTTTGCCACATATATATGTCATGACCAACCTATGGGCTGAACCGGCACTAGGACCAAGGCAAGCTTAAAGCCCCGGAGGCCCATAGTAAGCCTAACTATTCCTTAACCCAATCTTAAGGCCCATATTGAGCCTAATTTCAAGAAATCAACTGGACAGAGTCCGACTATAACATGGACCATTCAACGGGGAGTTTTTGACTCACCCGACCTGTAAGCATAATATATATAACAATTTGGGGAGCTCAGCTCGCCCTCCACATACTCATAACAATACTAATTCAAATGGGAGCTCAACTTCCTCATTCAACCCAATGATCATCCATGCATATTCATATATCATACTTACAATTCCAGTTAATTCATACATAACAGATCTAAATGAATACATTACTAATAATAATAATACATGCAGAGTTCTAGAATAGAATAAAAGAACAAAATACAATTAAATGCCGATAGTAGATCTACGAAGAAGTGAGCAGGTTAAACTCAATAAAGGACCTCATGTATCTTGGAAAAATAGGTGAACATGAGTGAAGGTTCTACTCAGAGAGTAAAATACCGATTTTAAGTATAATTTTTATAGCTATCTAAAACTAATGCATTCTAAAGAGTGGAATGTAATACCTTTATAGTTTTCATATAAATTACATCGTAAATAACAAAAAGGGTAATTTGGAGCATTCACACACTCATATAATATTCAAATAGTATATATATGGGAACTGATCCCCTATACAGCTCTCTCAATCCAACCTCTGCCCGCGAGTATGTCACGACCCAACCTATGGGCCGGACCGGCACTAGGACCTGGGCCAGCCTAAAGCCCCCGAGGCCCGTAGTAAGCCTTAACTGTTCATTTACCCAATTCTGAGGCCCATTGGGCCCAAATTCAAGAAACCAAACGGACAGAGTCCGGCCATAAAATGGACTTTCCAACGGGGAGTTTTTGACTCACCCGACCTGTAAACACAATAAATACTCAATTGGGGAGCTCAGCTCACCCTCCACATACTCATCAACATAAAATAAATGGGAGCTCAGCTCCCTCATCCAATCCATCAACATGCATAACATATTTAAGTTTACAGGTCCAACATGATAAAAATATTACAGACCAAATTCAAATAAATACTGCTAACACATGCGGAAATTCTAGGAGTAATTAAAATTACACAAACATGGATAAACAACCTGCGAAGGATAAAAGCAGGTTAACCCAGAATAAAATATCCTCCTGTGGCCTGTAAAAATTTTTGAACAGGAGTGAGCGTTCGACTCAGAGAGTAAAATATCAATCTTAACTATAATCTCTATAACTATCTGAAACTAATGCAACCTGTAGAGTGAAATGCAACATTAACATCATATTCACATCATAGCATCAAACAGGTAATTTGGAGCACTCACGCACCCTGTAGCATCAATCATAATATATTGGGAGCTGATCCTGCATGCCTCTCTTAAATCCAACACAGTGCCGTGAAGAACTCAAGCCGGACTTTCGCAATAAACCAAATCGAGGGTCCCAAATGAAGAACTCAAGCCGTGACTACCCTCGAAGGAACGGGTCCAATGAAGAACTCAAGCCGTGACTACCCGTCCTATCCTTAGTCCACACCACATCAATCGCACGCCAACGCACGCACACTTCTCAAAATTACCACAACAAGACTCATGGCACTTTAACAGTTATGAATGCAACATAATTCGTGCATAGAGTTTAACTACATAAATATATTCATATAAGTGATGCATGGGCATCTTGAACATATAATAATATCGAAATTATAATTAAAATTAATATTTTACTCACAGACTTGTGACAAATTCTTGTGGCGGTGGCGGAGGAAGAAGGTCATCGGCTCACTGACAATTACATTACATCTAATTAATACAATCTGACTCAATACAAACAAAGAAAAGACCAAAAACGTCCTAAGTCGTGCCGAAAATCCGTCAGACTCCCCACTATACCTAGGACCTACACAACCTGTAAAAGGGATAAAAACGCACTTCTATATTCACAATCCATATATCAACAGTTCAATCATATCACACAGCCCCTCCTGGGCCCATCAAATCAATTATCCATCACAATACGCAAAATTTCAATTTAGTCCTTATTATTGATCATTTTTGCAAAAACTGCCCAAACAAGCTCTAAAAATTATAAAACTTTGCCCCGCGGTCCTTAGCAATATTACTAAGCTATTGCAAAAAGAATCGTAATTTTCTAAGCTACCACGAATATTTTACGGATTTTTAATCCTATTTAAGCACTAGAAAATTACGAAAAAACAAGGTTCGGGTTTACCTTTGCCGATTCCGACCTCGGGGACGCGCTCGGGACGTCTGACAATGGGGGGGTAGGCAAAATCTCGGCCCAATTCGGAGACTTTTCCGATAACGGGTCTGTCTGGCCGAAATTTCGCAGACCCGGTCAACTGTCGAATTTCCGCGAATTGAGAATACCTACACGAAGCCCATAACACGGGGGTTAGTACATAAATTTTTCAGAATTTTCTAAGCTCATTTAATGCTCGGAAAAACACTGCGAAGTTCCGTGGGACCTACCGAAAAACGTTGTCGGAAAATTTTGAAATTAATATCCCGCGAAGCTCTCGTCGAGTGGAGCGTCTTTGGTAGCCTCGGTTTCTCGTGGGATTCACGGTTTTCGAGAAATCTAGCCCAAAAGTCGAAATGGCGAAAATCTTCCCGAGCAAAAATCGGACAATCCGCTCGATGGATTTGGCGTTCTTGGTGTCTATGGAAAGCTCGCCGAGTAGATGATTTTAGACACAACACACGGTCCAATCTGTGGCCGGATCGGACGGATGTGGACGGAGAAACTAGAGCGGCAGCGCAGGGAGGAGGAGAAAAGAAAGAGAAAAGCGCGCGACGCGGGAGAAGAAAAAGGAAAGGGAGCCGGTTCGATTCGACCGGTCCGATCCGGTCCGGTTCGATTCGGCCGGTTCGATTCGAAATACAAAATTTTGAATTTTTACTCTGCCTCGGGACCGAAAACGAGGTCCAAAAATTCCGAAAAAATTCCAGAAAATTCAGAAAAATACGTAGACTCCAAATATATTTTTAGTTTTGCCACGTGGTCTTTAAATTAATTTTTAAAAATCATCAAAGTTTATATTTTCGGAAAATCGAACCCGATTTTTAAAATCCGAAAAATCTCAAAAAAATTCCTAAAATTTAAATAAAATTTAAATATCAAAAATACTCATAATTAATAAAATTTTGGGGTGTTACATTCTTCCCCCCTTACAGAAAATTCGTCCTCGAATTTTTACACAAGGCAGAATAAAGTACATGATTATACATTGAACAAGTAAGGGTACTTGCTACGCATGTCCCGCTCTGACTCCCAGGTGCACTCTTCCACTGACTGACTCCTCCACAAAACCTTGACCATAGGGATCTGTTTGGATCTCAGCTGTCTCACTTGGTAGTCCACTATGGCTACAGGCTGCTCCTCAAATGTCAAGTTCTCTTTTAGCTCTATCACATCCGGCTGCAGTACATGAGAAGGATCGGGAATGTATTTCCTGAGCATGGAGATGTGAAACACGGGATGAACGTGAGAAAGGTTGGGTGGTAGCTCCAACCGGTAGGCAACTGCTCCAACTCTATCAGTAACCTCAAAAGGTCCGATATACCGAGGTGCCAACTTGCCCTTCTTTCCAAATCTCATGACTCCCTTCATTGGAGATACCTTCAGGAATACATAGTCGCCCACTGCAAACTCCACATCCCTCCGTCTGGGGTCTGCATAACTCTTACGCCTCTGAAAAGTCTTGATCGTTCACGATTAAAGGAACTACCTCGAGGTGTACTGCACTAGGTCTACATCATGCACTTTCGCTTCCCCCATTTCTGTCCAACACAGAGGAGACCTACACTTTCTTCCATATAATGCCTCATAGGGTGCCATCCCTATGCTGGAGTGATAACTGTTGTTGTAGGCAAACTCCACCAAAGCTATTGCTCATCCCATTGACCTCCAAAATCCAAGACACTAATGCGGAGCATGTCTTCCATTGTTTGGATTGTCCTTTCGGACTGCCCGTCTGTCTGAGGGTGGAAAGCCGTACTGAAGTTCAACTGTGTGCCAAGTGCCTCCTGCAACTTTCTCCAAAACCGAGAAGTGAACTGGGGCCCTCTATCAGATATTATGGAAGCCGGAATTCCATGCAATCTGACTATTTCTCGAATGTAGAGCCGGGCATACTGTGCCACAGAGTATGTAGTCTTCTGAGTAAGAAGTGAGCTGATTTGGTCAAGCGGTCCACAATTACCCATATCGAATCATATCCTCGCGTGGTACGAGGCAACCCAGTCACAAAATCCATAGTGATCATTTCCCACTTCCATTCTGGGATAGGGAGCTCTTGCAGCTTCCCTGACGGTCTCTGGTGTTCAAACTTCACCTTCTGACAAGTCAAGCACTTGGACACAAAGTCTGCTATGTCTCTCTTCATGCCATTCCACCAATAGCTATCTTTCACATCATGGTACATCTTGGTGGAACCTGGGTGGATACTGTACAGTGTGTAGTGTGCCTCTTGCATGATTTCATTCCTGAGATTGTCCACATCGGGCACACATATTCTAGAACCTTGCACTAGGGCGCCATCATTGGCAAATCCAAACTCACCACCTTCACCTTGCTGTACTTTTTCTACGATCTTCATCAATTGTTGGTCTCTGTGCTGGGAAACTCTAACTCTGTCCCTCAAGTCTGGCCTCACTGAAAAGTGAGCCAACAATACCCCCTCATCTGAAAGATCTAGGATTAAACCTTGATCCATCAACTCATGTACCTCCTGAATCAGTGGTCTCTTTTCTGCTGAAATGTGCGCCAAACTACCAGAAGATTTTCTGCTCAAAGCATCTGCTACAACATTGGCCTTCCCAGGGTGGTACTGGATGGTGCAATCATAGTCTTTCAGAAGCTCCATCCATCTCCTCTGTCTCAAATTTAAATCCCTCTGTTGGAAGATGTACTTCAAACTCTTGTGGTCGGTGTATATCTCGCACACTTCACCATACAGGTAGTGTCTCCAGATTTTTAGTGCAAAGACTACAGCCGCCATTTCCAAATCATGGGTGGGGTAGTTCTGCTCATGCCTCTTCAGCTGCCTTGAAGCATAAGCCACTACCTTTCCATTATGCATCAAAACACACCCTAGGCCAACTCTGGAGGCGTCACAATACACGGTGTATCCTTCACCACTCACAGGTAGTGTCAACACAGGGGCAGTGGTTAGACACTCCTTGAGCTTCTGGAAACTCTCCTCACAGTCATCTGTCCAAATGAATGGAACATTCTTCCTAGTCAATTTAGTTAGGGGAGCCGCTATCCTGGAGAAATCTTGCACAAAACGCCTGTAGTAGCCAGCTAAACCCAGAAAACTTCGCACCTCAGTGACTGTTGTAGGCCTAAGCCAATCGATTCTGACTTCAATTTTCTTGGGATCCACTTGAATGCCGTCACTAGAAACCACATGTCCCAAGAATGAGATGCTTTCTAGCCAAAATTCACATTTTGAAAATTTGGCATATAGCTGGTGCTCCCTCAAAGTCTGCAACACTTTTCTCAAGTGCCACACGTGTTCTTCCTCGGTCCGAGAGTATACCAGAATGTCATCAATGAATACGATGACAAAACGGTCCAAAAATGGCTTGAACACCCTGTTCATCAAGTCCATGAAGGCTGCTGGTGCATTAGTGAGTCCAAAAGACATCACCAAGAACTCATAATGACCATACCTTGTCCTGAAAGCCGTTTTGGACACGTCCTCATCCCTGATTCTCAACTGATGGTAGCCTGATCGCAGGTCTATCTTGGAAAAGAATCTAGCCCCTTGGAGCTGATCAAATAGATCAACGATCCGAGGAAGTGGATACTTGTTCTTCACGATCACTTTGTTCACTGCCTATAGTCAATACACAACCTCAACGACCCATCCTTCTTTCTCACGAATAGAACAGGAGCACCCCAGGGTGAAGTGCTCGGACGTATGAAACCCTTGTCCAAAAGCTCCTGTAGTTGCTCCTTCAGCTCTTTCAGTTCTGCTGGTGCCATCCTGTAAGGTGGCATTGAAATGGGGTTTGTACCCGGCACAACATCGATGCAAAACTCTATTTCCCTTCCTGGTGGCAACCCTGGAAGCTCCTCTGGGAAGACATCCATATATTCTCTGACAACAGGAACATTTTCCATGCTGACACCTTCTACAGATGTATCTCTCACCAATGCCAAATACCCTTGGCATCCACGCCTCAACATTTTCCTAGCACTAATTGCCGACACCAAGTTATATGGAGCCACGCTCCTGTCACCATCAAAGCTAAACTCTTCCACACCAGGTATGTGGAAGTACACCTTTTTGTTCCTGCAGTCTAAGATGGCGTAATGAGTTGCCAACCAATCCATCCCCAAAATTACATCAAAATCCATTACTGGTAAAGGAACCAAGTCTGCTGGGAGGATCTTTCCATCCACTACTCTTTGGGCTACCGGAAAAACCATATCTACCTCTATGTTGTCACTAAGTGGGGTAGCTACGGACAAAGGGCATTCTAAAGTGGCGGGGTTTCTACCCAATCTCATGGCAAATACAGGGAGACAAATGAGTGCGTAGCACCGGATCTATTAAAACACGAGCCTCATAAGAAGGACGGAAGAATACACCACAAGCTGCGTTTGAGGCTCGAGCATCTGGTGGGTCGGGGTGAAAACCCGAGCTTGACCCCTACCCCGAGTGGCGTAACCACAGTCGACTCCTACCTCTGACCGCCTCCATATCCACGTCCCCCTTGTCCTCGGCCTGTTGGCCCGGAATTGCACGCCATGTGGGAAGCACCGGATACTGGTGGCGAACGTTGGCATGAGAACCTCGTGACCCCATCCGTGGCTCAAAGCAGGGCATTCCCTAGCAAAGTGACCTGGTTGGCCACACTGAAGCACACTCTGATCCCATCAAACAAGGTCTGAATGCCCTCTTCCACATTGTGCACAAGGTGCCAAAGAGGATCTGATCGGACCAGAACTACTGTACCACGAACTCGACCCCGCTTTGGATCCGTACCACAGTGCGAATCCTCGAGGTTTATGCCTAAATCCACTTTTCTTATTTCTACTCTTTCCTCTGTAATTACTCTGGCCACCACTGTCCTGAGTACCCATGGGAGGACACACGAGGAACCTTCGCTTTGTTCTTCTTTGCTCTTCCATTTGTCATCCGCGTGAATCGATCTCTATCTGCGGCTCGGTCAACCACCACGTCAAAAGGCGATCGGATATCATGGCGGTTCGCATACCTCTGTCCGGCCCCTTTAAGAACCTCTTCACTTTCATAGTTTACGTAGCAACTTTGTAGGGGCATATCTGCTCAATTCGAAACTCGTAGCATATTCATCTCTGAGGCCGGCCATTACGTCTTAAGGCCTCAAAGCCCACTGTTTCGATCTCTGTAGCTCGGCACAAATCGATTGATGAAAAGTTCTACAACCGAGCCCATGACAAACCCTCCATCCGGTAACACGTAGTCATTCATCCATTGCCTAGGCATAGGCCCCATGACATCTTGTCGCATACACTCTATCGTCTTCTATCACCAATCAGTAGTTCTGCTCACCGCCTGCAGGAATCCAAAAACCGATATGCGTCATCTGACACATCAAAAATACCAGGCACCAACTTCTTGAAGTTTACAATCTGTTTGTAAGGTTCTTCTCTTGGTGCGGTGAACTGCTGCTGCTGTGGGGGGCGGACCATATATTGAGCCATCATGTCGATGGTTCTCTGTAACCCAGCTAGGGTAGCTGCCATTGGGTCCATGGAACCCTGTGCCATAAAGGACTGATCCTGTACTGGGGGTGGCTGCTCCTCTACTTGAGCAGCTCTAGGCCTCCTACCCCGCCTCCTTGGGGCAGGTGCCTCATCCTGTGCTGACACCTCGTCAGGCACATTTGGTTCTGGTGCAGTGGCAGCTCTCCTGCTTCTACGCATTTTCCTGAAATTCAGCAGCATTAGCCCACAAAATTCAAAACTGCACATTACATAGCTCTATAGACTCATATTTACACACAATATATGAAGCAGAAACTAGAAGCAAAGACGACAATGCAAGACGAATGTGGACCCTAATTTTCCGCATGTGACTCCTAGTAGACTTTTCCCAACACTTAGACAAATTTTCCTAAGAATCTGGAGCCTAAGCTCTGATACCACATTTGTCACGACCCAACCTATGGGCCGGACCGGCACTAGGACCTGGGCCAGCCTAAAGCCCCCGAGGCCCGTAGTAAGCCTTAACTGTTCATTTACCCAATTCTAAGGCCCATTGGGCCCAAATTCAAGAAACCAAACGGACAGAGTCCGGCCATAAAATGGACTTTCCAACGGGGAGTTTTTGACTCACCCGACCTGTAAACACAATAAATACTCAATTGGGGAGCTCAGCTCACCCTCCACATACTCATCAACATAAAATAAATGGGAGCTCAGCTCCCTCATCCAATCCATCAACATGCATAACATATTTAAGTTTACAGGTCCAACATGATAAAAATATTACAGACCAAATTCAAATAAATACTGCTAACACATGCGGAAATTCTAGGAGTAATTAAAATTACACAAACATGGATAAACAACCTGCGAAGGATAAAAGCAGGTTAACCCAGAATAAAATATCCTCCTGTGGCCTGTAAAAATTTTTGAACAGGAGTGAGCGTTCGACTCAGAGAGTAAAATATCAATCTTAACTATAATCTCTATAACTATCTGAAACTAATGCAACCTGTAGAGTGAAATGCAACATTAACATCATATTCACATCATAGCATCAAAAAGGTAATTTGGAGCACTCACGCACCCTGTAGCATCAATCATAATATATTGGGAGCTGATCCTGCATCTGACTCTCTTAAATCCAACACAGTGCCGTGAAGAACTCAAGCCGGACTTTCGCTTAATAAACCAAATCGAGGGTCCCAGCGAAGAACTCAAGCCGTGACTACCCCTCGAAGGAACGGGTCCCAGCGAAGAACTCAAGCCGTGACTACCCCGTCCTATCCATAGTCCACACCACATCACACGCACGCCAACGCACGCACACTGCTCCAAATTACCACAACAACACTCATGGCACATTAACAGTTATGAATGCAACATAAATCGTGCCTAGAGTTTAACTACATAAATATATTCATATAAGTGATGCATGGGCATCTCGAACATATAATAATATCGAAATTATAATTAAAATTAATATTTTACTCACAGACTTGACGACAAATTCTTGTATGTGGCGGTGGGCGGAGGAAGAAGGTCATCGGCTCACGACAATTACATTACATCTAATTAATACAATCTGACTCAATACAAACAAAGAAAAAGACCAATTACGTCCTAAGTCGTGCCGAAAATCCGGCAGAGTCTCCCCTATACCTAGGACCTACCCAACCTGCAAAAGGGCTAAAAACGCACTTCTATATTCACAATCCATATATCAACAGTTCAATCATATCACACAGCCCCTCCTGGGCCCATCAAATCAATTATCCATCACAATACGCAAAATTTCAATTTAGTCCTTATTATTGATCATTTTTGCAAAAGCGCCCAAACAAGCTCTAAAAATTATAAAACTTTGCCCCGCGGTCCTTAGCAATATTACTAAGCTAGTGCAAAAAGAATCGTAATTTTCTAAGCTACCACGAATATTTTACGGATTTTTAATCCTATTTAAGCATTAGAAAATTACGAACAAACACGGTTCGGGTTTACCTGTGCCGATTCCGACCTGGACGCGCCGACGTCGACAATGGGGTAGGCAAAATCTCGCCCACCGGAGACTTTTCCGATAACGGTGCGTTCGCCGAAATTTCGCACCGGTCAATCGTCGAATTTCCGAATTGAGAATACCTACACGAAGCCCATAACACGGGTTAGTACATAAATTTTTCGTAATTTTCTAAGCTCATTTAATGCTCGGAAAAACACCGCGAAGTTCCGTAGGACCTACCAAAAACGTTGTCGGAAAATTTTGAAATTAATATCCCGAAGCTCTCGCCGAGTGGAGCGTCTTTGGTAGCCTCGGTTTTCTCGTGGGATTCACGGTTTTCGAGAAATCTAGCCCAAAAGTCGAAATGGGCGAAAATCTTCCCGAGCAAAAATCGGACAATCCGCTCGATGGATTTCGGCGTTCTTGGTGTCTATGGAAAGCTCTCGCCGAGTAGATGATTTTAGACACAACACCCGTCCAATCGGTGGCGGATCGGCGGATTTGGCCGAGAAACTAGAGCGACGCAGCAGGGAGGAGGAGGAGAGAAAAGAAAGAGAAAAGAGAGAGACGCGCTGAGAAGAAAAAGGAAAGGAGCAGTTCGATTCGACCGGTCCGATTCGGTCCGGTTCGATTCTGCCGGTTTGATTCGGAATAAAAAATATTGAATTTTTATGCGCCTCGGACCAAAACGAGGTCCAAAAATTCCGAAAAAATTCCAGAAAATTCAGAAAAATACGTAGACTCCAAATATATTTTTAGTTTTGCCACGTGGTCTTTAAATTAATTTTTAAAAATCATCAAAGTTTATATTTTCGGAAAATCGAACCCGATTTTTAAAATCCGAAAAATCTCAAAAAAATTCCTAAAATTTAAATAAAATTTAAATATCAAAAATACTCATAATTAATAAAATTTTGGGGTGTTACAGAGTACATCTCAAGCCAGACTTTCGCTTAATAGACCAAATGTGGGGGCCAGTGAAATCATCTCGAGCCGTGCCTATCCCAACTTATCCATAAAAGGATTGGGTCCCAGCGAGTCAAGTTTCAGCCGCGTCTACCTATCCTATTCATATCCAATATCACACACCACACTCATGCCAACACACGCACACTGCTCTAAATTACCATAAAACAACATTCATAACATTTTATCAAATAAAGATGCAATATAAAACGTGCCTAGTATTTAATTACATAAATATATATATATTTATAAGTGATATATGGGCATGCCTGAACATATAATAATATTGCAATTATAATTAAAATCAATATTTTACTTACAGACGTAAACCGAGGTCACTGTGGTGGCTGGGTGGAGGAGGAAGGTTGTCCCAGCTTACCTGACAATTACATTATAATTATTTAATATAATTGACTCAATACAAGCTTAAAAAGAACTAAAAACACCTTAAGTACCGAAAATCTATCAGAGTTTTTCCTATACCTAGGACCTACTCAACTTGCAAAAGGACTAAAAAATATACACCCAGTAATGTCAAATCATAAATATATGGGAGCTGATTCCCTATACAGCTCTCTTAAATCCAACCTGTGCCAGCGAAGAACTCAAGCCGTGTTTATCCCGAAGGACCGAGTCTCAGCGAAGATCTCAAGCCGTGTCTACCCGTCCTATCCATAGCAAACACCACATCACATGCATGCCAACGCACGCACACTGCTCCAAATTACCACAACAACATCCATGACACTTTAACAGTTGTGAATGCAACATAAAACGTGCCTAAAGTTTAACTATATAGATATATACATATAAGTGATGCATGGGCTTGCATTAAACATATAATAATATCGAAATTATAATTAAAATTAATATTTTACTCACAAACTTGACAGCAGTCACTGTGACGGCTGGGCGGAGGAAGAAAGCAGTCCCGGCTCACCTGACAATTTTATTATAATTGTTTAATACAATTGGCTCAATACAACCCAAGAAAAGACCAAATATGTCCTAAGTCGTGTCGAAAATCCGGCAGAGTCTCCCCTATACCTAGGACCTACCCAACCTGCAAATGGGTTTAAAACACACTTTTATATCCACCAACCATACACCTATAACTCAATCATATCACACAGCCCCTCCTGGGCCCATCCAAACAGTCATCAATCACAATATATAAAATTATAGTTTAGTCCTTATAATTGACCCTTTTTGCAAAAACCACCCAAATAAACTCTAAAAATTCTAAAACTTTGCCCTGCGGGCCTTAGCAATATTACTAGGCTAATGCAAAAAGAATCATAATTTTCTGAGCTGCCACGAATATTTTATGGATTTTTAATCCCATTTAAGCACTATAAAATTACGAAAAAGTAAGGTTCAGGTTTACCTATGCCGATTCTGAATCTGGGGACACCCTTGGGACGTCTGACAATGGTGGGGTAGCCAAAATCTCGATCCAATTCTAAGACTTTTTCGGTAGCCGGTCTGTCTAGCCGGAAATTCACAAATCTGGACAACTGTCGAATTTCCGCGAATTGAAGATACCTACACGAAGACCATAACACGAGGGTTAGTACATAAATTTTACAAAATTTTCTAAGCTCATTTAATGCTAGGAAAAACACTACGAAGTTCCGTGGGACCCACTGAAAAACGGTGTCTAAAAATTTCGAATTTTATATTGCCGCGAAGCTCTCTACAAGTGGAGTGCTCTGGTACTCTTGGTTTTCTCGTGGGGTTCACGGTTTGCGAGAAATCTAGCGCAAAAGTCAAAATAGGCTAAAACGTCCCCGACAAAAATTGGACAAACCGCTCGATGGATTTTGGTGTTCTTGGTGTCTATGGAAAGCTCTCAAGGTGTAGATGGTGTTTGACACAAGACCTAGCCTAATCGGTGGCCGAATCGACCTGATTTCGGCCTGGAAGACGAAGTGATGGGCTACGCGTCACGCGGCTTCGCGGCAGGTTTCCTGGCGTTCCAGGCTGCGGCCGGCGATAGGGGGAGGCTAGGGTGGCGCGCCGGCGAGGTGGGGAGGGCTGGGTGGCAGCTGGCCAGATGAGGGGAGGAGGGAGGAGAGAGAAAATGAGACAGAGAGAAGGAGAGGTCGGGATGCACGCGAGGAGAAAGAAAAAGGAAGAAGAAACCGGTCCGATCCGGTCCGGTTCGATTCGGCCGGTCCGATTCAAGATACAAAATTTTAAATTTTTACTATGCCTTGGGATCGAAAACGAGGCCTAAAAATTTTGAAAAAATTCTAAAAAACTCAAAAAATTCGTAGACTCCAAATATATTTTTAGTTTTGCCATGTGGTCTTTAAATTAATTTTTAAAAATCATCAAAGTTTATATTTTCGGAAAATCGAACCCGATTTCTAAAATCCGAAAAATTTCAAATAATTTCCTAAAATTTAAATAAAATAAAATATTAATATTTATCCATAAAATAATAAATTTAAAAATTAGGGGTGTTACATTCTTTCCCCCTTACAGAAAATTTGTCCTCGAATTTTATACAAGGCAGAATAAAGTACAGAATTATATATTGAATAGATAAGGGTACTTGCTACGCATGTCCCGTTTTGACTCCCAGGTGCACTCTTCCACTGACTGGCTCCTTCACAAAACCTTTATCATAGGAATCTGTTTTGATCTTAGCTGCCTCACTTGGTAGTCCACTATGGCTACAGGATGCTCCTCAAACGTCAAGTTTTCTTTTAGCTCTATTACATCTGGTTGTAGCACATAAGAAGGATCAGGAATGTATTTCCTGAGCATGGAGATGTGAAACACAGGATGAACATGAGAAAGGTTGGGTGGTAGCTCCAACTGGTAGGCAACTGCTCTAACTCTATCAGTAACCTCAAAATGTCCAATATACCGAGGTGCAAACTTGCCATTCTTTCCAAATCTCATGACTCCCTTCATCGGAGAAACCTTTAGGAATACATAGTCGCCTACTGCAAACTCTACATCCCTCCTTCTGGGGTCTGCATAACTCTTCTGCCTACTGAAAGCAGTTTTCAATCATTCCCTGATTAAAGGAACTATCTCTGAAGTGTACTGCACTAGGTCTACATCATGCACCTTCGCTTCTCCCATTTCCGTCCAACACAAAGGAGACCTACACTTTCTTCCATATAGTGCCTCATAGGGTGCCATCCCTATGCTGGAATGGTAACTATTGTTGTAGGTAAACTCCACCAAAGCTAGCTCATCATCCCATTGACCTCCAAAATCCAAAACACTCATGTGAAGCATATCTTCCAGTGTTTGGATTGTCCTTTCGGACTGTCCGTCTGTCTGAGGGTGGAAAGCAGTACTAAAGTTCAACTGTGTGCCAAGTGCCTCCTGCAACTTTCTCCAAAATAGAGAAGTGAACCGGGGCGCTCTGTCAGATATTATGAAAGCATGTACTCCATGCAATCTGACTATTTCTCAAATGTAGAGTCGGGCATACTGTGCCACAGAATATGTAGTCTTCGCAGGCAAGAAGTAAGCTGATTTAGTTAGGCGGTCTACAATTACCCATATCAAATCATATCCTCGCGTGGTACGAGGCAACCCAGTCACAAAATTCATAGTAATCATTTTTCACTTCCATTTGGGATAGGGAGCTTCTCTGACGGTCTCTGGTGTTCAAACTTCACCTTCTGACAAGTCAAGCACTTGGACACAAAGTCTGCTATGTCTCTTTTCATGCCATTCCACCAATAGCTATCTTTCACATCATGGTACATCTTAGTGGAGCCTGGGTGGACATTGTACAGTGCATAGTGTGCCTCTCGCATGATTTCATTTCTGAGATTGTCCACATCGGGCACACATATCCTAGAACCTTGCATAAGGGCGCCATCATTGGCAAATCCAAACTCACCACCTTCACCTTGCTGTACTCTTTCTATGATCTTCATCAATTACTGGTCTCTGTGCTGGGAAACTCTGACTCTATCTCGCAGGTTTGGTCTCACTGAAAAATAAGCCAACAATACCCCTTCATTTGAAAGATCTAGGATTAGGCCTTGATCCATCAACTCATGACTTCCTGAATCAATAGTCTCTTCTCCGCTGATATGTGCGCCAAGCTGCCAGAAGATTTTCTGCTCAAAGCATCTGCTACTACATTGGCCTTCCCAGGGTGGTACTAGATGGTGCAATCATAGTCCTTTAGAAGCTCTATCCATCTCCTCTGTCTCAAGTTTAAATCCCTCTGTTGGAAGATGTACTTCAAACTCTTGTGGTCGGTGTATATCTCGCACACTTCACCATACAGGTAGTGTCTCCAGATTTTTAGTGCAAAGACTATAGCCGCCATTTCTAAATCATGGGTGGGGTAGTTCTGCTCATGCCTCTTCAGCTGTCTTGAAGCATAAGCCACTACTTTTCCATTCTACATCAAAACACATCCTAAGCCAACTCTGGAGGCATCACAGTACACGGTATATCCTTCACCACTCATCGGTAGTGTCAACACCAGGGCGGTGGTTAAACATTCTTTAAGCTTCTGAAAACTCTCCTCACAATCATCTGTCTAAATGAATGGAACATTCTTTCGAGTTAACTTAGTTAGGGGAGCTGCTATCCTGGAAAAATCCTGCACAAAACGCCTATAGTAGCCAGCTAGGCCCAGAAAACTTCGCACCTCAGTGACTGTTGAAGGCCTAAGCCAATCAGTTATAGCCTCAATTTTCTTGGGATCCACTTCAATGCCTTCATTAGAAACCACGTGTCCCAAGAATGAGATGCTTTCTAGCCAAAATTCACATTTTGAAAATTTGGCATATAATTGGTGCTCCCTCAAAGTTTGCAACACCATCCTCAAGTGCCACACATGTTCTTCCTCGGTCCGAGAGTATACTAAAATGTCATCTATGAATACGATGACAAAATGGTCCAGGAATAGCCTGAACACCTTGTACATCAAGTCCATGAAGGCTGCTGGTGCATTAGTGAGTCCAAAAGACATTACCAAGAACTCATAATGACCATATCTTGTCCTGAATGCTGTTTTGGACACATCCTCATTCCTGATTCTTAATTGATGGTAGCCTGATCGCAGGTCTATCTTGGAAAAGAATCTAGCTCCTTGGAGCTGATCAAACAGATCATCAATCCAAGGAAGTGGATACTTGTTCTTCACAGTCACCTTGTTCAGCTGTCTATAGTCAATACACAACCTCAATGACCCATCCTTCTTTCTCACAAATAGAATAGGAGCACCCCAGGGTGAAGTGCTCGGACGTATGAAACCCTTGTCCAAAAGCTCCTGTAGTTGCTCCTTTAACTCTTTCAATTCTACTGGTGCCATCCTGTAAGGCGGCATTGATATGGAGTTTGTACCTGGCACAACATTAATGCAGAACTCTATTTCCCTTCCTGGTGGCAACCTTGGAAGCTCCTCAGGGAAGACATCCATGAATTCTCTGACAACAGGAACATTTTCCATGTTGACACCTTCTACAGATGTATCTCTTACCAATGCCAAATACCCTTGACATCCACGCCTCAACATTTTTCTAGCACTAATTGCTGACACCAAATTATATGGAGCCATGCTCCTGTCACCATCAAAGCTAAACTTTTCCACACCAGGTATGTGAAAATACACCTTTTTGTTCCTGCAGTCTAAAGTGGCATAATGAGTTGCCAACCAATCCATTCCCAAGATTACATCGAAATCCATTATTGGTAGAGGAACCAAGTCTGCTGGGAGGATCTTTCCATCCACTACTACTGGGCTGCCCGAAAAAACCATGTCTACATCTATGTTGTCACTAAGCGGGGTAGCTACAGACAAAGGACATTCTAAAGTTGTAGAGTTTCTACCTAATCTTATGGCAAACACTGGGGAGCCAAATGAGTGCGTAGCACCGGGATCTACCAAAACACGAGCCTCATAGGAACAGACTAGAAGAATACCTGCCACAACTGCATTGGAAGCTTGAGCATCCTGGTGGGTCAGGGTGAAAACCCAAGCTTGACCCCTACCCTAAGTGGCAGAACCTTGATACTGACTTCTACCGCCTGATCTGCCTCCAAATCCACATACCACTTGTACTCGGCCCTGTTGGCCACTGAACTGACTGCTTGCCATGCTGGAAGCACTAGAATACAACTGATGAGGAACATTTGCAACAGAACCCTGTGACCACATATGTGTCACACCTTACTCCTCTGTAAGGCATAACATGATCCCGTAGAATACTTAATGAACTACCGAACTTCACCTACCGATAACTCATTAAGTACCCTGCAAGGGATTTTAAAACAATTTTCCTACATTTTGGAAGTGGTGAGCATTTTGGTAGGAATTAAAAACTATTTATTCAAAACTTAAATACTAGTAAAAATTTTTATCCATTTTAATTTTGTCGCAAATTTTATAAAAATTTTGACAGAGTTCCGTTTGTAATTGGAGAAAACAGTTCTTCAAATACCTGAGAAAAATACTTCCAAAAATTTTTCACAACTCCCAACCTCCAATAAATCTCAATCAACTTAATTTAAATCACTTCAAAGTAATTCCACAATACAAATCAAAATTCATCATCTCAAAATATTTAATACTTGATTCACAATGCATAAAACATGAAATTCACATGTACAAATATTAAATTTACAGAAGGAAATCCAAAAATAATATTATTATTACAATTTATTTATAACTGCTCAACTTTATATTGATACATACAACATTTCCATATTTACATCAAAATTATCTACAAGGGTATAAAATAATACCCGTACAAAATGATCGATGTGGTCCACAATTTGATAGCAGCTCACTCTGCTGTTTTCTCCTTGCTCTTATCTGCGACAGCAAAATGAGCTATCGCTGAGTATAAAAATACTCAGTGGTGCACAATAAAAATTTAAAATGCAATACATAAATTATTCATTGATGAACACAATTTGAATACTTCTCAATCACATTTCACAAATATCAAAGCTCATAACAATTCCATTTAGTCAAATAATTTATTAAACACAGCGTTGCCAAAATCATATACACAACTTAAGCCATGATACAAAATTTTCGATCAATGCCGTGTTGTACACCACGACAAAGCAATCTCAACCCCATTAATGAAAATCAATGAGGGAGGTGGCTAGCTAGCTAATGAGTACTCATCCGATCTCAACCTCAACTAGCAAGCCAGAGAGGGAGGAAAATAAACGATCTCAACCCTATAAATGGAGGAGGAATAATGTGATACTGTCATGCTAAGTGTGAACATAAAATCAATTCAAAACAATTTATGCAAATAATTTATTGGAAATCTGGTAAATTTTCAAAGTCATATTCACAATCATAAATGGCAACACAATTCGTAATTAACTCAAGAAAAATTAAATTTTCAAGAATCATATATTTAAACAATAATTACTATGCACAGACCTGACGTGAGTCGCCTCTAGGCCTTGACTCAGTCTCTCAGAGCTTCCACGTCTTGTTCAGCTGAAACACATAATTTCACAGTGTTTTAGTACCATAACTTAGCATAAATCCAAAAATAAATTTCACTTCATTTTTACCTAGCTTTAATGTACTAATTTCGACGTTCTCGAAGTTTTTGTGTTTCAAGTTACTATTCACTACACTATTCAAGTCAAATTGTTGACTTTTTAAGGCTTAATAGGTATGGGAACTCCAACTTCACCCACATACCACATTTTGGTCATTAAATTTGTTGGTTTTGGTTATTTTCTCAAAGCTTAAGTCCTTTTGGCTAAATTGTCAAATTTTCAGTTTTGGTGCTCCTAGTTGCACTATTCCATTAGCAATTTTACTGTTAGAATTTGGCAAAACTTCCTTCACAGAAAATGTTTCTTAATGTCTTAAGTTTATTCTCATTTTTGGATCACTTCAATTGGAGTTTTGTAACTCAAGTTATGGCCATTTGAAATAGGGCTGCCAGATTGGAAACAACCCAGATTTTCTGGGTAAATTTGGTGCTGGCAGATTTGAGTCACCAATTTGGGGTGGCCAAATGACTTAGTTGCTGGCAGAATTTGGACTTGTGTTCTTCATGAAAGTTTTAGGTCTATATCTCATCTAACCACTGGTAAAATTTCAGGTCATTTTGACCTGCCTAGCTCGAGTTATGACTAAATGAATAAATACTATTCATTTGGTCAGTTTGTACAGTTTCAGCCTGCTCTTATGCAACTTTGGTCAATTGGTTCACTAAGTTTGGGTCACTTTTTGGGCATGGTTCCTAAACGAAAATTGTGTCATTTTATGTCTATTTTCATCCCCAATTGGTACCATATCAATTGGACTTGTAAAATTTCAGTTTTGGTCCTTCAAAGTTGACTTGGTCATGCTGCCAGCAGCATGACCATTCAACCTCCGAATTTGGCTTCACTTCCAACAATTCAAACACAACTCATTTGGTCACAATTGACCATTTTTCACTTCACAATAGGTCAAACATGCCATTTACTCATTTCTTGCATTTTTGGTTCACAAACCCTAAGTCCCAAAACCCTAACTCACTTAATTGTTACAATTAATCACATTTATGCATTTCCATCTTACTACCATACTCATGTAAGTTTACTAACACCTTTAATTCATTCTAAACACATCAAACCATACAAAATCATACTCCCCTTCAACAGGCCAAAATTTCAGTTTGGTCCTCCCCCCCCCCCCCCCCCATATTTGTTTTCATTTCATTAGTTCCAAGCTCATTTCAACAACCAATTAGGCATTTAAAATGGAAAAATGACAAGTTAACATACTAACCTCAACTTAAACACCAAATCTTCAATTGTTCTCCTTCTTTCTTCTTTATTTTTTGTTCTTAAGTTGAGATTGCAAGCTCTAGTAAGGTTTTTAGGGGAGTTATGAATATTAAGTGGAGAAAATTAAGCTTAAGTGTAAGCTTAAATGGAGGAAATTCATGGAGGTTTATGGAGGAAATGGGGCGGCACAAAGGAAGAAGAAAATGAGGTTTTTAATTTTTTTTTCTTTTCTTTTCTTTTATCTTTATCTTATTGAAGACCATAAAAAAAATCAAATTAATTAATTTATTAATTAACACTTATGGCATCATGCATAATGTCATGCATGATGTCATCACCTTTTTACTTTTTGATTTTCCTCTCTTTTTTTTTTATTTTTTTCTATTAGTTCTTTAATTTAATTTTCGATTCGGAAATTTTCTTTTCTCCGATTTTATTTAACAGTTAGGTCAGGAGTCAGCTCTCGGGGTCAATTGACCAAATTGCCCCTCGCCGGTTCATCCCGGTTTACAAATAATTTCATATTTCTTCCGGCTCCCTAACCTAATTATTTGACTGGCTTAACAGTTCTTTTTCGTGATTTTCTCTTTTCCACTGTGTTCATAATGGTCCTAAGGACCGCAGCGTCACATTTTACAGTTTGAAATTTGATTTAAAATGACTTCGCAGTCGTTCCCGAGGAGGTCACCCATCGCTGTGACTCTCGGCTCGTTTAACTTCTTATGTTCTGTTTTTCTTATTTATACTTAACTAATTGAATATTACTAATTATTTGTGTTTATGGTTTCTCTAGTTGTCTTAAGTATGGTTCTAATCCTCTTAATTGTCCGGACCGACACCGGTCACCGGAACAGTGAAATATACCAGGCTATACAAATAGGGGTGTTATAATTCTCCCCCCCTTAAATAAATTTCGTCTCGAAATTTTACCTGGTATCAATCTCTGAACAACTGTGGGTGTTGTCTCCTCATGTCCTCCTCTCGTTCCCAAGTAGCCTCCTAGCCCGAATGATGGTTCCACAGCACTTTTACCAATGGTATCTGCTTGTTCCGTAGCTGCTTCACCTCATAAGCCAGAATCTTTATGGGTTCTTCTTCATATGTGTGGTTTGGATTCACTTCAATTTCTTCTACTGGTAGTACATGAGATGGGTCTGATCGATACCTCCTCAACATAGACACATGGAAGACATTATGTATCTTCTCCAACTCTGGAGGTAGTGCCAAACGATAAGCTAAAGGACCCACTCTTTCCAATATCTCATATGGCCCGATAAAATGAGGACTTAGTTTCCCCTTCCTGCCGAATCTCATAATCCTCTTCCAAGGAGAAACTTTGAGGAACACTTTCTCACCCTCTGCATACTCAATATCCCTTTTTTTCAAATCAATATAGGACTTCTGACGGTCTGATGCAGCTTTAAGTCGACCTTTGATCACCCTGATTTTCTCTTCAGTTTGTTGAACAATTTCGGGTCCAATCATTTTTCTTTCACCCACGTCATCCCAACACAACGGGTTCTACATTTTCTGCCATACAAGGCTTCATATGGAGGCATCCTAATGCTTGATTGGCAGCTGTTGTTGTAAGCAAACTCAATCAAAGGCAAGTGTGTATCCCAACTATCCTCAAACTCAATCACACAAGCCCATAGTATGTCCTCCAAGATCTGAATTACCCTCTCAGACTGGCCATCTGTCTGTGGGTGGAATGCAGTACTAAAGTTCAATCTAGTTCCTAGGGCTCTCTGAAGACTACCCCAGAATCTAGAAGTGAACTTAGGATCTCTGTCTGATACAATGGATACTGGCACTCCATGAAGTCTCACAATCTCATCGATGTACAACCTGGCCAATCTGTCTAAACTGTAGTCCATTCGGACTGGCAGAAAATGAACAGACTTAGTTAGTCTGTCTACAATGACCCACACTGCATCATGACTCTTCTGTGTCTTTGGAAGTCCCATTACAAAATCCATTGTTATTCTCTCCCATTTCCATTCTGGCACTGGTAGTGGATGTAACAACCCAGTTGGTACTTGATGCTCTGCCTTCACTTGCTGACAAGTCAGGCATTTGGATACAAACTCTGCCACATCTCTTTTTAAACCCATCCACTAGTAATGTTCCTTTAGTCCTCTATACATTTTTGTACCACCAGGGTGCATAGCAAAAGGAGACTCATGTGCTTCCTTCAAAATGATATGCCTCAAATCAATATCATTAGGAACACACATTCTACCCTGGTGTAGCAGTAAACCATCATTTCTGATTGAGAACTCTGGTTTCTTGCCCTGCCGGACTTCTTCCAACAGCTTATGATACCTTTCATCATTCTGAGCAGCCATTCTAATCTGATCAATTAACACTGGCTGTACATGCCATGCAACTGCTGTCTGCCCCTCATCATTAATCTCTAAACTGGCATGTAATGATCTCAACTCATGTACCAAAGACAAAGGAATAACCCGTAGACTTGCCATAGTCTTGCAACTTAGGGCGTCAGCCACAACATTAGCTTTCCCTGGCTGATAGTCTATCAGGCAACCATAGTCTTTTATTAACTCTAACCATCTCCTCTGTCTCAAATTCAACTCTTTTTGGGTGCTCAAATACTTCAAACTCTTATGATCTGTGTAGATGTAGCACTTCTCCCCATACAAATAATGTCTCAAGATCTTAAGAGCAAACACAATAGCTGCAAGCTCCAAGTCATGTGTCAGATAATTCCTCTCATGCGGTTTTAGCTGGCGTGATGCATAGGCAATGACATTTCGATCTTGCATCAACACACAACCTAACCCATTGTGAGAAGCATCGCTGTAAACTGTATATTCTTTACCCGGTGTAGGTAAAGTCAAGACTGGAGTCTCAGTCAAACATCTTTTCAATTCATCAAAGCTTTGCTGGCATTTGTCCGTCCACTGAAATTTTAAATCCTTTCTAAGTAGCTTGGTCAATAGAGATGCCAACATGGAGAATCCCTTCACAAATCAGCGGTAGTATCCAGCTAACCCCAGAAAACTGCGAATCTCCGTGACATTTCTGGGTGGCTTCCAATTAAGGACAGTTTCAATCTTGCTAGGATCTACCTTAATACCCTCTGCTGATACTATGTGCCCTAAAAAGGATATCTCCTTCAGCCAAAATTCACATTTTGACAATTTAGCATATAGCTATTTCTCCCTCAAAGTCCGCAGTACAATCCGCAGATGTCTATCATGCTCTTCTGCATTCCTCGAATAGACCAATATATCATCAATTAATACCACAATAAACTAGTCGAGGTATGGTCTGAAGATAGTGTTCATCAGATCCATAAAAGCAGCCGGAGCATTAGTTAACCCGAATGGCATAACCAAGAACTCATAATGGCCATAGCGGGTTCTGAAGGCAGTTTTAGGTATACTCTGCTCTTGTACTTTCAGCTGATAATAACCTGATCTCAGGTCAATTTTGGAGAACATACCGCACTCAACCGATCAAACAAGTCATCAATACGGGCAATGGGTATCTGTTCTTTATTGTCACCTTATTCAATCGCCGATAGTCAATGCATAACCGAGAGTGCCATCCTTCTTCTTTACAAACAACACCGGGCGCTCCCAAGGTGACACACTAGGCGGATGAAGCCCTTGTCAAGCAACTCTTGCAATCGTATTTCAATTCCTTTAGTTACTGCTGGTGCCATTACGTATGGTGTTATGGAGATTGGGTCCACACTGTGCATAACATCAATTTCAAATCGCACTTCTCTTCTCGGAGGTAATCACGCAACTCATCAGAAACACATCCGAAAGTCACATCTGATAGGAATGTCCTCGCCTTTGGACTCCCCACTTGGGTGTCTATCACATATGCCAAGTACGCCTCACACCCTTTCCTAATCATTTTTCTGGCTAGTGCAGCTGAAATGATGTTTGAAGGTAGTAACTGCCTCTCCCCATGTATTACTACATCACCATACTGAGGAAGACCAAAAGTGACTGTCTTCAATCTACAGTCAATCATGGCGTGATGCCTGGCTAACCAATCCATGCCCAAGATAATGTCATAATCTCTGAAGGGCATTTCAATTAAATCAGACAGAAAAGTGTGTCCTTGGATCACCAAAGGACAGTCCCTATATAGCCTATTTACCCTGACCTCCTGGCTTAATGGGCTAGTTACTAGCACATCATAATCCATTGGTACACACTGAATAGCAGTAGAACACATCACCCTAGCACTAACATACGAATGTGTGGAGCCAGGATCAAATAACACATACACATCTTGGTCAAGGATGGAGAAAATACCAGCTACTACATCTGATGTTTCAGCTTCCTCCCTCTGACGCATAGTATACACTCTGACTGGTGCGCCACTAGACACTGGCTGGTTAACAGTGCTTTGACTTCCAGGAGTGCTACCAGGACCCCTACCTCTGCCTCTACCTCTAGCAGCTGATGGTGATCCTCTAGGTGCAGAGACTTGGGATGATCCTTCCGATGTAGCAAAAGATCTAGACCGGCGCGGACTAGTACAATCTTTAGCGAAATATCCGCTCCCTCCACAGTTAAAACATACTCCGGTGACCTTGAAGCAAACCCCACTATGAGTTTTACCACAAGTTTCACACTGCCAGACTGATAGAGATCCTCGAGAAGCTTGTTGGGTCGGCTGACCAGACCGGGGTGGTCTTTGGCCAGAAAATCTGCCTCAGCCGGATCTACGGGAGCTGGATCCCCCAAACTATTTCCTCTTTCAAGAACCGCTCTCAGATGCTTGTCCCGTAGTCTTTTCAGTCTTTTCTTTATCTTGTGTACCCTTCTTCACTGCCCCTTCTGATTCTATCCTTTCCAGTTCCAGGGCCTGTGAGATCAATTCAGCAAAATTCTGATGTCGAAAACCCACGACTTGCATCCTCAAATTCGGCCTTAATCCGGACTCAAACCTCTTACATCTGTCTCTAGGGGTGGAGACTAAGCTTCCAACATAGTGGCTTAGCCTTAAGAAGTCTCTCTCATATTCTGCTATGGTTCTGTCCCCTTGTTTCAAACACAAAAATTCTTGTAATTTCATATCTACATATGCATCAGGAACCCATTTCTGCCTGAATTCCCTCAGAAAGTCTGTCCATGTCAGCACAGGTGGCTTAACCAGGCTGTGGGGGATGGTCTTCCACCATTCATATGCATCCCCTTGCAACAAGGAAACAAAATACTCGAACTTCATCTCTTCCGTACACTGTAGTTTTCTGAAAACTCGTTCCATTCTTTCTAGCCACTGTTCTGCCTCCAGTGGATCCATAGTGCCTTTAAACTCGGTGGCCCCAAATTTCATCAACTTTTCATATTGCCGAGCTGAGGGCTGTGGTTGTGCTACAGGTACTGGCATTTGAGCTTGGGGTGGCACATTACTCGCCATTTGCTGGAAAAACGCAGCCATCTGCTGTACAAATTGAGCAGGCTGCGGTCTTTGGGCGAGGCTGAGTGGTGACCCACTCACGTTTTGGAGTGCTGGGGCTTCCCCTTGAACCTCAGCCTCAACAGATTGTTCTTCGGAATGATCTCCTCCTTCCATTTCGTTTTCTCAAATTTTCTACTTCCTAAGATCAAACACAAGGAGGTTGACCTCCGTTAGTGCATATTCATGATGTAAATATGTCATATGTATCAATTAAAGACACTTGAGCAGTTGTACTTATCAATAAAATATTCATACACATAGTCAAAATTTATTGAAAAACCATGCTCTGATACCACTAAAACATGTCACACCTTACCCCTTTGTAAGGCATAACATGATCCAGTAGAATACTTAATGAACTACCGAACTTCACCTACCGATAACTCATTAAGTACCCTACAAGGGATTTTAAAACAATTTTCCTACATTTTGGAAGTGGTGAGCATTTTGATAGGAATTAAAAACTATTTATTCAAAGCTTAAATACTAGTAAAAATTTTTGTCCATTTTAATTTTGCCACAAATTTTATAAAAATTTTGACAGAGTTCCGTTTGTAATTGGAGAAAACAGTTCTTCAAATACCTGAGAAAAACACTTCCAAAAATTTTTTACAACTCCCAACCTCCAATAAATCTCAATCAACTCAATTCAAATCACTTCAAAGTAATTCCACAATACAAATCAAAATTCATCATCTCAAAATATTTAATACTTCATTCACAATGCATAAAACATGAAATTCACATGTACAAATATTAAATTTACAGAAGAAAATCCAAAAATAATATTATTATTACAATTTATTTATAACTGATCAACTTTATATTGATACATACAACATTTCCATATTTACATCAAAATTATCTACAAGGGTATAAAATAATATCCGTACAAAATGATCGATGTGGTCCTCAATTTGATAGCAGCTCACTCTGCTGCTTTCTCCTTGCTCTTATCTGCGATAGCAAAATGAGCTATCGCTGAGTATAAAAATACTCAGTGATGCACAATAAAAATTTAAAATGCAATACATAAATCATTCATTGATGAACACAATTTGAATACTTCTCAATCACATTTCACAAATATCAAAGCTCATAACAATTCCATTTAGTCAAATAATTTATTAAACACAGTGTTGCCAAAATCATATACACAACTTAAGCCATCACACAAAATTTCCGATCAATGCTGTGTTGTACACTACGACAAAGCAATCTCAACCCCATTAATGAAAATCAATGAGGGAGGTGGCTAGCTAGCTAATGAGTACTCATCCGATCTCAACCTCAACTGGCAAGCCAGAGAGGGAGGAAAATAAACGATCTCAACCCCATAAATGGAGGAGGAATAATGTGATACTATCATGCTAAGTGTGAACATAAAATTAATTCAAAACAATTTATGAAAATAATTTATTGGAAATCTGGTAAATTTTCAAAGTCATATTCACAATCATAAATGGCAACACAATTCGTAATTAACTCAAGAAAAATCAAATTTTCAAGAATCACATATTTAAACAACAATTACTGTGCACAGACCTGACGTGAGTCGCCTCTAGGCCTTGACTCAGTCTCTCAGAGCTTCCACGTCTTGTTCAGCTGAAACACACAATTTCACAGTGTTTTAGTACCATAACTTAGCATAAATCCAAAAATAAATTTCACTTCATTTTTACCTAGCTTTAATGTACTAATTTCGACGTTCTCGAAGTTTTTGTGTTTCGGGTTACTATTCACTACACTATTCAAGTCAAATAATTGACTTTTTAAGGCTTAATAGGTATGGGAACTCCAACTTCACCCACATACCACATTTTGGTCATTAAATTTATTGGTTTTGGTCATTTTCTCAAAGCTTAAGTCCTTTTGGCTAAATTGTCAAATTTTCAGTTTTGGTGCTTCTAGTTGCACTGTTCCATTGGCAATTTTACTGTTGGAATTTGGCAAAACTTCCTTCATAGAAAATGTTCCTTAATGTCTTAAGTTTATTCTCATTTTTGGATCACCTCAATTGAAGTTTTGTAGCTCAAGTTATGGCTATTTGAACTAGGGCTACCAGATTGGAAACAACCCAGATTTTCTGGGTAAATTTGGTGCTGGCAGATTTGAGTCACCAATTTGGGGTGGCCAAATGACTTAGTTGCTGGCAGAATTTGGACTTGTGTTCTTCATGAAAGTTTTGGGTCTATATCTCATCTAACCATTGGTAAAATTTCAGGTCATTTTGACATGCCTAGCTCGAGTTATGATCAAATGAACAAATACTGTTCATTTGGTCAGTTTGTACAGTGGCAGCCTGCTCTTATGCAACTTTGGTCAATTGGTTCACTAAGTTTGGGTCACTTTTTGGGCATGGTTCCTGAACGAAAATTGTGTCATTTTATGTCTGTTTTCATCCCCAATTGGTACCATATCAATTGGACTTGTAAAATTTCAGTTTTGGTCCTTCAAAGTTGACTTGGTCATGCTGCCAGCAGCATGACCATTCAACCTCCGAATTTGGCTTCACTTCCAACAATTCAAACACAACTCATTTAGTCACAATTGATCATTTTTCACTTCACAATAGGTCAAACATGCCATTTACTCATTTCTTGCATTTTTGGTTCACAAACCCTAAGTCCCAAAACCCTAACTCACTTAATTGTTACAATTAATCACATTTATGCATTTCCATCTTACTACCATACTCATGTAAGTTTACTAACACCTTTAATTCATTCTAAACATATCAAACAAGACAAAATCATACTCCCCTTCAACAGGCTGAAATTTCAGTTTGGTCCTCCCCCCCCCCCCCCCATATTTGTTTTCATTTCATTAGTTCCAAGCTCATTTCAACAACCAATTAGGCATTTAAAATGGAAAAATGACAAGTTAACATACTAACCTCAACTTAAACACCAAATCTTCAATTGTTCTCCTTATTTCTTCTTTATTTTTTGTTCTTAAGTTGAGATTGCAAGCTCTAGTAAGGTTTTTAGGGGAGTTATAAAGATTAAATGGAGAAAATTAAGCTTAAGTGTAAGCTTAAATGGAGGAAATTCATGGAGGCTTATGGAGGAAATGGGGAGGCACAAAGGAAGAAGAAAATGAGGTTTTTAATTTTTTTTTCTTTTCTTTTCTTTTATCTTTTTCTTATGGAAGACCACAAAAAAAATCAAATTAATTAATTTATTAATTAACACTTATGGCATCATGCATGATGTCATCACCTTTTTACTTTTTGATTTTCCTCTCTTTTTTTTTATTTTTTTCTATTAGTTCTTTAATTTAATTCTCGATTCAGAAATTTTCTTTTCTCCGATTTTATTTGACAGTTAGGTCAGGAGTCAGATCTCGGGGTCAATTGACCAAATTGCCCATCGCCGGTTCATCCCGATTTGCAAATAATTCCATATTTCTTCCGGCTCCCTGACCTAATTATTTGACTGGCTTAACAGTTCTTTTTCGTGATTTTCTCTTTTCCACTGTGTTCATAATGGTCCTAAGGACCGCAGCGTCACATTTTACGGTTCGAAATTTGAGTTTAAAATGATTTCGCAGTCGTTCTCGAGGAGGTCACCCATCACTGTGACTCTCGGCTCGTTTAACTTCTTATGTTCTATTTTTCTTATTTATACTTAACTAATTGAACATTACTAATTATTTGTGTTTATGGTTTCTCTAGTTGTCTTAAGTATGGTTCTAATCCCCTTAATTGTCCAGACCGACACCGGTCACCGGAACAGTGAAATATACCAGGCTATACAAATAGGGATGTTACAATCTGTGGCTCGCTGAACACAGGGCATTCCCTAGCAAAGTGACCTGGTTGGCCACACCTGAAGCATACTCCTGAACCCATCATACAAGGTCCTGAATGTTCTCTTCCGCATTGTGCACAAGGTGCAAAGGAGGATCCTGAACCAGACCCAGAACTGCTGTACCCCAAACTATGACAACTGCTTGATCCGTACCCTGACCTGAACCCTCGAGGTTTGTGTCTAAAACCACTCTTCTTGTTCCTACTTCTTCCTCTGTAATTACTCTGGCCACCACTATCCGGAGCACCCGTGTGGGGAACAGCTGAAGAACCCTCTGCTCTATTTTTCTTTGCCCTTCCACTATCATCCACAGCATAGCTAATCTCAATATGTCTGGCTCGATCAACAACCACATTAAAAGACTGATCCGACATCATGGCTAGGTTTGCATACCTCCTGTCAAGCCTCTTTAGGAACCTCTTCACCTTCATAGTTTCTATAGCTACTACTGTAGGGGCATACCTGCTCAATTCTGAAAATTCTGTAGCATATTCATCTACAGACTTGCCATTCTGTCTTAAGGCCTCAAAGGCTCACTGTTTTTGATCTCTAAAACTTTCTGGTACAAACAGGTTGATGAACAGTTCCACAAACTGAGTCCACGACAAACCCTCCATCCGAGGTAATATGTAGTCATTCATCCATTGTCTAGGCATAAGCCCTATGACATGCTGCATACACTCTATAAGTCTTCTATCAATCAACTGCAATTCTGTTCCTGTGTAATACCCCTATTTGCATAGCCTGGTATATTTCGCTATTCCGGTGATCAGTGTCAGTCCGGATAATTAAGGGGATTAGAACCACACTTAAGACAACTAGTAAGCTATGAACACAAATAATTAGTAATTGCCAATTAGTTAAGTATAAGAAAAACAGAATATAAGAAGTTAAATGAGCCGAGAGTCACAGCGATGGGTGACCTTCTCGGGAAGGATTACGAAGTCGATTTAAACTCAAATTTCGAACCGTAAAATGTGACGCTGCGGTCCTTAGGACTATTACGAACACAGTGGAAAAGAGAAAATCACGAGAAAGAATTGTTAAGTCAGTCAAATAATTAGGTCAGGGAGCCGGAAAAAATATTGAATTATTTATAAATCGGTTTGAATCGGCGAGGGGCAATTTGGTCAATTGACCCCGAGAGCTGATTCCTGACCTAACTGTCAAATAAAATCGGAGAAAAAAAAAATTTCAGAGTCGGGAATTAAATTAAAGAAATAATGAAAAAATAAATAGAAAAAGAAAAAGAAAAAGAAAAAGTGAAAAAGTGATGACATTATCATGCATTGCATAATGTATGACATAATAAATCTAATTTTAAATTTTGAAAAGTAGGATAATTATCTACTTAAGTGACCAATTAAAAAAAGAGGAATTAAATTAAAACAAAAATCATTTTTTTGTGGGTTTTCTTCTTCATTGCCGTTTCACTTCTTTCTCTCATCTCTCTCATTTGTTTTATCTTCCTGCATTGAAGCTCATTAAAAAGCTTTTTAAACCCAAAAATTGAGCCATAAAATTTATAAATTTCTTAGTTAAAACTTGTAGTTTAGTCTTGTTAAGAAGATTGAAAAGAGAAAATTTGAAAGAAAATTAAAGGAAGTGAATATTGGAAAGCTACACCAAGGTTAGTAAGCTAAACTTGAATTTCTAGTTGAATTAATTGTATTTATAGTTGGATAAACTTAGAAATATACTTAAAATGAAATAAAAACATCTTTAGAGGACTATATGAAATTTTGGCCAGCTAGGGTTTGATATGAATATACATGTATTTTGATTGAATTAAAAGAGTAGGTAAGTTTGTATAAATGTGGAAGTGATGTTGGTATACTTAGAATTAATTAAGTATAACAAATTGGTGAATTAGGGTTTGGCATCTAGGTTTTGGAGACAAAAATGTGGGAATGTGGTAAATGGTGTGTTGGACTTGGTTTGAGGTGAGAAATGGTCATTTGTGACCAATTGGAGTATGTTAGAAGTGTTGGAACCAATTGTAAATTTGGATGGTTTAAGGTCATGCTGCAGGCAGCAGGACCAAGGTCCCTTTGAGGGACCAAAACTGAAAATTTACAAGTCCAATTAGTATGAGACTAATTGGGAATTAAAATAGACACAAAATGACACAATTTTCATTTAGGAATCATGCCCAAAAAGTGACCAAAACCTAGTGAACAAATTGACCAAATCCGGATTTTTGCAGTATGACCTGTACAAAAATAAGCAAATGAACAGTGTTTGTTCATTTGGCCATAACTTGGGCTAAGCAAGTCTAAATGACCTGAAATTTGACCAGTGGACAGTTGAGATATAGACCAACAACTTTCATGAGGAATACCAATCCAAATTTTGCCCTTAACCAAGTCATTTAGACAACCAAATTTGGTAACCTAAAACTGCCAGAATCAGAATTTGCCCAGAAATCTGGGTTAAGTCTAACTTGGCAGCTATGATTCAAATGACTATAACTTGAGCTGAAAAACTCCAAATGGGGTGATTCAAAAAGTAGAATAAAGTTAAGATATTAAGGAACAATTTCTATAAAGAAAACTTAGCCCAATTCTAACAGCAAAATAACTAATGGAACAGTGCAACCTAAGACACTAGAACTGCAAATTTGCAATTTTGCCTAAAAGACCTAAGTTTTGAGAAAATGACCAAAACCAGCAAGTTTGATAACCAAAATGTGGTATGTGGGTGAAGTTGGAGTTCCCATACCTATTAAGCCTAAGAAAGTCAATAAATTGACTTGAATAGTATAGTGAATAGTAACTCCGAAATACAAATTTTAAAGAACGTCAAGTTTAGCATATATAAGCTAGATAAAGGTGAATTTGAATTTATTTTTGGATTTATGCTAAGTTATAGTACTGAAACACTGTGAAACTGTGTGCTTCAGCTAAAAAAGGCTCGGAAAGTCTAAGAGACTGAGTCTAGGCCTAGAGGCGACTCACGTCAGGTTTGTGCATAATAAACCCTATTTAAGCATTTTATCATTGAAAAATGGATTTAGTATGCATTATGAGTTTAAGAACTTCTGTGTTGCCACTTTGTGAATGAAAATGTAACTTTGGAAATTGATTTGATTTTTGTATGCAATATTTGAATAAATTATTTTAATTTGATTTCGGATTCACACTTAGTATGATAGTACCATATTATTTCCCCATTTATGGGGTTGAGATCGATTATTTTCCTCCCTCTCTGGTTTACCAGTTGAGGTTGTAGATCAGATGAGTACTCATTAGCTAGCTAGCTACCTCCCTCATTGATTTCAATTAATGAGGTTATAGATTGCTTTGTCATGGTGTACAATGCGGCATTGATCTGAAATTTTGTGTAATGGCTTAAGTTGTGTATGATTTGGCAACACTGTGTTTATTAAATTATTTGACCAAATTATGTTATTATGAGTTTTGATAATTTGTGAAATGTGGTTGAGCAATATTTAATTTGTGATTTATCAATGAATGTTTTATGTACTGCATTTCAAATTTTTATTGTGTACCACTGAGTATTTTTATACTCAGCGATAGCTTATTTTGCTGTCGCATATAAGAGTAAGGAAAAAGCAGCAGAGTAAGCTACTGGATTGACAAGAACTTCTTGATCACTTTTGTACGGGTATTTATTTATACCCTTGTAATTATTTGATATAAATATTATAATGTTCTATGTATCAATGCAAAATTGAGCAGTTGTATAATAAATTGTAATAATGTTATTTTGGATTTTCTTTTTGTGAATTTCGTACTATATGCACTGTGAATGAAGTTACGAAATATTTTAAGTTGATAAATTTTTTGTTGAATTGTGGAATGAATTGAATTGTGTTGACTTGAGATTATTTGGAGGTTGGGAGTTGTGGAAAATTTATTGGAAGTGTTTTTCTCAGGTATTTGAAGAACTGTTTTCTCAAAATACAGACGGCACTCTGCCGAAATTTTTATAAAATTTGCGGAAAAAAAATAAAATGGACAAAAAAATTTTACTAGTTTTTAAGCTATGAATAAATGATTTTAATTCCTACCAAAACACTCACCACTTCCAAAATGTAAGAAAATGGTTTTAAAATCCCTTGTAGTGTACTTAATGAATTATCGGTAGGTGAAGTTCAGTAGTTCATTAGGTATTCTACGGAATTATGTTATGTCTTACAGAGGGGTAAGGTGTGACATGTTTTAGTGGTATCAGAGCATGGTTTTGCAATAAATTTTGACTATGTGTATGAATATTTCTTTGATAAGTACAAATACTCAAGTGTCTTTAATTGATACATATGACATATTTACATCATGAATATGCACTAACGGAGGTCAACCTCCTTGTGTTTGATCTCAGGAAGTAGAAATTTTAGGAAAATGGAATGGAAGAAAGAGATCATTTCGTGGAACAATCTGTTGAGGCTGAGGTTCATGGGGAAGCCCCAGCACTCCGGAACGTGAATGGGTCAGCCACTCTAGCTCCTACTCTAGCACTGCAGTTTCCTGCTCAGTTTGCACAGCAGATGGCTGCATTTTTCCAACAAATGGTGGGAAATGTGCCACCCCAAGGTCAGATGCAAGCACCTGTAGCACAACCACAGTCCTCGGCTCAACAATATGAAAAATTGATGAAATTTAGGGCCACTGAGTTTAAGGGCACTGTGGATCCACTGGAGGCAGAACAGTGGTTAAAGTGAATGGAACGGGTTTTCAGGAAGCTACAGTGTGTAGAAGAGCTGAAGTTCGAGTATTCTGTTTCTTTTTTGCAAGGGGATGCGTGTGAATGGTAGAAGACCATCCCCCACAGCCTGGTAGAACCTCCAGTCCTTACTCGGTCAGACTTTTTGAGGGAGTTTCGACAGAAGTGGGTCCCTGGTGCATATGTGGATATAAAGTTACAAGAATTCCTGAGTCTGAAGTAAGGGGACAAAACAATAGCAGAGTATGAGAGAGACTTCTCTCGACTGAGCCGCTACGCTGGAAGCTTAGTCTCCACCCCTAGAGATAGATGTAAGAGGTTTGAGGCCAGGTTAAGGCCGAATCTGAGAATACAAGTTGTGGGATTTAGACACTAGAATTTTTCTGAGCTAATTTCACAAGCCCTGGAACTGGAAAGGATAGAATTAGAAGGGGCAGTGAAGAAGGGTACACAAGAGAAAGAGAAGACTGAAAAGACTACTGGTCAAGCACCTGAAAGTAGTTCAGGGAAGAGGAAACAGTTTAGAGGATCTAGCTCTCGCAGATCTGGCAGAGGTAGATTCTCTAGCCAAAGACCACCCTGGTCTGGTCAGCAGACCCAACAAGCTTCTCGAGGATCTTTATCAGTCCAACAATGTGAAAACTTGCGATAGAACACACGGTGGGGTGTGTTTCAAGGCCATAGGTGCATGCTATAACTGTGGAGGGAGCGAAAATTTTGCTAAGGATTGTACTAGTCTGCGCCAATCTGGACCTTCTGCTACATCTGAGGGATCAGCCCAAGTCTCTGCACCTAGAGGGTCATAACCAGCTGGTACAGGTAGAGGCAGAGATAGGGGTCCTGGTAACACTCTTGGAAGTCAAAGCACTGTTAACCAACCAGTACCCAGTGGCGCACCAATCAGAGTGTATACCATGCGTCAAAGGGAGGAGGCTGAAACATCAGACGTAGTAGCTAGTATTTTCTCCATCCTTAACCAAGATGTATATGTGTTATTTGATCCTGGCTCCACACATTAGTATGTTAGTGCTAGTGTGATGTGTTCTACTGCTATTCAGTGTATACCAATAGACTATGATGTGCTAGTAACTAGTCCATTAGGCCAGGAGGTCAGGGTAAATAGACTATATAGGGATTGTCCTTTGGTGATCCATTGACACACTTTTCTGTTTAATTTGATTGAAATACCCTTCAGAGATTATGACATTATCTTGGGCATGGATTGGTTAGCCAGGCATCATACAACGATTGACTGTAGACTGAAGACAGTCACTTTTGGTCTCCCTTAGTATGGTGATGTAGTAATACATAGGGAGAGGCAATTATTGCCTTCAAACATCATTTCAGCTGCACTGGCCAAAAAAATTATTAGGAAGGGGTGTGAGGCGTACTTGGCACATGTGATAGACACCCAAGTGGGTAGTCCAGCATTGAGGGACATCCCCACAGTATGTGACTTTCTGGATGTATTTCCTGATAAATTGCTAGGATTACCTCTAGAAAGAGAAGTGCAGTTTAAGATTGATGTTATGCTTGGTGTGGACCCAATCTCCATAACGCCATACAGAATAGCACCAGCAGAACTAAAAGAATTGAAAGTGCAGTTGCAAGAGCTGCTTGATAAGGGCTTTATCTGCCCTAGTGTGTCACCTTGGGGAGCGCCAGTGTTGTTTGTAAAGAAGAAAGATGGCACTCTCCGATTATGCATTGACTATGAACAGTTGAATAAGGTGACAATAAAGAACAAATACCCATTGCCCACATTGATGACTTGTTTAATCAGTTGAGGGGTGCAGCTGTGTTCTCCAAAATTGACCTGGGATCAGCTTATTATCAGTTGAAAGTACAAGAGCAGAGTATTTCTAAAACTGCCTTTAGAACCCGTTACGGCCATTATGAGTTTTTGGTTATGCCATTCGGGTTAACTAATGCTCCGGCTGCTTTTATGGATCTGATGAACACTATCTTCAGACCATTCCTCGACTAATTCATGGTTGTGTTTATAGATGATATATTGGTTTACTCGAGGAGTGCAGAAGAGCATGATAGACATCTGCGGATTGTACTACAAACTTTGAGGGAGAAATAGCTATACGCCAAATTGTCGAAATGTGAATTTTGGCTGAAGGAGATATCCTTTTTGGGGCACATAGTATCAGCAGAGGGTATTAAGGTAGATCCTAGCAAGATAGAAGTTGTCCTTAATTGGAAGCCACCCAGAAATATCACAGAGATTCGCAGTTTTCTGGGGTTAGCTGGATACTACCATAGATTTGTGAAAGGATTCTCCATGTTGGCATCTCCATTGACCAAGCTGGTTAGGAAAGATGTGAAATTTTAGTGGACGGATAAATGCCAGCAGAGTTTTGAAGAATCGAAGAGGTGTTTGATTGAGGCTCCAGTTCTGACTTTACCTACACCGGGTAAAGAATATACAGTTTACAGCGATGCTTCTCATAATGGGTTAGGCTGTGTACTGATGCAAGATCGAAATGTCATTGCCTATGCATCACGCTAGCTAAAACTACATGAAAGGAATTATCCGACACATGACTTGGAGCTTGCAGCCATTGTGTTCGCTTTTAAGATCTGGAGACATTATTTGTATGAGGAGAAGTGCTACATCTACACATATCATAAGAGTTTGAAGTATTTGGGCACCCAGAAAGAGTTGAATTTGAGACAGAGGAGATGGATAGAGTTGATAAAAGACTATGATTGTCAGATAGACTATCAGCCAGGGAAAGCCAATGTGGTGGCTGACGCCTTAAGTCGCAAGACTATGGCAAGTCTATGGGTTACTCCTTTGTCTATGGTACATGAGTTTAAATCATTACATGCTAACTTAGAGATTAATGATAAGGGGCAGACAGCAGTTGCATGGCATGTACAGCCAGTGTTGATTGATCAGATCAGAATGGCTGCTCAGAATGATCAGAAGTATCAGAGGCTATTGGAAGAAGTCCAGCAGGGTAAGAAACCAGAATTCTCAATAAGAGATGATGGTCTATTACTACACCAAGGCAGAATATGTGTTCCTAATGATGTTGATTTGAGGTAGATCATTTTGAAGGAAGCACATGAGTCTCCTTTTGCCATGTACCCTGGTGGTACAAAAATGTATAAAGGGCTAAAGGAGCATTACTGGTGGATGGGTATGAAAAGAGATATGGCAGAATTTGTTTCCAAATGCCTAACTTGTTAGCAAGTGAAGGCAGAGCATCAAGTACTAACTGGGTTGTTACATTCACTACCAGTACCAGAATGGAAATGGGGGAGAATAACAATGGATTTTGTGATGGGACTTTCGAGGACACATAAGAGTTATGATGCAGTATGGGTCATTATTGACAGACTGACCAAATCTGCTCATTTTCTGCCAGTTCGGATGGACTACAGTTTAGAAAGATTGGCCAAGTTGTACATTGATGAGATTGTGAGACTGCATGGAGTGCCAGTATCCATCATATTTGACAGAGATCCTAGATTCACTTCTAGATTCTGGGGTAGTCTTCAGAGAGCCCTAGAAACTAGACTGAACTTCAGCACAGCATTCCACCCATAGACAGGTGGCCAATCTGAGAGGGTAATTCAGATCTTGGAGGACATGCTACGGGCTTGTGTGATTAAGTTTGAGGGCAGTTGGGACACACACTTGCCTTTGATTGAGTTTGCTTACAAAAATAGCTACAAATCAAGCATTGGGATGCCTCCATATGAAGCTTTGTATGGCAGAAAATGTAGAACCCCGTTGCATTGGGATGACGTGGGTGAAAGGAAGATGATTGGGCCTGAAATTGTTCTGCAAACTGAAGAGAAAATCAGATTGATCAAAGATCGACTTAAGACTGCATCAGACCGTCAGAAGTCATACATTGATTTAAAGAGAAGGGATATTGAATATGCAGTGGATGACAAAATATTCCTCAAGGTTTCCCCTTGGAAGAAAATTATGAGATTCGGCAGAAAGGGGAAACTGAGTCCTCGTTTCATTGGGCCTTATGAGGTTCTGGAAAGAGTGGGTCCTTTGGTATATCGGTTGGCACTACCTCCAGAGTTAGAAAAGATACATAATGTCTTCCATGTCTCTATGTTGAGGAGGTACCGATCAAACCCATCTCATGCACTATCAGTAGAAGAAATTGAAGTGAATCCAGACCTCACTTATGAAGAAGAACCTATAGAGATTCTGGCTTATGAGGTGAAGCAGCTACGGAACAAGCAGATACCATTGGTAAAAGTGCTGTGGAACTATCATTCGGGCCAAGAAGCTACTTGGGAACGAGAGGAAGACATGAGGAGACAGTACCCATAGCTATTCAGAGATTGATAATAGGTAAAATTTTGAGACGAAATTTATTTTAAGGGGGAGAGAATTGTAATACCCCTATTTGCATAGCCTGCTATATTTCGCTATTCTAGTGACCAGTGTCGGTCCAGATAATTAAGGGAATTAGAACCACATTTAAGACAACTAGTAAGCTATGAACACAAATAATTAGTAATTGCTAATTAGTTAAGTATAAATAAGAAAAATAGAACATAAAAAGTTAAATGAGCCGAGAGTCACAGCGATGGGTGACCTTCTCGGGAAGGATTGCGAAGTCGATTTAAACTCAAATTTCGAACCGTAAAATGTGACGCTGCGGTCCTTAGGACTATTACGAACACAGTGGAAAAGAGAAAATCACGAAAAAGAATTGTTAAGTCAGTCAAATAATTAGGTCAAGTAGCCGGAAGAAATATTGAATTATTTGTAAACCGGGTTGAACTGGCGAGGGGCAATTTGGTCAATTGACCTCGAGAGCTGACTCCTGACCTAAATGTCAAATAAAATCTAAGAAAAGAAAATTTCGGAGTCGTGAATTAAATTAAAGAACTAATGAAAAAATAAATAGAAAAAGAAAAAGAAAAAGAAAAAGTGAAAAAGTGATGACATCATCATACATGACATAATGTATGACATAATAAATCTAATTTTAAATTTTGAAAAGTAGGATAATTATCTACTTAAGTGACCAATAAAAAAAAAGAAATTAAATTAAAACAAAAATCATTTTTTTGTGGGTTTTCTTCTTCATTGTCGTTTCACTTCTTTCTCTCATCTCTCTCATGTGTTTTATCTTCCTCCATTGAAGCTCATTAAAAAGCTTCTTAAACCCAAAAATTGAGCCATAAAATTTATAAATTTCTTAGTTAAAACTTGTAGTTGAGTCTTGTTAAGAAGATTGAAAAGAGAAAATTTGAAGAAAAATTGAAGAAAGTGAAGATTGGAAAGCTACACCAAGGTTAGTAAGCTAAACTTGAATTTCTAGTTGAATTAATTGTATTTATAATTGGATAAACTTAGAAATATACTTAAAATGAAATGAAAACATATTTGGAGGACTATATGAAATTTTGGCCAGCTAGGGTTTGATATGAATATACATGTGTTTTGATTGAATTAAAAGAGTAGGTAAGTTTGTATGAATGTGGAAGTGATGTTGGTATGCTTAGAATTAATTAAGTGTAACAAATTGGTGAATTAGGGTTTGGCATCTAGGGTTTTGGAGACAAAAATGTGGAAATGTGTTAAATGGTGTGTTGGACTTGGTTTGAGGTGAGAAATGGTCATTTGTGACCAATTGGAGTATGTTAGAAGTGTTGTAACCAATTGAAAATTCAGATGGTTTAAGGACATGTTGCAGGCAGCAGGACCAAGGTCCCTTTGAGGGACCAAAACTAAAAATTTACAAGTCTAATTAGTATGAGACCAATTGGAAATTAAAATAGACACAAAATGACACAATTTTTATTTAGGAATCATGCCCAAAAAGTGACCAAAACCTAGTGAACAAATTGACCAAATCCGGATTTTTACAATCTGACCTGTACAAAAATGACCAAATGAACATTATTTGTTCATTTGGCCATAACTTGGGCTAGGCAGGTCTAAATGACCTAAAATTTGACCAGTGGACAGCTGAGATATAGACCAACAACTTTCATGAAGAACACCAATCCAAATTTTACACTTAACCAAGTCATTTAGCCACCCAAAGTTGATGACCTAAAACTGCCAGAACCAGAATTTGCCCAGAAATCTGGGTAAAGTCCAATCTGGTAGCCATGATTTAAATGACTATAACTTGAGCTAAAAAACACCAAATGGAGTGATTCAAAAAGGAGAATAAAGTTAAGACATTAAGGAACAATTTCTATGAAGAAAACTTAGCCCAATTCTAACAGAAAAATGACCAATGGAACAGTGCAACCTAAGACACCAAAACTGAAAATTTACAATTTTGCCTAAAAGACCTAAGTTTTGAGAAAATGACCAAAACCAACAAGTTTGGTAACCAAAATGTGGTATGTGGGTGAAGTTGGAGTTTCCATACCTATTAAGCCTTAGAAAGTCAATAAATTGACTTGAATAGTATAATAAATAGTAACCTCGAAACACAAATTTTGAAGAACATCAAGTTTAGCATATATAAGCCAGATAAAAGTTAATTTGAATTTATGTTTGGATTTATGCTAAGTTATAGTACTGAAACACTATGAAACTGTGTGTTTCAGCTGAAAAAGGCTCGGAAATTTTTATAAAATTTACGGAAAAAAATAAAATGGACAAAAAAATTTTGCTAGTTTTTAAGCTTTGAATAAATGATTTTAATTCCTACCAAAACGCTCACCACTTCCAAAATGTAAGAAAATGGTTTTAAAATTCCTTATAGTGTACTTAATGAATTATCGGTAGGTGAAGTTCGGTAGTTCATTAGGTATTATACGGGATCATGTTATGCCTTACAGAGGGGTAAGGTGTGACATCCTGCCTGTCTACAGGAATCCAAAAATCGATATGCATCGTCTGACATATCATAAGTACCAGGCACCAACTTCTTGAAATTGATTATCTGTTTATAAGTTTCCTCTCTCGGTGCGGTGGACTGCTGCTGCTAAGGAGGGTGGACCATATACTGTGCCATCATATCGATGGTTCTCTACACTCCAGCTAGAGTAGCTGCCATTGGGTCTATGGGACCCTGTGCCATAAAAGACTGATCTTGACCTAGTGGTAGCTGCTCTTCTACTTGAGTAGCTTTAGGCCTCCTACCCCGCCTCCTCGAGGCAGGCGCCTCATCTTGTGCCGACACCTTATCAGGCACATCTGGTTCTGGTGCAGTGGCAGCTCTCCTGCTTCTAAGCATTTTCCTGAAATTCAGCAACATTAGCCCACAAAATTCAAAACAGCATGTTACATAGCTCTATAGACTCATATTTATACATAATTAAATGAAGTAGAAACTAGAAGCAAAGATGACAATGCAAGACGAATGTGGACCCTATTTTCCACATGTGACTCCTATTAGACTCTTCCCAACACTTTAGACAATTTTTCCCTATGAATCTGAAGCCTAAGCTTTGATACCACAATTGTCACGACCCAACCTATGGGCCGGACCGGCACTAGGACCTGGGCCAGCCTAAAGCCCTCGAGGCCCGTAGTAAGCCTAACTATTCCTTAACCCAACTCTAAGGCCCATTTGGGCCCAATTTCAAGAATTCAACCGGACAGAGTCCGGCCATAAAATGGACCTTTCAACGGGGAGTTTTTGACTCACTTGACCTATAAACATAATATATAATCAATTGGGGAGCTCAGCTCACCCTCCACATACTCATACAGCATAAAAATAAATGGAAGCTCAGCTCCCTCATCCAGCCCAACACACATGCATAAAATAATAAGTTTACAGGTTCAAAATGATAATTTATATTACAGACCCAATTCAAATAAATATTTCTAGCACATGCGGAAATTCTAAGAGTTAACAAGTTTATACAAACATTAATAAATGACCTGCGAGGAAGAAAAGCAGGTTAACCTCAAAAATATCCTCCTGTGGCCTGGAAAAATATTGAACAGGAGTGAGTGTTCGACTCAGAGAGTAAAATATCAATTTTAACCATAATCTCTATAACTATCTAAAGCTAATGCACCCTGTAGAGTGATGTGACACCCCTTACCCGGCTACAGTATATCCGAGTAAGATATGTCACACGGTGTACCGGCACACTCTATTTTACCTTAATTAATTTTTGTCATAATTTTGAATATAGTTTATGAAATATAATTTATTTAAGCCATTTATCAAAACTATTATTTATTTGAGGTTCCGAAAATTTTAAAGAAAATCCGGCAGAGTACCAGCTAAAAATGGAGAAAACAGTTCTTCGGAACCTGTGAAAAACACTTCCAATATTCATGTCTCATCATCTCAAACTCCAATATCAAAATCTCAACAACATTTCTCAATTTCAGTTCTCAATCATTCATCACATGTGATAATCAAGTATAAATCACAATTATATATTTACTTTTCCATTCACAAATACAATTTTCATAATTTACATGAACATCAAAATATATTACATAATTCTAAATACATATGAGAAAATAAAAATTTAGTTACAAAATGACAAAATGACACCTAGTGCCCTACCAATGCACTGCAGGTGGTGAGGTGACACGAACACTGTGTAGAACTGCAGGATGGACTCACCCAGTCTGCGGTCTACTGGGCTCACGATCAGTATCTCCAGTACCTACGCGTGGCAAAAGCAACGCGCTAAGCAATAATGCTTAGTGGTGCAATAATAAAATAAAAGAAAATAGCAGAAAATAAATATGTAGTGAATGTATATATTTTATTTGTTTTGAATTTGTATATCATTAACTTTGTCCACTTTCATTCATTTATTTGCCCAAGTAACCTACACTAGATGACTGGACTGGATAAACGGGTAAACTGGCACTGGGTATCAAGTACCTCGGGCCGTCACACCATCGGTCACATATGCATCTCCCGGTGTGCAACAGAACAGCTAACAAGCTGTGATAACATCAGGCACAAGGCCAAATCTCAATACAAGGTCAGAATGGCTAAAAGCCATAAAATCACAGAATGGCATATTGCCATGTGCAGTACTGCTAACTGAACCCTATTGGCATGCCAAACTATCCAAACCAATCTTGTTAGGTATACTAGGGCATTTGAAACTTTTAAATTCTTCAATTTGTGAATTTCAAGTTTTGGTGTCACTATTCACCCCATTGGTCAACAAAAATGTTGACTTTTGGATAGAAAATAGGTATATTGGTTGTGACACTCCCAACATACCACATTTTGCATTTAAAACTTGTTAGAATTAACCCCTAAATCCATTTCCAAACCTAAAACCTAGAGAGCAGAATTTTCAGTTTTTGTGACCCAATTTTACTGTTCTATTGGGCCCTATTGGAGTGGGAATTTGAGGAAATGGTAAACATGAAAGTTGTTCTTTATTTTGTCTAGTTGAATTTCCTTTTTTGAATCACTCTATTTGGAGTTTTGTAGCTCCAGATATGGTCCAAAAACCACAGCTGGCCGGATTGCCAAAACTGCAGAATTACCAAATCTACAATACCATGAACAGTGACTGTGACTGCCATTTGGGTTAGGTTCTGGTCATAATTTGGGGTATATTTCTTCATGAAAGTTGTTTGTCTATGTCTTAACTTGTTGTTGTAAAAATTTCAGGTCAATTGACCATATCTACAGTGAGTTATGGCTAAATGAACAGTTACTATTCATTTGGTCATTTCTGCAGGTACTGTTGCAGGGTATCCGGATTGGGGCCAACTTTTGGTCCTCTTGCTTTGGTCTTTTGGGCATGGTTTCTTCAGCAAAAATGTGCCATTATAAGCCTAGTTTCATGTCCAATTAGCCAAACACCAATTGGACCAACACAGCCAAAGGTATGGCAGTCCAAGTGGGTTGGAATCACAGCCACCCTTGCTGCTGTCCCAAGGCAGCATACTCATTCACTTTGGCATGCTATATTTCAGTCCAAATTATGGTCAACTTACCTAAAATGGTCACTAATTGACCATTAAAATGTTCTCTAACAATTTCCTAAGCCAAGCCAAATTTTCACTTCTCAAAACCCTAATTCCCATATGAGTTTTTACAACATGCTTTAATTAACTAACTAATCCATTATACTTATATTTACATACTTTAAACATAATCTCTAGTGCACTCCAAGTCCATCAAAACACTCAATCTTGTTCCTTACTTAGGGGCAGCCGAAATCCATGGGCTACATACACTTAACTTTTGTTCATTTAAGTCACAAGTTCATGTTGATTTCAAGTCCCTAACATAGAAAATAATAGTTTTAAATAGATAGGTGCACTAACCTCTTGTAGGCAGATTTTTCCCAAGCTCAAAACTTCACTTTCTTTCCTTTTCTTGGCTGCCAAACACTTCCCAAGAGGTATAGACAAGTTTTTAGTGAAAGGTGTCTAGGGTTTAAGGTGAAATAAAGAGGGAAATTGAGCTTTGATTGAAGTTGTCAATGGAGGTTTGGGCATGCAAGGGTTTCGGCTGCACTTGAGGAAAGGGGATGGCTGCTGGCTTTTTGATGATTTTGGTCTTCATTTATCTCTTTTATTAGTTAATGAATTGGTTGTTTAATTATAATTGGTTATAGCTTTTAAATGACATCATCATGATGTTATAAATAAGCCTTTTTCCTCATTTTCTTTTCTTTTCTTCACTACTCATTTTCAATTTAATTTCTAGTAATGTTTATTCATATTTTATGTGATATTAATTATTTACTCAACTGGACAAGTCGGCCAAAAATCACCTCTGAAGGCGAAATGACCAAAATGCCCTCCGTTTGGCTTAACGGGTCAAAATTGTCTGTACCGGTTGAAAAATTTTTCTAGGTATTTTCTTGGCATTCTAATGCCATAGGGACCTCAATGACCCTTCTCCGGGGTCTCAAAAATTATTTTATGATTTTTCCCCGGGTCTAGGGCTCCTAGTTGCGAGAACCGCAACTTTCCTCTGGGTTACCCATCGCTAGGGCACCGGCTCGTTTAACTTGGTTGTATTTTATTTCTAAAATTTTTACTAAATTTTGCTTACTAATATTTGAGTTAATTATGGTTCCTGACTTTAGTTTAGATATTTTTCCGGATGTTCTAGCTGTCCGGACCGACACCGGTCACCGGAATAGTAGAATGTACGGAGTTGCTACAGGGAGGGTGTTACAACTCTTCCCCTCTAATTTAAATTTCGTCCTCGAAATTTACCTGATGCAAACAGTTGAGGGAACTGCTGCCTCATCGTCTCTTCACTTTCCCAAGTTGCCTCCTCGGTGTTGTGGTGCCTCCAAAGCACTTTCACCAGTGGAATCTGCTTGTTCCTCAATTCTTTTACTTCCCGAGCTAGGATACGTATGGGTTCTTCTTCATATGTCAAATCCGGTTGTATTTCAATTTCTTCCCTGGAGATGACATGTGAAGGATCTAAGCGGTATCTTCTGAGCATGGATACGTGGAACACATTGTGGATCTTGTCCAGCTCTGCTGGTAAAGCTAGCCTATAGGCCACTGGACCCACACGTTCAATAACTTCATATGGGCCAATGAACCTAGGGCTTAACTTACCTTTTCTTCCAAACCTCAGTACTTTCTTCCACGGTGACACCTTGAGGAACACTTTGTCGCCAACTGTGTATTCTATTTCTTTTCTCTTCAGTCGGCATAGGATTTCTGTCTATCTGAGGCAACCTTCAGATTGGCTTTGATTAGTTTTACTTTCTCCCCAGTCTGTTTCACTGTGTCCAGCCCTACCAGCTTGTCTTCGCCAATTCAGTCCAAAGACACTGAGTTCTACATTTTCTCCCATACAGTGCTTCATATGGGGCCATTTGGATGCTAGCTTGGTAGCTATTGTTGTATGCAAATTCTGCCAGTGGGAGGTACCTATCCCAACTTCCCTCAAACTCAATGACACAACTCCTCAGCATATCCTCAAGGACCTGACATATTTTTCATGTTATTGTTATCATTTTAGTTCAATAGTTGTATTAATTCAATTGATTCAATTGTTTACCTGGATTACTCTTTCGGATTGCCCATCGGTCTGAGGATGGAATGTTGTGCTGAAGTGGAGTTGTGTACCCAAGGACCCATGCAACTTCTTCCAAAATCTCGATGTAAACCTTGGGTCTCGATCAGATATGATGGAAAGTGGAATTCCATGCAGTCTAACTATCTCAGCGATATACACCGCTAACTTCTCCAGTGAGTAGTCAGTCCTAACTGGCAGAAAGTGTGCTGACTTAGTCAATCTATCTACTATCAACCCATACTGCATCATGTTTCTTCTGGGTGAGAGGTAGACCACTTACAAAATCCATGGTGACCCGATCCCATTTCCATTCAGGTATGCGTATAAGTTGTAGCAAACCCGATGGAACTTGATGTTCTGCCTTGACTTGCTGACATGTCAAGCATTTAGTCACATAGTCAGCTATGTCCTTCTTCATACCAGGCCACCAATACTGAAGCTTCAGATCATGATACATCTTTGTACTTCCTAGGTGCATAGCATATACACTGGTGTGTGCCTCTTTCAGAATACTGGCTTTCAATTCCCCATCATCTGGTACACACAGTCTTCCTTTGTAGTACAGACACCCATCTACTTTCACCTCATAGTCAGTTACTTTTCCCTCTGAGATTTTACTCATAATAGCCATTAGCTTCTCATCTGCCTTTTGCCCATCTAACATCTACTGTAGCAGGTTTGGCCTCACTTGCAACTCAGCCAAAATAGCTCCATCTCAAATCAAAGTTAGACGGGCATTCAATGATCTTAAAGCTGTGATGGACTTTCTGCTCAAAGCATCAGCAACTACATTTGCCTTCCCAGGATGATAGTCAATTACACAATCATAGTCCTTCAGGAACTCAATCCATCGCCTCTGTCTAAGGTTGAGCTCCTTCTGGGTTGGCAAGCATTTTAGGCTTTTGTGGTCCGTGTAAATGTAGCACTTTTCAGCATAAAAGTAATGCCTCCATATCTTCAGTGCGAAGATAATTGCTGCAAGCTCTAGATCATGGGTAGGATAGTTCTGTTCATATGGCCTTAGCTGTCTGGAAGCATAAGCGACCACCTTCCCCTCTTGCATCAATACACACCCTAATCCATTATGAGAGGCATCACTGTAGACCACAAAGTCTTTTCCTGACACTGGTTGTGTTAACACTGGTGCCTCTGTCAACATAGCCTTCAACTTCTCAAAACTGGTCTGACACTTGTCATTCCAGTCAAATCTGACATTCTTGTGTAACAACTTGGTCATTGGAGCAGCTATTAAGGAAAATCCCTTCACAAATCTTTTGTAATACCCAGCTAGCCCCAAGAAGCTTCTGACCTCAGTTGTATTTCTGGGAGGCTTCCATTCCATCACTGCTTCTATTTTCTTAGGATCCACCCTAATCCCATCAGCTGACACTATGTGTCCAAGGAATGCAATCTCATTCAGTCAAAAGTCACACTTGGACAACTTAGCATACAGCTTCTTTTCTCTCAGGGTTTGCAGAACAATCCTCAAATGCTCATCATATTCTTCACTGGTCTTGGAATACACCAAAATATCATCAATAAAGACCACTACGAACCGATCTAAGTGTGGATGGAAGATACGATTCATAAGGTCCATGAATGCTGCTGGTGCATTTATTAAGCCAAAGGGCATCACCAGAAACTCATAATGCCCATATCGGGTCCTGAATGCAGTCTTTGGCACATATGTATCCTTCACCCTCAACTGATGATACCCTGATCTGAGATCAATTTTAGAAAATACTCTTGCTCCCTTCAACTGATCAAACAGATCATCGATTCTAGGCAACGGATATTTGTTCTTCACAGTCACTTTATTCAACTGCCGGTAATCAATGCATAGCCTCAAAGACCCATCCTTTTTCTTTACAAACAGCACTGGAGCTCCCCACGGTGATACACTGGGGCGTATGAACCCCTTATCAAGCAACTCTTGCAACTGAGTTTTCAACTCCCTCAATTCAGTGGGTGCCATCCTATAAGGAGCAATGGAAATGGGTGTCAGATCTTGCAGTTGTCTCAATAGCAAATTCGACTTCCCTTTCTGGTGGTAAACCAGGCAACTCTTCAGGAAATACCTCTGGGAAGTCTCTTACTGTGGGTACATCACTCAGGTTTGGCTTAGCCTGCCTAGTATCCACCACATGTGCTAGGTAGACTTCACAGCCTTTTCTCATCATTCTTCTTGCAACTGTGGCTGAGATTACATTGGACAAGAAATCTGTCCTTTCCCCCACAACTGTGATCTCATTACCCCCAGAACTTTTTAGAGAAATTCTCTTCAATTTGCAATCAACTATTGCCTGATGACGTGACAACCAGTCCATTCCCAAAATCACGTCAAACTCGTGGAAGGGCAACTCAATCAGGTCTGCCAAGAATTCATACCCCTGAATCCTTAATGGGCAACCCTTGTATACTTTGTTCACTACCACACTGTGGCCCAATGGATTAGTGAACAGAATGTCTTGGTCACTCTCCCCTACTAGTATCCCCCTTTCTACGGGTAGGTTGATGCAGATGTATGAATGAGTGGATCCTGGATCCACCAATGCATGCACAGATGTATTGTAGAGGGAGAACGTACCCCTGATGACATCCGGGGCATCTTGCTCCTCTTGAGCTCTAATAGCATAAGCTCTTGCAGATGGTCTGCTGTCAGGCCTTTCTGCTGGCTCGGATGCAGGCCTTTGTGATGATCCCACTGCGTTAGATTTTCCAGATTTCCTACCCCTTTGTGGTGCAGGAGCAGGTCTGTCTGCTTGTGTTGGAGCAGCTGTAGTAGTTCTGCGTGGACAGTTCTTCAACTGATGCTCTGTTGACCCACACCTTAAGCAGGCACCAGTCACTCTCCAACACTCTCCCTTATGCCATTTCAAACAATATGGACATGCAGAAGTTGCTGGGGCTGGTCCCCTGAACCCCATCCCTGGAGAGCTGCCCACTGATGGTGTGGACTGACATCTCCTAGGGGTAAACTGTGGCCTGGGCCCATGAGACTGACCCTGACCTTGTGGTTGACCTGAACTCTGTGCAGGTGGACCCTTGAACTTCTTCCCAGATGCAGGAGCTGAACTAGACTGACCTGGGCCCCTCTTCTGCTGTCTTTCCCTTCTAGTCTGCTCACTGATTCTTACTTTTTCCATTTTTATTGCAGCTTCCACTAACTTGGTAAATTCTGTGATTCCCAAGGCAGTGAGCTGGATCTTTATATTGTCATTTAGTCCCTCTTCAAATCTCTTACACCTTTCAGCTTCATTAGGGATTATCTCCCTTCCGTAGCGGCTTAATCTAACGAATTCCTTCTCATATTCGGCCACTGACAACTGTCTCTACCTCAGATTAATGAATTCCCTTCTTCTCTCTTCTAGGTATACAGTACCCACATATTTCTTCTTGAATTCGGAGAGAAAAAAGTCCCAAGTTACAGCTTCTGGCTGCACTTCACTAGACACCGTATCCCACCATTCATATGCATCGTCTTGTAGCAGAGATACAGCAACTTCTAGATTTTGCTCTGGGGTGCAGTGGAATTGTTTTAGGACTCTGCCTGTTCTGTTCAACCAATTTTCGGCTGCAACAGAATCATCTTCTCTCTTGCCGAAGAAATCCACTGCTCCAAACTTTCTTAGCCTTTCCAGGTGTGATTTCTGCTGTGGAGCTGGTGGTGGTGGTCTTCTTCTTGGCATTACCCGACCATTTGTGCGAAGAATTCGGCCATTTGTCAAACATGGCTGTGGAGGCCGAGCAGCTCGCTTGAGTGGCGAGCGAGTTCTCCCATACCCCAGCCTCGCCATCTGCAGGTCGAGCATGACTCTCCACTTCCTCCTCAACTGCCCTCTGAGATGTAGGGTCCATATCCTATTCAAAATAAGAAAGACAAACAGATCTGCATTAGTGTCACCTCGACTCTTACAAATGCAATGCATGGTATGGACTCAATCTAGGCCTAGAAATGCCTAAATCGTGCTCTGATACCACTAAATGTGACACCCCTTACCCGGCTACAGTATATCCGAGTAAGATATGTCACACGGTGTACCGGCACACTCTATTTTACCTTAATTAATTTTTGTCATAATTTTGAATATAGTTTATGAAATATAATTTATTTAAGCCATTTATCAAAACCATTATTTATTTGAGGTTCCGAAAATTTTAAAGAAAATCCGGCAGAGTACCGGCTAAAAATGGAGAAAACAGTTCTTCGGAACCTGTGAAAAACACTTCCAATATTCATGTCTCATCATCTCAAACTCCAATATCAAAATCTCAACAACATTTCTCAATTTCAGTTCTCAATCATCCATCACATGTGATAATCAAGTATAAATCACAATTATATATTTACTTTTCCATTCACAAATACAATTTTCATAATTTACATGAACATCAAAATATATTACATAATTCTAAATACATATGAGAAAATAAAAATTTAGTTACAAAATGACAAAATGACACCTAGTGCCCTACCAATGCACTGCAGGTGGTGAGGTGACACGGACACTGTGCAGAACTGCAGGATGGACTCACTCAGTCTGTGGTCTACTGGGCTCACGATCAGTATCTCCAGTACCTACGCGTGGCAAAAGCAACGCGCTAAGCAATAATGCTTAGTGGTGTAATAATAAAATAAAAGAAAATAGCAGAAAATAAATATGTAGTGAATGTATATATTTTATTTGTTTTGAATTTGTATATCATTAACTTTGTCCACTTTCATTCATTTGTTTGCCCAAGTAACCTACACTAGATGACTGGACTGGATAAACGGGTAAACTGGCACTGGGTATCAAGTACCTCGGGCCGTCACACCATCGGTCACATATGCATCTCCCGGTGTGCAACAGAACAGCTAACAAGCTGTGATAACATCAGGCACAAGGCCAAATCTCAATACAAGGTTAGAATGGCTAAAAGCCATAAAATCACAGAATGGCATATTGCCATGTGCAGTACTGCTAACTGAACCCTATTGGCATGCCAAACTATCCAAACCAATCTTGTTAGGTATACTAAGGCATTTGAAACTTTTAAATTCTTCAATTTGTGAATTTCAAGTTTTGGTGTCACTATTCACCCCATTGGTCAACAAAAATGTTGACTTTTGGATAGAAAATAGGTATATTGGTTGTGACACTCCCAACATACCACATTTTGCATTTAAAACTTGTTGGAATTAACCCCTAAATCCATTTCCAAACCTAAAACCTAGAGAGCAGAATTTTCAATTTTTGTGACCCAACTTTATTGTTCTATTGGGCCTTGTTGCAGTGGGAATTTGAGGAAATGGTAAACATGAAAGTTGTTCCTTATTTTGTCTAGTTGAATTTCCTTTTTTGAATCACTCTATTTGGAGTTTTGTAGCTCTAGATATGGTCCAAAAACCACAGCTGGCCGGATTGCCAAAACTGCAAAATTACCAAATCTACAGTACCATGAACAGTGATTGTGACTGCCATTTGGGTTAGGTTCTGGTCATAATTTGGAATAGGTTTCTTCATGAAAGTTGTTTTTCTATGTCTTAACTTATTGCTGTAAAAATTTCAGGTCAATTGACCATATCTACAGTGAGTTATGGCCAAATGAATAGTTATTGTTCATTTGGTCATTTCTGCAGGTGCTGTTGCAGGGTATCCAGATTGGGGCCAACTTTTGGTCCTCTTGCTTTGGTCTTTTGGGCATGTCAACAAAAATGTGCCATTATAAGCCTAGTTTCATGTCCAATTGGCCAAACACCAATTGGACCAACACAGCCAAAGATATGGCAGTCCAAGTGGGCTGGAATCACAGCCACCCTTGCTGCTGTCCCAAGGCAGCATACTCATTCACTTTGGCATGCTATATTTCAGTCCACATTATGGTCAACTTACCTAAAATGGTCACTAATTGACCATTAAAATGTTCTCTAATAATTTCCTAAGCCAAGCCAAATTTTCACTTCTCAAAACCCTAATTCCCATATGAGTTTTTACAACATGCTTTAATTAACTAACTAATCCATTATACTTATATTTACATACTTTAAACATAATCTCTAGTGCACTCCAAGTCCATCAAAACACTCAATCTTGTTCCTTACTTAGGGGCAGCCGAAATCCATGGGCTACATACACTTAACTTTTGTTCATTTACGTTCATGTTGATTTCAAGTCCCTAACATAGAAAATAAGAGTTTTAAATAGATAGGTGCACTAACCTCTTGTAGGCAGATTTTTCCCAAGTTCAAAACTTCACTTTCTTTCCTTTTCTTGGCTGCCAAACACTTTCCAAGAGGTATAGACAAGTTTTTGGTGAAAGGTGTCTAGGGTTTAAGGTGAAATAAAGAGGGAAATTGAGCTTTGATTGAAGTTGTCAATGGAGGTTTGGGCATGCAAGGGTTTCGGCTGCACTTGAGGAAAGGGGACGGCTGCTGGCTTTTTGATGATTTTGGTCTTCATTTATCTCTTTTATTAGTTAATGAATTGGTTGTTTAATTATAATTGGTTATAGCTTTTAAATGACATCATCATGATGTCATAAATAAGCCTTTTTCCTCATTTTCTTTTCTTTTCTTCACTACTCATTTTCAATTTAATTTCTAGTAATGTTTATTCATATTTTATGTCATATTAATTATTTACTCAACTGGACAAGTCGGCCGAAAATCACCTCTAAAGGCGAAATGACCAAAATGCCCTCCGTTTGGCTTAACGGGTCAAAATTGTCTGTACCGGTTGAAAATTTTTTCTAGGTATTTTCTTGGCATTCTAATGCCATAGGGACCTCAATGACCCTTCTCCGGGGTCTCAAAAATTATTTTATGATTTTTCCCCTGGGTCTAGGGCTCCTAGTTGCGAGAACCGCAACTTCCCTCTGGGTTACCCATCGCTAGGGCATCGGCTCGTTTAACTTGGTTGTATTTTATTTCTAAAATTTTTACTAAATTTTGCTTACTAATATTTGAGTTAATTATGGTTCCTGACTTTAGTTTAGATATTTTTCCGGACGTTCTAGCTGTCCGGACCGACACCGGTCACCGAAACAGTAGAATGTACGGAGTTGCTACAGGGAGGGTGTTACAAGTGAAATGCAACATCAGTAATATTTTCACATCATAACAGCAAAAAGGTAATTTGGAGCACTCACACACCCAGTAATGTCAAATCATAAATATATGGGAGCTGATCCCCTATACAGCTCTCTTAAATCCAACCTGTGCCAGCGAAGAACTCAAGCCGGACTTTCGCTTAATAAACCAAATTGGGGTCCCAGCGAAGAACTCAAGCCGTGTCTAAGGATCGGTCCCAGCGAAGATCTCAAGCCATGTCTAAGGATCGGGTCCCAGCGAAGATCTCAAGCCATGTCTACACGTCCTATCCATAGCCAACACCACATCACACGCACGCCAACGCACGCACACTGCTCCAAATTACCACAACAACATCCATGGCACTTTAACAGTTGTGAATGCAACATAAAACATGCCTAGGGTTTAACTACATAGATATATACATATAAGTGATGCATGGGCATGCATTAAACATATAATAATATCGAAATTATAATTAAAATTAATATTTTACTCACAGACTTGACAACAGTCACTGTGGTGGCTAGGCGGAGGACAAAGGCTGTCCCGGCTCACTTGACAATTTTATTATAATTGTTTAATATAATTGGCTCAATACAACCCAAGAAAAGACCAAATACGTCCTAAGTCGTACCGAAAATCCGGCAGAGTCTCCCCTATACCTAGGACCTACCCAACCTGCAAATGGGTTTAAAACATACTTCTATATCCTCCAACTATACACCTACAACTCAATCATATCACACAGCCCCTTCTGGGCCCATCCAAACAGTCATCAATCACAATATGTAAAATTACAGTTTAGTCCTTATAATTGACCCTTTTTGCAAAAACCATCCAAATAAACTCTGAAAATTCTAAAACTTTGCCCCGCGGGCCTTAGCAATATTACTAGGCTAATGCAAAAAGAATCATAATTTTCTGAGCTACCACAAATATTTTATGGATTTTTAATCCCAGTTAAGCACTATAAAATTATGAAAAAGCAAGGTTCAGGTTTACCTATGCCGATTCCGAATCAGGGGACGCGCTTGGGACGTCTGACAATGGTAGGGTAGCCAAAATCTCGATCCAATTCCAAGACTTTTTTGGTAGCCGGTCTATCTGGCAGATTTGGACAATTGTCGAATTTTCGCGAATTGAAGATACCTACACGAAGCCCACAACACGGGGGTTAGTACATAAATTTTACGAAATTTTCTAAGCTCATTTAATACTCGAAAAAACACTACGAAGTTTCGTGGGACCCACCAAAATACGGTGTCAGAAAATTTTGAAATTTATATTACCACGAAGCTCTTGACGAGTGGAGCACTCTGGTACTCTCAGTTTTCTCGTGGGGTTCACGGTTTGCGAGAAATCTAGCCCAAAAGTCAAAATGGGCTAAAACTTCCCGGACAAAAATTGGACAAACCGCTCGATGGATTTTGGTGTTCTTAGTGTCTATGGAAAGCTCTCGAGGTGTAGATGGTGTTTGACACAAAATCCGACCCAATCGATGGCTGGATCGGCCGGATTTCGGCCGGGAAGACGAAGCAGCGCGCTGCGCGTCGCTTCATCTTTGCGCGCGGTTTCCCGGCATTTCAAGTGACGGCCGGCGATGGGGGAAGGCTGGGGTGGCGCGCCGGCAAGGTGGGGAGGGCTGGGTGGCGACTGGCCGGCGAAGGGAGGAGAGAGGAGAGAGAAAACGGGAGAGAGAGAAGGAGAGGTTGGGACGCGCTCGGGGAGAAAGAAAAAGGAAGAAGAAGCCGGTCCGATTCGATCGGTCCGGTTTGATTCGAAGGGTCCGATTCAAGATACAAAATTTTGAATTTTTACTCTGCCTTGGGACCGAAAACGAGGCCCAAAAATTCTAGAAAACTCAGAAAAATTCGTAGACTCCAAATATATTTTTAGTTTTGCTACGTGGTCTTTAAATTAAATTTTAAAAATCATCAAAGTTTATATTTTCGGAAAATCGAACCCAATTTCTAAAACCCAAAAAATTTCAAATAGTTTCCTAAAATTTAAATAAAATAAAATATTAATATTTATCCATAAAATAATAAATTTAAAAATTAGGGGTATTACAAAAATATCAATAGACCTTTTCTATTACACATAAATATATTATGTAAATGAAAAATTGAAATTGCCTTTTATTAATAAGATATGTACAAGATACATACAAAATGATATGCTCTATGACATATTACTAACAAGACTCAGAGAGTAAAATACCGATTTTAAGTACAATTTCTATAGCTATCTAAAACTAATGCATCATAAAAAGTGGAATGCAACACCTTCATAGTTTTCATACAAATCACATTGTTAACAACAAAAAGGGTAATTTGGAGCACTCACACACCCATATAATATTCAAACAATACATATATGAGAGTTGATCCCCTATACAGCTCTTTTAATCCAACCTCTACCAGTGAGTACATCTCAAACTGGACTTTCGCTTAATAGATCATATGCAGGGGCCAGCAAAATCATCTCGAGCCATGCCTAACCTGACTTATCCATAAAAGGATCGGGTCCCAGTGAGTCAAGCTCCAGCTACGTCTACCCGTCCTGTCCATATCCAAAATCACACACCACACGCACGCTAACATATGCACACTGCTCCAAATTACCATAAAACAACATTCATAACATTTCATCAAATAAAGATGCAATATAAAATGTGCATAGTATTTAATTACATAAATATATATATTTATAAGTGATGCATGGGCATGTCTGAATATATAATAATATTGAAATTATAATTAAAATTAATATTTTGCTCACAGACGTAAACCAAGGGCACTGTGGTGGCTAGGCGGAGGAGGAAGGTTGTCCCGGCTCACCTGATAATTACATTATAATTATTTAATATAATTGACTCAATATAAGCTTAAAAAGAACCAAAGGCATTCTAAGTTGTATCGAAAATCTGGCAGAGTTTCCCCTATACCTAGGACCTACCCAACCTGTAAAAGGGCTCAAAAATACACTTCTATATCCACAAGTCACACAATCATATCTCAATCATATCACATGGCCTCTCTTGAGCCCATCCAAACAGTCAACAACCACCATTTTAAAAAATTACAATTTAGTCCCTACAACTAACTTTTTTTACAAAAACTACCCAAATGAGCTCTAAAAATTTTAAAATTTTACCCCGCGGTCCTTAGCAATATTACTAAGCTAATACAAAAGGAATTATAATTTTCTAACTACTCACGAATATTTTATGAAATTTTATTCTAAACTCAGCACTATAAAATTGAAGAAACTTGGAGTTTGGGTTTATTTATGCCAATTCTGACGCTTGGAATGCGTTCGAGGCGTCTGAAAATGGTGAGGTAGCTTATAACTTTGACCTGATTTTTAAGTGATTCCAGCAACTTATCTGCTCAACTCAAAATTATAGATCCAGGCGACAGTCAAATTGTCACAAAACGAAGGTACCTACACAAAGCTCACAACATCAGGGGTTAGACTAAAATATTTATATTTACATATAAAATAATTATTTAAAAATTAGGGGTGTTATAATATATAAATAACTATTCACTAAAAATTATTTAAAAAATTTAAACCTTTAATTTTAAAAAATATTTTAATAATAATACTTAAAAATTATCATTTTTTTTACTTTCTTCATCATTACATTAATATATGTCAAACTAATTTTAAAAGTTATATAAAATAATTTATTACTAAACTTAATTCAAGATTTAAAATTAAACTGTTTATAATTTTTATATTATGTATTAAATAAAAAATTATATCAATTATTATTAAAAGTTTTTATTTATTAACACTTTAATAAAATCATATTTAATTAATTTACAGTATGATTTTAAAAATATAAAATATAAAGAATAATTATTAAATTATATTATTAAAATAAATAGCCAATAACTCGTGAAATGTGCGAATAAAACAACAAAGCAGTTTTACGTTTTGTGCCATTGAACCATTAAATATTCATTTTATTACATTGAGTTTTTGAAATGATTTTTTTATGTATTAAGTTTTTTTTAATAGTTTAAATAAAAAAATATTAAATTTAAACAACATCAAATCTTTGTTTAGTTCAAATAAATCATTCATGAAAAATCTACATCTCAAAAAGTAGGTTACTTTAGAATGAGCTATCCCACTCTCTCAGTGACAGCACCTTCACCCCTTTTAAATAATCCTCCATCTCTTTATATAGATTGGCCACATAATTTTTTTCACTCATTTATAACCTAATATTGTTGAACATACTAATACTATAACTTAAGTTCAACACCCTTGAAATTGATAACAAGTCCCTCACATAAATTTTACATTTTCAGAATACAATTCAACAATAAAAAAATGTAATGGACAATATTAATGTAATAATTTTTTTTTTCCTATGCCCAATATAATATATCATGAATTTAATGCATAAAATATATAGTAGGATTAATATATTAAATACATAAATTTTATGTATTTATATTTTAAATTTATAATAAATCGAGTTTAAATAAAAATTTATCATAATGCTAATCTCCAACAAGGATTAGATTTCTTCAATCATGTTCAGACCTTCAAAGGAATTCGACAATGGCATTTCATAACAGATACAACATCATCGAATTCAGTTTTTCACCACGAATTCATTTGGGGCAATAAGAAACAATAGATGAAGATGATGATGGATCCATAACTTTTCTTTTGATTTTTCTCTTACAGTTATTTGAAACCTCAGTGTAGGGGTGAGCATTCGGTTCAAACCGAATCGAATCGAACTGAAATTGATGAAAAATCAAATCAAACAGAACTACTCTATTTCTGTTTTGTTCAAACTGATCAGTTTTGATTTTTAATTAATTTTTTAATTTAGACTTGATTTTCAACTTTTTGGTCTAATTTTGACTTTGGTTTGAACCTAATAACCATTAATCAATGAAATTAAATAATTTAAATATATAAAATTACATATAATTCATAAAATTCCACATAAAACTAAATCAATTTAAAAATTGATTCGATTTGATTTGATTTGAATATATAAAATTATTATTAGTTTAACCTATTTTTTTCTCTTCAAAACTGAAATAACTAATATTTTTATAATATAAAATCAAACCGAATGAGATTTGATTGACATAAATTATTTAGAGGCTTATATAACTATTTATAAATCATAAAAGGGCCAAAAAGCTCTTTTGTAATAAAAACATATAAAATTACTAAAATTATTTTATTATAACTTTGTAAACAGAAAGTAAATCTTATTTCACTTTTAAATGGATTGGTAAATTTAAATTTAATGATAAAAATGATGAAATAAAATAAATTAAAAAGGTATAATAACTATTGTTGTGAAAACAAAACCAGATCAATCAATTCAATGATATGTCCAGTTTGATTTTTTAAAAAAATTATTTTTGTGAATCAGTTTGACCTGATCAAGTAACTGGCTCTAAATCGAGTGGACCATCTTACTAAAAAGAATTCCAATATTTGATGAATTTTAACTATAGATCTTTAAAATGCACTTCAAAACTTATTATAATTCGATGTACACACATCTATTAAACATAGTTAAACTCTAAGGTCTTGTTTTGTTAGGGTAACTTTATTAGGGAACTTCAAATTCTCTGAAAATGTAAATATGTTGTTTATTTTAGTTTTCGTTATTTTTTTAAACTTTTTAGGAAGTTGAGGAGCAAATTTCCTCTCTCTAGAGGAGCTTGATCCAAAGAAATTGAAGTTAATGAGTATAAAAATTATTTATTCCAACTTTATCGTTCTCTTATTCCCTATTGTAATGTGTTTGGATTAGGGCTGAGCAGAATTCGGTTCAAATCGAAAAATCGAATCGAGTCAATTTAATTTAATCAGTTCGGTTTTAAAATTTAATCGATTTGGTTTTAAAATTTAATCGGTTTGATTCGATTTTACATTATAAAAATTCAATTATTTTGGTTCGGTTTTATTTTGAAGAGAAAAAATCAGTTAAACCGAACCGAATAGTAATTTTTATATTCAAATCTAATAAAATCAAACCGAATCAATTTTTGAATTGATTTATTTTTATGAAAATTTAATGAATTATATTTAATTATATATATATATATTAATTGTTTAATTTTATTAATTAATGGTTATTATGTTCAAACCAAAGTTAAAATTAGACCAAATAACTTGAAAATTAAGTCTAAATTAAAAAATCAATCAAAAATCAAAACCGATCGGTTTAAACCGAACCGAACTGAAATATAGCGGTTCGATTCGATTCGATTTTTCATTCATTTCGATTCGGTTTCTAAAATTGAAAATTCGATTTTCATAATTTAATTCGGTTTGGTTCGAACCGAATGCTCACCCCTAGTTTGGATCCATAAAAAATAATAAAAGGATATTAATTTTCTTTTTATGTATTCACACAAGAAAAAAACAATTAAATTAATATAAGAATTTTTATTATATTTTTTGATAATTTTTTATTATATTTTATTTATTATTATGTGAGTTAAATTTTTTGGACAATATAAAATATATTTTATTGAATTGAATATATAATGGGAATTAAATAAGTATATTTATGTTGTTTTCATGGTTACTTTTTATTAATACATTTTTAATTCAAAAATTTTACATATCAATTAAACACATTTAAATTATATTTTTTGAATAATAATTTTCTTATAAGTATACATTTTAAAAATTAAACTTTCAGAAAAATAACTCATTTTAAACTAAACAAGGCCTAAATTTATGATCAATTTACTCGGATTACTAATTAAATTATTGTACCATATCTATATATTTTCATATATTCTAATAAACATTAACATGTGACAATTTAAAAATAAATTATTCATTTTGTCAATATGTTACTTTAATAATTCATGTAAATAATTTATTTTATTAGCATATTTATTTGAATTATTAAATTGTTTTCAATTTTACAATCTTGTATATTATAAAAAGTATATAAAATTTTCTTTATTTATTACTTTATAAAATTTAAATACATCAAAATTTATTTTCTATTGATATAAATAAATTTATTATTATAAAATTTTTATTCTAATTTTTTTTATTATAAAAAGTATTGTATAAAATTTAAAATTCTAATTACATATTTTAAAACAATTTTTTTAATAAATATTACATAATAAAATTTAATTATTTAAAAATATCAAATTACTCATTATAATAATAAATTATTAATAGTTTTAAAATTATATAATTAATATTTATTTAATAATAAATCGATCAAATTTCGATTTCATACCTTTGATAAAAACCCTAAAAGACCTAGTTTTTTTGGGTAGAGATACAATAACTCTCTTGAAGATTCCGTTAGGCTGCCGTGAAGCATAGTGTAGAAGACAAACAAAAAAGTGCTACAGAAAAACGCCGTAACAAGGCACAAAATGGACGTAATTGACGGTTCCGAGTTGGAGTAATACAGAGGGTTGGATAACTAGATCAACGGTCAGAAATGGTTGGTGTTGAACGATTGGATGTAGCGGAGAGCAAGTTGAGTTATAAAGTTTGGGTTTGAAGAAGAGAGCATTTCGTTCTATTAAAAAAACAAACTGTTTGCAGTATTGGTGGTTCTCTATTTTCTCTCTGGTTTTCTCAACCAACTTTCTCTTTCTTTCTTCTCTTTCCCGGTAACCAAACAGAAAGATTTTGGTCAAATTTTAAGAGAATTGAACAAATCAATGTTGAGTATCTGCAGCTAGTAGAGGGAGACAAAGAGCGATAACTTAGGTGTGTGATTGAGAACCGAAATTGATCGTCTTGGTGTCGCGTAATAAAATTCTGATACATGACTGGTAATTTTGTTTTTCTTATTTCTAGTTTAGCAGGTACATTTGCGGGATTTAAAGGTGCTTTTGCAAGGCATTTCTACTTGGTGGAGAATCGTACCTTGTGACAATTGGCTATATTACATTGAGATTTATATATGGATGGTCACAGAATTTGAGTTTTGCAGGTTCAAAAGTTGAAACATAGTTCTCTCTTCTGGAGATTATGGGTGGCTTATCCTCTCAAATGATGGTATTTTGGTTTGTTTCTTGTTTTGCAGATACATGTTCTAGAGACTTACGCAGCTATAGAGGGGGAATTGGTTCATTTCCTTGCATATTATAGAATACAGGGATCAGTTTCTGGATATACAAAGATCGGAATCTGATATGAGAGTCGAGGATTTAAGCGTTGAAATGTCACATTCAGCTGAAAATCTAAAATAGATTTGCATATTGCGTTGGCTGAGGACTTAATGAAGCAAAATTTGTTGTGATTCACCGTGTTCATAATGTCAAAATCTGCGTAATATACTCATGTAAGTCTTTGTCCGCCATCAAAATCATTGAAACTGAGTTTGGATTTTGCAATCTGGTTCTAGATTAACTCTTTTTGTCACAGTTTATGAGAAATCTCTGCTGGTTTCTCTCTCTCCCCCCTGCTCTGTGTTTAGCTTGCTAAGAGGGAGGGTCTAAATTTTCTGCCTTATTTCCTTTGCAATCTTCAGCGTTTCAGAAAAATCAGCTTTTCGGGTGTAAATTCGATTGATAATCACAGATTTCTTCCACGACTTGAAGTTTCAGGTAATGCTTCAATTTTCTTCTTCGGGGATCCTCAATTACCCCCATCTCTTTCTTCTCTGTGTCTTTGGTTCAGTTCTAAGATTATATTTTTCTTAAAAATTCTGGGTCTACCATTTTCTCTGAAGAATTTCAGTTTGAGGTGCACCTTGACTATTTTTCCATCAATTATTCTCAGAATTTTAGATTTCAATGATCAATCTTTTCGTTATACATGCCTCGTTTCGTCTGCGCTATATCTGTTCTTCTCAAATTCCTTCCGGTAGCCAATGACCCTCGTTTGATTTCGGGGAGAACTAAGGCCAAATGAAATGGTTGTACATGTCGCTTTGCTCCTAAAAGAATTTCTTGTTCATCGAGGGAGCATATCGATTCTAGGCTGCGATTTAAGTAGAATTCCAAGTTTCTTTCTATTTCTTGAAACGAATAGCAGAGAAATCAAGATTGGGATTTTCTTAATTTTCTTCTTCTAAATTTTCTCGGAATCATAGAGAAATTTCCGGCATGGCCTGATTTTACATATATTAAAATTACTGGAAATGTAGTGGATCCATTTCTAGATTATCTCGTTCCAGTGAGGTTCTCTTTTTTTTTTTTTTTTTTTTCCTCTTTGGTTTCATTTTTCTATTTTCCTGTCTTGTTTATCCTAGCATTATGCCCATCGGACGGGCCTCAGCCACTGTAATTTATCATCCAAAAAAGCACAGCCGTCCGATTCATATCTGCCGCAATCTTCTTTCTTTTTTTAATTTATATTATACATTATTTTTTTCTTCGAGACTGCTTCTTTTATTTGAATTTTTGTAGTCTTGTAGAAGTTGCAGAGAAGGCACTTTATTAGCTCTGAAAGCTAGCTTTTGTTGAGAGATACTATGGATTTTTTTTTAATTTATATAAATTATTATTAATTTTTGGTGGGATGGGACAGGTGTGCAACAGAAGATGGAAAAGGACTACTTGAAAAGCAATGATAATGTTAACACCAATAATACCCACAAAATCGGAGGCGATGGGTTGTTAAGAGTCGTTTCGGAGACCACCAAGCAAACGACGTCGAATTTTGTTCTGCAGTGGGGTAGCCGGAAGCGCCTCAGGTGCATGAAGGTCCAGGTGAAGAACGATTCCAACGCCCCGGTCCATCGAACCACTGTTCGTGTCGACCGCAGGGTCGTGAGAGCCGACAAAGAGGCTTCTAATCAAACAAGTACCACCAAAAATACTAATCAAAGCAATGGATATTTGAATCTCCAGCACCGTCCTTCCTCACCAGCTCCACCGCCACCCCAGCGTGTTCTCAGGTACAGATCCCTGAACCCACTTTGATTTTTGTGTAACATCTGTGCGATGTGTCCGATCTGATTATAACACTTTCTGTTTAACCATGGAATTGGGTTTTCTGGTGGGTGCGTCATTAGTGTGTGACGGACGAAATGGTTCGGTTTGTGGGTTGCGCCAGGTTTCCAACCCATGTTGCAAGGTTTATTTAAAAAAAAAAAAAAAGGACAGTAGGGCTATATTATATATTGGGCCTTATTTTTTGTCACAAAACGAAAATGAGTTCGTTTAATCCAACAAGAAATGCTTAGTAGTGTTGCGTTGGATTGCATTAGCGGCAAAATTAGACTTGGTGTTCATGTTAATGATAGTAATGATACCGTATTTGATGATTGACGAGTGTTTCACTGTGTCTAGTTGGGGGGTGGGGGGAAGATTAGATTTGCAGTTTTGAATAGATTTGGTTTGCGCTGAATTTTAGTTGTCTTAATGCACTTGAGACCTTATCTTTAGATCTGCCATCATCAATACCTAAAATTTTGTGAGCATAAGTGGTCAACTGTGTTCCTGTTGGGATAAGGGTCTTGAGAATGCAATTTTTAAGTGGGAGTAGGAATATGGATTAAGGCCACACATGGTTGGTAACAATTGCTCAGAGACTCCCACTGGCTCTGAACAGTGTGTAGTATTTTATTACAAGAGAGAGCTAAAGGATGGATTTTTAAAATCCAAAGATTTAGGCTTCGTGAGGAAGGTAAATTTACGAGGATTGTGCCTTGTAGTTGTCCTACGTGGGCGCACACGTGTACGGTTGAGAAGCTGAGCCAATGGTAGGTGGATGAGTATGCGCCTCCTTTCTTTTTAGTATGGGTGAATTTAATATAATCTCTATTTAATTAATTAAATTATATATAATAAATACATAAATTTAAATATAAACTTTTTACTTTCACAAAAATTTTTTAATATAAGGTTAAACGTTTTATTTGATAATATTAACTGTTTTAATGTTTATTAATTATTTTATTAGTTATTAATTATTAAATATTAATAAATTATTAAGTGTATATATGTCATTTTTTATAATTATATAAGATTTATTTTTTATATTATAAAAATATTTTATTTTTCTGTTTCTGTGAAAGAGAATATTATTTTTTTAATACTTTCGGTATATCTAATAACTTAGTGATTAGATATATAGAGCTGTTAGAACATAAATTTTTGATAAGAATAGTTATTGGATTAAATATTAGATTTATATAATTATTTTATCAATTATTAGTTATTAGATATTGATCGATAATAATTAGATAAATTTTTAATAAAAATAATTATTGAATTATTTATTAAATATAAAAATAATAATAATATAATTTTATTAATTATAGTTAAAATATTTTTCTCAAATAATTTCAGTATAATGCAAATAAGAAGTAATTTTTTATTAGAGTCAAAATAATAATTACTATTTTAAAAACTTATTTACAAACTAGGTTTAAGTTATAATAGCATACTTTTTTAGTATTTCTGTTTTTTTTTTTTTAAATAGAAAACTATAGAATTTTTGCGTTTGTCCTCTTATGATTCTACATAAATTTTATAGGAGGCAGATTTAGACAAAATGTAGGGACTGAATTTGATAAACTTACTATTAGTACAGTTTGGTATAACCTGATGGGAATATGGCTGTGAATTTCTTTCGTTCTTGAAATATATAGGCTTTATATGTTATTAGTGTAATTGTAGGAGTTTTAATTGTATCGTTTTGTTCCCATCGTGATTATTTTCGTTATTATTTTATTTACCTTAGTTTAATTATTTTCGTACGAAATTTCATTTTTAATATTTAAATGTGATTATTTATAAAATAAAATTCATAAAAATCTCCTCTTTTTTTTTTTTTTTTTCTCCAGCATGAATAGTCGGAAGAGAACATGGATGGTGGAGCCGTCCTGTACCTTCCACGTGTCTATAAAACGATTCATTGATGGGAACGCATTAACACCTTTTAATCATAGATTATGGTCCACTTTATCTCCCCTGTCGATCCAAATTTCAACACGTAATCGTGACCCCGAAACGAAGAAAAACTCAATCCAACGGCCCAAAAAGACGTACTAATGGAACCAGCTTTTCACGTTGGATTGAAATAGAAATAGAAATTGAAATGAAAATAGAATCTCTGCTCTGCTTTCTCTTTTAAATCTCAACTTTTCCATCACCATAACCACCTTCCGAGGAAGCCTTAACCCTAAGTCCACCAGACAAGCCAAAACTATCAAGGAACACAACCCCATTTTCCACGCAAAAGCCGTCGTGATTCTTAGTCAGTCCCTACCCAACCCACTGATCTAGATCATCCCCAAAGGTTATTGTCGTAATTTCATCCCAATTACCCACTTCAACTCAATTTAAAAAAAAAAAAAAAATTCCGAAAACAGTTGATGTTACTTTCATCGCTGTGCAAGTTGTTCGTGAAACATGTGGTATAGGGTATCTAACTATGTGATGTTTCTGTATGCTACCTTTGTGCTTATTTTGACAGGAATTCTGAGAATTCAAGTGCCATGAGAGGCCAGAGTAACGGTGGTGTGAGAGGCCTTGCTTCACCTGACAGGGTTGCACAGGACAAAAGAGGCTGCACCACCAACCACCACAACGCCAACCAGGAGAATAATAACAAATCAGGGGCATCTTCCGAGACAGCGCATGATAGCAAGAAAGGAGGATCGTCTTCAGGGAGCGGAGAGGCCGCACCACCTGTTTGGCCACCTAAGTTTGTGATTGCTTTAACTAACAAAGAGAAAGAGGAAGATTTCATTGCCTTTAAGGGTTCAAAGCTGCCTCAGAGACCCAAGAAGAGGGCCAAGTTTATTCAACGCACTCTCAATGTAAGCCCTCACCTACTTCCCTTTTCTTACTCAGGTCTTGTTTCTTATTTTCTTTAATTAGTTTTATTCCATTGAAAGCTTCAATCAGATGCAATTACAGCACAAGGTTCCAGGGTAATGGTAAATAGCATTAGTAGCTTTCTTTTTTCCTTTAAAAATAAGATTAATATAGGGGTGGAACCCGGTTCCTTAGGATGACAGGATTTGTAGGTAATAGATTTGAGAGCTGAGGAGGCTTTGATTAAATCATTTACCTGAATTTGTTCTGCTTTTTGGCCTTTTCCTTTGGCTGGAAAAGCTGGGCAAGCGTGTATTGTGACCCAAGCAAGAGAGGAACGTACACGTGGCTGTTAAGGTGTGGTTGTATACCTATATGTGTATTAGCTGAAATGTGTTAGAATTGTTCTAATTAGCGAGTCAATAGCTTGTTAATTATTCTAACTGTCGTGATTTAAGAATATTATGCAATTACAATTGCGGAAAGAAAAGGGGTTAAGGGGGACCACTCGCAGAATTTGCTTGTGATTACATTTTTTTTTTTGGTTGACCCATACATTTAAATTTTTAATTTTATTTTAATTTCTTGTAAATTTGGATTGGAATTGGATTGATAATTTTAAAAATGGAATTTTTTTTTAAATTAAGAAAATTTTACAAAGACAAACATCTGGAATCGTGATCTACCTGGCAGACTGGTAGTCATTTGTTGTCATATTTAGAAGGAAAGAAATGAGTTTTTAACGGGCCGCTGTGGGTCCAAGTAGAGTGGTGTTGGGCCCCGAAACAATGTTGTGGATGTACTGACAAGTTAGCCTGAGAACAACCCGACAGTGGAAAAGTAAAGGGCATATAAATCACAATGTCATCTTCCTTTGAACCTTCCACGTGTATGGTGGTGATTTAAAGAAAGAAACGAAGACTTGTGCTGTCAACAAGTGTCTTATTAACTAATACCAACCGACAGAACGGAACAGCCTTAGCCTACAGTGTCCATTCAGCATCATTAGGGTTTTCTTTTCTTTTTTGCTTTTCTATTTCTTTTGTGTTTTTTTTTTTTAATTTTTATTTTTTTATTATGGTGGTTCCATTATTATTCTTCCTCAGCTTGGAGCATACTGACACTGGCGAATGTAATTAAAAGCTCAAAGTGCATTCCCAACGAAATATTAAACAATTTGTTAATGATAATGTTATGCAAAAGATGTGCGCCTTTGATTTTCCAATGTGTAAATGATTAGAGCTTCCTCCGTTCTTTGGCCTTAATGATTTGAAAATTTGAATTTGTGGCGCAGCTTGTAAGTCCAGGGGCATGGCTATGTGATCTAACGCTAGAACGGTACGAAGTCAGAGAGAAGAAAATCTCCAAGAAGGTACCATGAACCAAGTTTTTTTTTTTTTGGGTGCAGTTTTCTATAATTATTTTATATGAGTGAGCTTATAACAGTAGATGAGCATTCAACGCATGCAGAGACCAAGAGGGTTGAAAGCTATGGGCAATATGGACTCTGACTCTGAGTGAGGGCAAAACCTCTGGCAAGAAAGCGTCTTTTAGGATAATTTCATTACAGAAGATGAAGACTACAAGTCGATGTAGAAAGCGGTTTATTTTTGACAAAAGAAGGATGTGAGAAAATGTGGGTTAGCGTGTAAATTATTCCTTTCACTTTCACCAGCAGCTATAAGCATGAAAGGATGAATTTTCAACCATTATAGATTTGTGTATGCTCAAGCCTCTAATTTCTACTTGCATCCATTCCTCTGCATAGCTAATCTAAAAAGATCACTGGATCATTTATCCTCTGGGAATTTTATTATCGCAAAGGAAAAGGGGAGTGGATATTTTGTAGACAAACATCTCCCTCTAGATTGGTATATGATTCTAATGAAATTGGCCATTTAATTTTTAACTATGGTCATTTTCATTAATTTTAATATTGTTAGTAAAATTTTAATTTTTCCACTTACAGTGTTTAATTTTTAGTTCAATGTAACATTTATAAGTCATATATTTATGTGAACTTTTTACCGAAAAAAAAAGGAGAGAAAATTATGCCTTTTCTCGAAGGGACACATTTTAAGTATTTTTAAAGGTGCGTTTGATAAAAAGCCCAAGTATTCATCACCTCAGTAGATGGCAAATGAGGTTCGATAAAACACAATTTAATTTTTATATTTTTAAAATTCAAATTCTTTAATTTCTTAGATTTAATAAAATTTATAATTATTTTTAATTTAAAAATAATTTAATTCTTAAAATTTTATTTTAATAATTATTTGGTGTATGTTCATATTTTTTTTATATATAATAATAAAATATGATATATGAAAATATTATAAATTAATATATATATATATAATTATTTATATATTATTAAAATAATAATAACATAAATAAAATTTTATAAAAATATAAGAACTTAAATATATCAATTTATAAAATATATGAATAATTTTACAATTATTTTAAATTTTTAAAAAATTTTAAAGTAATTAATATATATTTTAAAAATTTAAATTAAAAAATTTTTAATTTAACAAAATTAAAAAATATAAAAATTAAATTATTAATAAAATAAAATTTCAAGAATCAAATTATTATCAAATTAAAATTAAAAATAAAGATATTTCGATTTTTTTATCAAAATTAACTATAACAGAAAGAAATTTAGAATTAAATTATATATTTTACCAAACATTAATTATTAAATTACTTAATTTTAAAAATTAACAATTAAATTATATATTTTACTAAACATTAATTATTAAATTATTTAATTTTAAAAATTAATAATTAAATTATAAATTACCAAATCTCAAAGATTAATACATGGATGAATTTTAGATTCATTTAATTCAAATGAAAATATATCCAAGTAAAACAGCATTGCGCAACAGTAATTGCTAGCATTAGTGGTGCTGCGTTTTCCTTGCAGTTATTCGGAACGCTGACCTTACCAGAATTACCAAACGGGCCCTCAGACATCCTGGTGGTAGCCTAATTAGACAGTGACATCTAGCGGCACCATCACACCTTATTCTTTCCCAATCACTTGATAACGGTTGAAACTCTTTTTCAAATTTCTTTTACTTTTTCAGAAGAAAAAGAATTAATTTTATTTTTTTGACCTAAAATTAATTTTAATTTAAAATCTAATCAATTAATTTTGATTTTATTAAAATTTGGCTTTAATTAATTTAATTTTTAATTAGTTTCAATTGAAAATTGAATTTAACTACTAAATTCAAATCGGCTGAAAATATTATTTAAAATATTTGAAAAAATTTTGGACCAAATTTTTTTCATTATAAAAAAATTACATTTATATGTAAGTATTAAAAAATACATAATTTTTTTAAAGCAATTTAAATAAAAGATATTTTCGCTTTTTTTAAATTTAGCCAAATTAACTTATATTAATTGATTTTTATTCTTTATTATGTTAATTTTATATATTTATATTAATTGTATTAACTATTTACTTCCTTAGTTATATTACAATTATAAATATTTAATATAATTTCCCGTATTTATATTTGTATTCACATCATCTAATGCCTTAATTGAATTGAAGAAGAGCCAACAATATGGCATTGAATTAAATGTTAATTTTCTTTTAAATTTAGTTAAATTACATTGAGATTGAAATAGAACGAGAGATAATTGATTAAAATAATTTAATAAATTCGAGCATTAAACCTGTCAGCTCAAGAAGAGCCACGTAATAAATATTTTAATATTTTTTTTTAACAAATTCAATCGGCGATTTTAGTTTGACTGATGACTGACCCACCTATATGTCAATGTTAGTGCAAATGAGCTAATCAGCTTCAAGAATTGTTGATCGGCTCCAATTCGGTCCGAACTGTGGACTGGCCTAACCGCAACTAGATGGTTCTGGTGAGGTGTTTGGATGAAAATATTAGGAAATTACAAAAATATAATATATTCACTTATTTTATATTTATTTTAAATTTATAATAAATTAAATTTAAAATATATATATATTTAATTAGAGGCTCCCACATCTCATATAATTTTGCTGAATCACTGTCACCTATCCCACCATTATGATTGGATAAATTTTGAGAGAATTTAAGAAAAATAAAAGAAAGGAAATATTTTTATTTTTATTTTTTTTTTATGTTTAAAAATAAAAAAAATAAGAAAAATAATATTTATTTTACATTTGAAAATTTTTTTTCAATTTAAAAAAAAAATACTAATTAAAAGGAAAAAATATACTTACAGAAACATTACCTACACACCCTCATAAAATTAAGAATAAAATAATAAGCTTAAAAAAAAATTTATTTTCTTTCGCTCTTGTCTCTTCTCAAACAAAAAAAATAAATCCCTCTCATTATTTTTTCTTTCAGTTTCCTTTCTTTATTTTCCTTTCTCCCCACTTCGTATCCAAACATAGCGTAAAGGTTCCAGAGAGGAAAGTATAATTATTGGATTAACAACTAATCATAGTTATTGTCTTCCAACTGCTGTATATTAAAATTGACAAAGAAGATTTCAATTTCTTAGCACTAGAATGTTCTAAACTACCGACAACAATGGCTGAGATCAGTTTTAATTTGTTAATTTATAATAATTAGGAGAGCTTATGAGCGAAGGAAATCAAATTAGTGCGCATACCATTAACCAACTAGTCAAGTGGGCTTAAAGAAACAACAAAAAAGATGGATTTATGCTACCTACTGATTCCTTTTGTTAAAGATGATGGAAAGATTGAGTCAATTTGACGTTGAACCATGGAGCTACCATCACTCACCATGGAGCTACCATCACTCACTATTCAGCTATACATACGTTTTGGTTCTTGAAATTATGCAATGTGGAAATTCAATTTCTGGCTGTTTTTGTTCCAAGAAATGAACAATTTTAGCAGAGTTCTAAAGAGAATGAACTAAGTTTATCAGGAAAAGGATTGAAATTGTACAACCAAAAATGCCAAATTCAAAACAATTCTCACAAATCAAACAAGCTCAAAATTTGAAGGAACCCCAAGAAAAGAAATCAGAGATACTACTAATCAATAGTTTTTATTTATAAAATAATAATAAGTCAATCCATAAGCATCTATTCACCACCAAAATTATTACATATCTGTAAAATCTCACTCTCAGAATCCTAAATAATCGTATATTTATATAAACATACCACCTCACAAAACCCTAGATCCGATCCACCAGTTCCTAACTGTAAACCTCAAAAATCAATGATAACCTGAATCGAGTCCTTAGATCTTCAACCCATAGCCAAAGAGGAGAACTGCAGCAGCTGAAACGCAAGCGAAGCCAAAAGAAGGCGAGATCAAGCCAGCTGCAGAGGTGGGAGCGGGAGCAGGAGAAGACCCAGGCGCGGCGTCTTGAGCAGAGACCGCAGAGAGTAGAAGAGCCAGCGCAGCAATGAGAAGAGTCCTTGAGAGAATCGCCATTGATTCTTTGAAGTACGGGTTAGGGGATGTTATGAACTTTGAAAGATAAACCAAGACAAGAGAGAGATATTGGAAAACGATGGATCGGCGTTAATTGAAGGAAAGGTTAAGCGCCTAGTGTGGTCATTATATACTGTGAAAGAGCAGGCTTAGGACAAATCGATAAATATAATGGACAGCTGTCCCAATTTACAGCCTGGGCCAATGGTCTAGTGACAGTCGGTCAATCTACAGAAAATGACAGCTGGAGCGCTCTCTCTTGTGTTTTCGAAGAGCTTTTTCTGCTACGGCGCCGTTTAATGAAGTTTAAATATGGGCAAACTAGCAAGTGATGATACTGGCAAGGAAATGAGCGTGCACTACACATGCAAATCGCGCGGTGGTTGTACCTTCTCACAGTGGGCTCCATGTGGAAATCGGCGGTAGAAGAGTGAGTGAGTTTTCCTAGCGCGTGGTTTAATTTTTTGCTTGTGGGAACGAATGTGTAGCGCAATAATTTACGCGATTCCATCCAACAAAATAATATGGGCGATACACATCCGGTCCCACGCGTGGACCATATGGACCACTAGAAAAGGACGTTTGAAATGGATTTTTTTTTTAATTAATTTATTTTAAATTTTAAAAGAAGAGTATGACGTTGATTATGAATAACGTATTAATTTATATCAATTAGAATGTCTATTAATTTTATTAAATGATATATTTTTTAATTACTTATGTGTATTTATATTTTTAAATAAAAAAATTAAAGTATTTTAGAGAGTAAAATTAGTGTGTATGTGAGCTTAAACTTCTATACATGAGTTATGAACACGAGATCTACTGTACGAAGGGTCGTTCTTTCAAAAAGAAGAATAATAGTAATATTTTGTTTAAGGTATTTTTAAAATTTTTAAGCTATATTTATAAGGACATAATAATAATAATAATAATAATAATAATAATAAGTTGAGAAAGAAGGGTTTTTAATTTGTTTGTATTTATAAACTATGAATTATAAATTAATTTGAATAAATATTTTATTATATTATTCTAATTTAATTTTCTAATTTTACTATATATATCTATAGTATTTATTCTAATATTTACATTAAAAATTTTATTTTTCTGCAATAATTTAAAAAGGTTATTTACAAAATTATATTTTTATTAATTGTAATAAAATATTTGCTTATAAAATATTTATTTATTTATTTTAAAATTGAATTTTAATATAATATTATAATAAAATATTAAGTTAATATAATTTATTATTTTAAAAAATAATTTCACTTTTTTTAGTTATTTTAATAATAACTATATTTATAAGTTACTTTTTATCAAATATGTTAAGTTTTTATTAGTTATTTATAAATATTTTAATTAAAAATATAATTATTTAAAATTTTAAATATTTATAAACTCAAATTAATTTATAATACTTATAAACTAATTTTTATAAGTCGGATAAAAAAACTTTCTGTCATAATGATTTTAAAAATTATGAAATATTAAATTTCAATTAAAACTGATCTATAAAAAAAATTAAAAAGCAAAAACTATAATCAATAGTCAATAAATGCATGCTTGATATTTTTTTTATTATTTTATTTACATTTTATTATTTTGAATAAAGTAATAATAATAATAATAATAATAATAATAATAATAATAATAATAATAATAATAATAATAATACCTAATCCACCGTATTGCCACCCACTTCAAAACGCGTTTATAGGTTTGAAATGAGATTAATACATATATGCCTTTAATAAGCACAAATTCATACAAAATAAAATTATTTTTTTATAAAAAAAATTAATTTAAAATAAATTTATAATTCATTTTATAAGATTTTTTTTAAATAAATTTTTTTCTGTAAAATAATTAAAATTTATTAACTTAATAAAAAAAATAAAACTTCATAACAAATTCATAATTTTTTTAATAATACTAAAATATATTAATTATAGATATATTAAATAAGGTTTATTCATCTAACATTTCATATTTAAAATTTATTATTTTAATTAAAATTTAAGGTTGTGTAGAAAAATATTATCATTTAATATGTGTTTTTTAATGTGAAGAAACTTTATTTTTTCATTAAATTAAAAAATTGTAATTAATTTTACAAAAATCTTACTTAGATTAATTGTAAACTTTAATTAAATTATTTTTTCGTGATAAAGCAATTATATTTTATAATAAAATCAAATGATCATATAATTCACCTTAAGTGTCAAATAATCTTATTCTTATATATTCTGTCTTTTTGTATTTTGTTTTTTTTTTCTTTTCATTGTGTCAATAACTCTTTCATTTTATTTAAAAATACTTTTTATTAAATAAAATATTATATTATTTTAATAATTTTAACAAATATTATAAATGTTTTATTTTAAAAATCACAATACTCAATTACATATTTATTTTTATTATTTTAATAAATTAAATTACTTTTAAGTATATTTAACTAGACCCTTAAATTACTTCAAAGTTATTTTTTAATAGTTTTATTAATAATTAGCTAGTTATTTTAAATTAATTTATAAATTAAAAAGACATTTAAGTTATAAATTTAAAGTAACAGTTTGTTCGATAATACTAATTGTTTTAACAACTGCTAGTTGTTTTATAAGCTATTAATCGTTAGTTATTAGTTATTTATAGAATGATTTAAAATAAAAGTATTCGATAAAAATAATTATTAAACTAGTTATTAAATATAAAAATAGTTGTATCAATTTTTTTTTATTATAGTTAAAATACTCTCGTAAACTTCTAAAAGTTAGAAGAGTAATATTTTATAAACTACTCTTTTAACTTCCAAACACTAGCATAAAAATTATGCCACAAAGCATTGTAAATAAGAGAGAGATAATGGCCCTATTTCAGTAATATCAATTGTTCTAGTAGTTGTTAGCTGTTTTACTAATTGTTGGCTGTTAGATATTAACTGTTAGTGGTTAGCTATTTATGTAATGGTTTAAAGCAGAAGTGTTTAATAAAAATAACTATTGAATAAATTGTTAAATGTAAAAATAATTATATCATTTTGTTAACCCTGGGCAAAATGCTCTCTGAACCTCTAAAAGCTCGGAAGTAACTTTTCATGAATCACTCCCTTAATTTTTAAACAATACTATAAATAGTATGTCATCAAATATAAATAAGAGAGGTAGTATTTTGATCATAGTCAAAATACTAAATATTACCTTAAAAATTGCTATCAAACAACGCCAATGATTTACTAAAATCAAAATACTAAATGCTATCTTAAAAGTTATTGGCGACAAAGTCTAAATAGTCAAACCAAATACCTTATTAATGTCTAAATATGAAAATTGCAGTTAGAAGATTTTCGATATAAACTTCAATAATTAGTATATGAGTAAATATCAAATGCAGTCACTCAACTTATAATTATTTTCATAAAAATCACTGAACTTTAATTTCTTTCATAAAACTCGCCAATCTTCAATTTTATTTCATAAAAGTCACTGTGACCAGAAATTAAAGACTTTTAAGTTAACTTGTTGACTTATCAACCATTTTACAAATAAAAGTATCTTATTTTATTAGTTCTTTAAAAAAAAAAAAATAGGATGCATAACATACATCCAACTACCCCTCTTGCCATCAAATCTATCCCACTTCTCTATTTTTTTCTCCACCAGCAACTACTAGTTAAATAATTTTATTTATAAAATAGTTGACAGATTAGCAGGTTAATTTAGAAAATCTTTAATTTTCGATCACAATAACATTTGTGAAATCAAATTAAAATTTAGTGAGTTTTATAAAAGAAATTAAAGATCAATAACTTTTATGAAAATACTCATAAAATTGAATAATCAAATGTGATAATTACCCATTAGTATAAGCATTATTAGTAAAGAAGGAAAATTGCCTAAATAACATTGGGATAAATTATAATTTAGAGCTAAAGTTTAATAAAACCTATATATTAGTTTTTATATTTTTTAAAATCTACCTATTCAGTCGTTGACATTTTAAAAAACTTTAATATTTGTCCCTGCCTGAATGCCTGAATGTATATAGAAGGAAAAGTCTCCATATTATTTTTTTTGTTAATTATAAAATAATATAATATAAAAATAAAATTTTCAATTAAATTCTTTTAGTTCAAATATATAATATACCTATAATATTGATAAAATAAAATGTTAATATTATATCTAAAATAATAAATGTTATAAAATATGGGACTGTTTTATAATAAAATTTATATTATAAATTTATAATATTATTTTAATATTTTTGATATAATTAATTATAAATTAGATGAATAATTAGACAAATAGATAAATCTAAATGTTTATTTAAATTTCAAGAGAAATAGCTAAATTTTAAAAATACAAACATTAATATGTAGATTTTATTAAAGTTTAAGGACTAAATTATAATTTACCCTAGCATTTTTGAGGATATTTTAGTAATTTCCTCTATTTGCCTACGGAGCTAAAGTTCAAAACATCTTTTTGCCACAAACTTAATAATAATAATAATAATACAAAGTTTCACTCTCACATTCTGTAAAAAAAAATAAAAAAAAAAGCTTTTACATTCCTTATAACTATATTTTCCAAATAAAAAGAACTCTTTCAAGCCTTCCTCTAATATGATATTACCTTTATTTATTCACAATAAATATGTTAATAGATGAATAATTTGAATTAATTAAAAGTAAAAAAATATAAAGTTAATTCATAATTCATAATATCTAGTAATCCACTCTAGATTTTAGAATAATAATCTCCATAACTTAGGATTTTGAGTAATCTTTGAATTTCATTGCATGAAAAGAAAGTAAGTTAGAAAGAAATAAATTTACAAACATTGAATTCTAAATTAATTTTAATTGAATAAAGATTATATTATTTTTATTTCTTAATTAGCATTCATCTATTTGTAAGATAGTCATTAAATAAAAAATGTTAAAATAGTTATGATAGAGATTTTATAATTAAATATTTTTAAAATAAAAACTAAGATTGCTAATATAATTTTAAGTCACTTCATAAATTAGGTTATATATATATATATATAATTTTATTGAAACTGTATAATATATTTAAAAAATCATAAAAAATTGTATAAAATCAGTTATTTAGTTCGGTTCGGTTTCATTATAGTTTTTATTCGATTCTTCATGAAAAATCAAAATTGAATCAAAACAGTAAATGAAATTTGATTCGGTATAGTTCTATTCCTACAATAGTTATTCTTTTTCGATTCAAGTTTAATTTAATATGATTCTTTAATTCACTTTAGGACCCCAAAAACTATGAACAACCCTATGTGAATCAAATGAGCGCTTAGTACATTGGTTGGAATATCAGAAACATATATTTTGAAATTATTTTTCCAAATTTACTTCATTTCTCCATGTTAAATTTTACACTCATCTCCCAAATCTCACAATTAGTTCCAAATGAAATTCACAAACTAGCTATTCTTTTAGGAATTCTTGTTCTCTACATCCACTCAATTCATGGACAACAAAGAAAACTAGTAAACACCTAGCTCCCTTAGTTGAGATCATAAAACATACTATACATTGTTATTTATTTGAAAAGAACTCAAAAAAAAAAAAAAAAAAAAAAGAAATCAGATATTTATAGTCTAATACAAAAATGTCAAAATATGATGCAAGCTAAACTTGTTAAACGCATTTCCTGTACATATATATATTTTTTGACAGGAGCTGTGCAAAAGAAGTGTACAAGCAAGAAAGCATATCCCATCACCATTACTTCTTAAAGAACATGCAAGATGCAAATAATGAGTCTCCCATCCATGTTCCCCTGGACCATTTTTCACAGATCAAAATTATTTGATATCTTCTTCTGTCAGAAGCCTAAAACCTTTTGTGATATATTTAACAAAGGTTCCAGCGCACTTGGGGCAAATTTTCTCCCAAAAAGATAACACACTGAAGAGGGCTGATTGTTGTAGGTGCAGTGCTGACCTTCATAAATCCTTCTGAAAAAATCCTCCGTTATATCTGACCTTCCAAATGTTGCTGGGTGAGCTCCACCCCTTGACCAGTCCACCCAAGTGACGCTTCTATTTGCTAACAGATGGGCTGCTTCAATGGTTAGCATTGTGGGGAAATAATGTTCATCAACATAACAATGGGGCTTACAGAATTCTTCAAATTTTGGGTAATATGTAGTATCTTCCACTATGTTAACTGCAAGCCTTCGGTTAATCTCAAACCACTGAGAACCTTTTCGCCACTGGGTGATATTCACCTCAGGACCCATGTTTTCGTTGTATCGTCCTCTCCCATATGGGCCATGGTCATCAAATGCACCAATGAAGCTATATCTAGATTTCATTATGTATTTATAGATGACACTGAAATTATATAGAGGAATGCAAGATTCAGATAGGAGAATGAACCATTCGTTAGAGATATCGAGCAACGCATTTGCAAGAAGCCTTCTTTCAGCATCACACATACTCATCTTACCCCATTCAGAAATCTGCATAGTGAACAACAGATAAACAGTAAACTACAAAGTAATGCAGAAACTTCTGATCAATGTCCACAATTTATGTGAATTTATACTTCAAACATTATTCAATTATGAATCTTTCTAGTTTAAGAGTAATTCACTTTCCTGGAGTTCACATTCATATTCTTATGGAAAGCAAATCATGAAACTGTTAAATAGGGTGAGAAAAATCAAAATAAAACCAAAACAACCAAGTATGAAGTGGTTATGCACAAGAAACAAGGAATGAGCCCAAATATAATTTGAGAAAACAGAGGGACATTTTTCATTCATCATAAATTTATGTTCTCATACATTGCTTAACAGCACAACTACTTGAACAATGTCATGAATGAAGATGACTCTATCTTGTATTTTTGCTCATCTTAAATTCCAAATATGACCGTGTCAAATTCTTTTTATTCACAAAGGCAGTCATAGGCACAAAATTTGAAGCCCCTTCACCATCACAGACATCCAAGACTGATTTGCCTTTCATCTGGCTTGCAAAATAACAATTCCATGTATTCAATTATAGTAAAAGTGAAATTCTTGTTCTTCACAATAATGATCCCCTTCCCAGAGGTACTAGACCATTTGTTCATAAAATGAGTATGTTTTCTTCCCAATATAGGCCTCTTAGAGTCTACTCATAAAAGGAGGGTTTTTTTCAACTTAGATATGGTAACATAAATGGATCAATTGGAACCTATCCGATAGACTCAGTCAACGCAATTGCAGACATAGCATGATTAAATTTAGGGTAATGGAAGATAAGCAAATAAATATACGCAAACCATCATGGAGGCATTTCCATAAATCTTATCTGGTATTCTGGATGCAGCCAACAAATTCCTTAGACTTTACCATAACATGAAGACAGATATCCACACAACCCCCTAACCCAAGCCCACACCATGTTCGAGTGTAAGAAGTTAGCCGTAGCTCTATAAGGCTGGGTTGCTCTTCCTTCTAAATTATTACAATTCCTCCGAATAAATTGCACCATGTGTGATTGCAACTCAAGAGGATCATCAATCTCAATCAACCACCTAAGCCATCACAACGTTGCATTTCTAAACAAAATCTCTGTCCATATTCTTGATTAAAAAGGCTTTTAGTTCTCTTCAAATCCAAATTTAACAAAGAAAACCCAGAATATTGATCAAGACTTGATATAATAATGTGATACCTTGTTGCTGAATCACATTTGTCTCAATGATATCAATTCTAACCCTTCAAATTTTCTAACTAATTCTTCACCTAAGCGTTTACTTAAGGCCATCAAATTCAAAGGAACTCGCTGATAGAGGAAAGAACTTGAAATAGAAATGAAGGAAAGATGGAAAAAATTGGCTTGTATTTACTGAAATTTCAAATTTCAATTACAGAACAATAGCCAAACAGAAATACAATAGCCGACAAGAAAGAACGCATGGGAATTCATTCATTGGCGCAAGCAAGAATTTGCTCGTAAACTTTAATAACTAACTTCTCAGCCTCTCCACTTATTCTACCATTCTATTTATAAAACTCATGGTACTGCCAGGTCATTCAATTTCTGCTACTCATTTCCATTTGCTGCCCCTGAATTCTTCTATGACCTTCTATATAAGAGTCTTCTGGATTCCACCTTCTTTGTTACCCATTCTCATTCCTCTTCTCATATAAACATGCAAAGGTCTAGGCCCATTACACTTGTTTTCTGGATTATTCTGGTCCCTTCTGCATATCACCCTCTTCTCAGAAGCAATCCAAAACATTTTACTGAAAACTGCAAATGCTTCCCTTCACCCCCATTCTACTGTGCCTAAATTCTTCAATAAAATCTACTGCTTTACCTTCTCTATTAAAATGAAAGTCAAATTTCCGCCCCTGGCATAAAAACACAAAAAATTTGAGTCTTGTCCTAAATATTTTCACACTTCTTTTCCTTGCAAGCGTGAATCAAACAAAACCGTAGCAACACCAATGTCTCTCTTATCTTCCTAGGTATATGGTACCAAATCACACTATGTAGGAATAAAATGTTTACACATATTTCACTTGTGTTGTTTGCTAGAAATGGTTCAAACTTCATACTCTGTCTTGCAATTGGAGTCCTACACCACTTGTCAAATATTCATACTGTAAAAACTTGGGGTGCAATCTTGTTTTTGAACTATTGCTAATTTGATATAAAGAAAATTCCATACAAGTTAAGATGATATTGAAGAGAAATTTTAAACATGATGCCTTGACTCCGTGATAAAAATTTAATTTCACCAGAAGGGTTGTATGATTTCCCTCAAGGAAAACCCATTAAAACAGTTCTAATAAAGCAAAGAGGGAAAGAAGGAAAGAAGACAGAAAATATAAATGAACCGTTTAATAATCTAAAATCTGATTCAACTTCTCAGACCCATTATATTGGAACCTCTGAAGCAGCAAGGAGGTCCATACAGAGAGTATTACTACGAAACAGTAATTTAAAACTATCTAAGCAATTTAATATGGCTATATTCAGACAATACAGCCCCTAGAACAAAATTCAAATGTTAAGCTACAGAAAAAAGTATTTTCATAACATGATTTCACTATCAATCCAATATGCACATTAAAACAAGAATGTTTAATACAGAAAAGAACTTACCCGACTGGGGATATGTCTTCCATGAAAAACGGATGAAGATGGAAATTTGGCTTCAAATGTTGGATGTGAATGAACATAGATTGAATACAACCCTTCATACCCCTTCAGAAACCTTTCCCAAAGAGGTGACAGAGGAAGCGGCCCCTTGGTCAAGAACATAAATGCAATCTTTGGAATTCTACTGAAAGGGTATTTCTTTATTCTTGGAACGAATGAAGCCCTCCAAAAGAGCTCTTCATCAGTCATCTTGTGAATCACATTTGAAGGAGGCCTAATCCAACGATCCAAAGCATTAGGTTCCTCAGGGCATGGCTTGGAAGTGGTCTTAACCGTGGTCACCACATTGTTAACTCCAAAACGTTTGATTGAGTATATACTGATGATTGAAAATGCGATGCATAAAGCTAAAAACAGCAGAAATAACTGGAGTAACCTTAGTGGGAACGCCTTGGGTTGGCTTGTTTTGATTGGAATCATAGGGTCCTTGCCCTCCTCTAATGGAACGACCCTCGATTGCATCTCTATAGCGACACTGTATCAAAAATTCACCACCAGGGTCCAATCCTGATAAACCGTTTTCGCAACGAAGTAGCTTTAAAACCTCAAAATTCAAATACAATCATGGGTTGTCTCCCAAGAGAAAAACCCAGATTCCAGCAAATCATATCAGCAAGGCCTAGAAGTTGATGACACAGTACCCAAATAGCTACCTTGTAACAGACAAAGCATTGAAATTTGAGTTTGTGGCACATGGGCTTTACACAAAAGGCGGTTTAATCAAAGATTCCAATGTCTAAGCCAAGATCAAGCGATATGGGATCAATGAGAAAGTGAAAGAAAGAAAAAGAAAATGTGAACATACCATGTTAGCTGTAATGGATCATTTATTTGATTCAGAGATTGAATTGCGGCAAATAGGGAGGGAAGAGAAAGAGACTGATCAAGAAATGGCAGTCAATAAGAAAGCACAACAGGTAAAAGTGGAAGGAGAGGTTGTTTAACTCCAAGAGCGTGAGATGAGAGTAATATGGAGAGAGAAGCGGCAGAAGTTACGTCTGGAATTGAAAGACATGATAAGATTTGTGAATCTGTAAGAATAAATCAGTTTTTTTTTTTTTTTGGAATGTTTTGTTCACAAGCTTTGAGAGGGCGGACGAGGCTAATGCTACTGCCACTGCTGGGGTTGGCTGCTTGGCTTTTTCTCTTTTTAGTCTTCTACTTGTGACCTTGTGACCTGTCACCTCAGCAGCATAGATTTTTTTTTTTTTCCAAGTAATATTCTTTCCTTTTTTTTTTCCTTTTATCTGTTTCAAATAAATCACTTTTTATTATAATTTATTTATTTTTTATTTATATATTTCTATTTAATATAAGTTTTTATTATAAAAATAAGATAATTTAATACAAATTTATAATTTATTTAATGATATTTTTATAAAATAATTTTTTCTCAAAAATTAATTAATTGCAGAAATATTATTAGGAAAAATATTTTCATGTAAATAAAACACGTGTAATATTTTTTTTAATTTAATAAATTTAAATTTGTTTTATAATTTTTTTAATAAAATATATTATATATAATTTATTTTTTAAACTTTTTTAAAAAATATTATTTATACTTTTATGTGAGAAAATTTTATTTTTTAATTAAATTAATAAAATTTTCACAATTAATTATTTTATAAAAAAAACCCTTTTACAAAAATTTTATAAGATAACTTGTAAATTTATGTGAAATCATCTTTTTTTTTAATCAAATAATTATATTTCATATAGAATTAAGTAATAATATGATACATTTTTAATATATTAAAAAATAAAATTTATTAATGATATAAATTATTTAATTTTTAATATAACAGTAAAGTAAATGATATATTTAAAAAATTAAATAAAATTTATTATCTTAACTATATTATTTATATTTTTTAAAATTATATGAAAATAAAAAAATATCTTTATTAAATGATAAGAGTAATATTTATTTATCTAGATAAATGATAATTTTTTATAAAAAAAAAATTAAGGAAATGACAACTGAAAACGGACACCAAACATAACTTATCCACATTATTGGGAAAGAAATCAAAAGTCTTTGTACTTGGTTATTCAAGTCAGATAACCTAATTCAGGCTTAAACGTCACTAGAAAATCCTATTAAAAAAAAAAAAAACTCTGAATTTTTCAAATTTACGGTATAGGTACCAAGGAAACTGTATTTCAGCATTAATTTTACGATATAGATTTATCTTATCGTTTGTTATTTGGACGGCTCCACATCCGCGCGTTGCCTAATTGTTAGGCGTTATATTTAAAAATTTGAAATTATTTTTTTAAATAAAAATATTATTTTAAATGATATTAAAAAGATTAATTTAAAAAAATTATTTTATTATTTTTATATTTTTATAATTAAAATTTATTAAATTTAATTTAAATTATTTTTTAATATTTTACTATTAATATATTTAAAAAAATAAATTTTTCAACATCAATTTTAATAATAATGCCAAATAAGGCCTATATTATTGACGTATAAAAAATAAAATTGAGTGATCATTAAAAAAAAAAGGACAAATTATTAGGTGCATTCGGTGTATATATATATATATTTATTAATAAAATAATGAATCTTATCTTTTTATATTTATTTTGTAATTATTTTTATAGGAGTATACGATGTACTATTTTTTAATGTACCGAATATATTCTATAATTTATCTAGAAAAATGTGAAATTGCGAAATTAAAGCATTCTTTGTAAATAGTTAAAAAAAAGTTGACACATTAAAATTGTTATGAAGTAAGTGAAAATATTAAAATAATCAAATTCAATGATTTATAAGGTAAAGAAAGTCGAGTAAACACTAATAAGGTAGGCTAAGTCAAGTGAAGGTCGATCAATTCTACTAAATTAATTTGACATGGCTGGAATTGAAATAAAAGAGTTTGTGCTTAATAGAGACATGACATCCACTAATTGAGATTCCTCTTGAAACATCTAATGAAGGAGACTTTATCAGTTCATGCTCGCCTCGCTAACTATAAATAATGTAGTAAGTCGAATTACAGAGGATGATTATCTCTACCAAATTAATTTGACGCCGTTCAACTTAAATAAAATGGCACATATTTATTATTTAACAAAGATAGGACACATAGTAACTATCATTATTCTTGACATTTTTAATAAAAAGAACCTCATCAAACTATGCTCGTCTCGTACACTGCAGATAATTTTATCACAATTCACGAATTAAGTTATTGTGATAACCTATTGAATGTGATTCATTCTTTTTTTTTTTTGTATTCTACACTCAGGCCGAGAGTGGAATTGCAAGTAAAATTTCATAGTAAGGATGATCAAATTTTATTAGGATCACTCTCCGGTTTTTCCACCAACCACATCCAACAACCACTATATCAATGCGAGGTGAGACGTGCAAAACAATAGCACCTAAGCTAATTTTAACGTTTCGATCAGGGAAGGTGAGACAGGTTGCTTGCTAGGTGCTAGACCACTCCATGCTAAAATAGAGACGTTTTAATTTTTACGATAGCAACTCAACTCATCCACTAACACCCTGTGCAGCTGCCGTCTTAGTTATTGCGTGACCTCAAAACCTGGGAATTAGTTTCTCCTTCACCTCTGAACTCTGATCTTGCTACAAATCTGGTGTTAAGAAGTCCTTGCCTGAAATACTGGGAGAAAAGGGTTTTTAATTTCTGGATAATGATTACAACTGCTTCTTCCCTGGACACTAGAGTCGTGTTCATTACGCCTTTGTAATACCTCTTTTAGCAAGTGTAAAAATAACTAATCTACATACATCAGAAGCACCTTCACAAGTGTAATCATAAGCATGCTTGAAAACATAATGTAAAAATAACTTTCCATATTCCTGAGATGGTATCATTTGTTAATTTGTTAATCAGTCAACAGCAATTGAACAGATTGTCTAAGGATATTTCCAAACTCGAAAACTCACATCGAAATGGCAGCCAGATACCAGTTTCATGTTCATTAAATAGTACACATAGCATTCAAGCCGTTCTACCTTATCCACACGATAAATTAGTATTATATACTCTTAGAGATTGTGATCACTTCACAACTTCAAATTTAGAACGAAGGTTGGAAATCATTACTGGGCACTCCCCCTTTTCATCATATTCAGCAAATTCACCTCCAGACAAATCAATATCTTCGTATTTAGTCCCTGCAGCCTACATAAATGACATACTGTAAGCTGCAAAATAAAAGCATAACCATGTAAACACTTCAAAATGAAGTGACATTCCAACAATATATGTAGAAATCTTTAAACAGGCTTGTGATGAATATACTGATAAGCAGTGAAGTCTATACTTTCTCCTCTCTGTCTCCTCCAACACGCACACTCAAATGCATCAGAGACAAATAGAAGAAAGAAAATCCAAAATCTATTTTCTCATATTGAGAATATTTAACATTTTAGCATTGACCACAATAGAAAAATCCTATTTTGTGTCATACAAGATATACTCTTACAAAAACATGCATAAAAATGGCAAAGAGCAACTCTCATACTTCCAAGTCCTAATGCTGTGATGCATCTGAAGCTCATTAGACATGGAATTTCCTTCTAATACAATACAGAATTGTATGTTTCCTTATCAATAAATAATGTAAGGAATGTTTCCTTATCAATAAATAATGTAAGGAACCAAATTATTGAAGGTTTACCTCTGAAAATTTTCTTCTAGGAAACCAAATTATTCCCAAGTGAAAAGTTTATAAATATTTCACAGAGAATAGGTAACCTTCATTCTTGTCCAGTCAAAAGACTGAAAATTAATGATGTCAAACGCATAAAATTATAGCTCAGCAACAAAAGTGATACAAGGCTTCACGTCTCACTACAACTGAAAGCATGGATGAACCGGCAGTTTACTACCTGACTTACACATTACCATACAATCCCATCAGATGGGGAAAAAAAACTAGCTTTAATTGAACCTTGAAACATTTATTGGCTCATATCCAATAATAAAGAGAAGAAATGAAGGGATATATTCAAGATCAGAAACTTACAGACTCAGCTTTCCACCCACTACCAAATACAAAACCCTCAGGTTCATAGCCTCTGCAGTCAAACATCATCAACGGGGCATATTTCCCTATATCACTGATTTCCTGGGTAAGCAGCTTACCCTTGCCAGGCACCATCAACACAGTTCCCTCCCTCCCACAAAACTTGCACTACAGAAATAGAAGGGCGCAAAAGCATCACTTAACATTAGAAGATAATCATCTAAGGATAAAGTACAATTAATGAAGTTAAATCCTGCAATAGATGCAAACAGATAGCCTATAAAATAGGACCACTTCTATGATAACCACTGCAAAACACACACACACACACACACACACACACGTGAGAATATTATTACAATGAAAAATGCATGGAAGATTTTACCAAATTATACCATTTTAATTGGTATATTTTCAGACAGTGAACAGTTCTACAGAACCCATTTCACCAAATATATTAATGCATATATGGATATAAAAGAATCCTGATAAAAATTTCAAAGTTCTCAACAAACTTTATAATTTACAACTTGACTAAACATAGCTAAAGGCACTTTTCTCAGCCAAGTTGAAGGGGGAAAGACAAAAGAAATCAATAAATTGCCATAAGGAATCTAAAGAAACAAAGAATTCCTCTTAACTGAGACTGTTATATACTACAAAAAAAGTTGAGGTACAGGCATAACCAAACAAACTTAACAGATCTCTTTTCTTTCATGTTTCCCAACTACTAAAAGGAGAGGGGTACTGATAAATAGAACAAAAGATTACCTTCTGAACAAGATTAGCGGTTCCCTTGCTTGCTGGAACAGGAACAGTCTCATTCAAGGTCACACATGTTTCTTTCTGGCTCAACTCTCCACACCTTCCACATTTCACCTACATATCCAACAAAATAATAAATAAATATACAGGAAAAAAAATTAGGGATACAGTGAGTAGATTCAACAACAAAATGGACCATATTCAATGAGAAAACAGATCAGTCAGAAGCAAAATCCCAAACGGAGACATAGTGGAGAGTTATGAATGGAAGTGCAAATTAAAATAGAACTTGAATACGATCGAATGAGAAGAGGGGGAGGTGACGTTACAATGATCATGATTACAAATTGCCGAAGGTGTAAAACAAGTAAAATAAACTCAAATGTACCAAATTGAATTTGTAAAACTAAGAACAAATATTTAATGAGGTGTCTAGATCCAAAAAGATGTAGGGAAACAAAGGAAGAAACCAGACTGAAAAACAAGCGTAGACTCAAGTTTCATGAACCAAAAATAAATGTGAAAATTTAAACACTGAAGAATGAGCACAAGGAGCAAAATGAAAACTTATCAACACATTAAGCTAAACTGAACTAGTAAAATTTCAAGAATTAAAATCTAAAAATACAACAAAATAGAAATTTATCACAGTACAGACTATAAATGCGGAAAATCATAAAACAATAGTAAAATCTAATAACAGAAGTAAATAACTTCTTTTATAAAAAAAAAAAAAAAAAGGAAGCTGCTACAATGAGCTCATCTCCCATGAGAGTGAGCTGAACAGTACTTGAATCAAATACTTGCATCTAGAGTTGTATCCCCATTATACACACTTTAATTAATTTTAATTTTAGACAAATTTCCATAAAAATATTTAATTTTAATGGTTATAGAACTCATTGTCATGTGAGATGGAGCTTTTTTTTTTAAAACTGCAGATGGAGCTTATATCAGATGCGCCCAGAAAAGAAAAAGGAAATATGCACAAATAGCTATGAGAATCCAGACTCAAAGCAGAAAGAAAATGGGCAAATTCCACTAAAATGAAGATGATAAAAACAGAACCTTAAGAAAACGAAGGAAAACTAAGAATGGCGAACAATAATAGTAACCAGTCGCATAAGGATACATTGAAGATCAATTAGAAGCAATAGAAACCGACAGCGATAGAACAAGAAAACCCTAACGCATTTGCACAGAGGTCGGTATCACATGTTATATACATAAGAGGAACAAAAGAAGCGAAGAAGAGGAGAGGCGATGTAGAATGGACCTTGAAGAAGTAAGGGAAAGAAGGATCGTCGCAACCGCCCTGAGGCTGGAGGCTGGTGATGTTCTCGAGATCGGCGGTTATCATTAGCATGTAGTTCACCATTTCCACTGGTTTTAGCGTCAAAATCAAGCTTCCTACTATAGTGAAAATGTTTTTCTAGAACGGGGTTCGACCATTTTATAGGAGGATTTTGGTTTGGAAAAATTAATATTTAATCTTTTATTTTAGCAAACCCTATTTTAACAAATATATTAATTAATTTTTATATTTTTATTTAAAAAATACATTAATTGTTTTTTATATTTTTATTCTTTTTTTTTAATTCTCTTATGATTTTAAGTTTTAATTTAAATTCTATTCAGTTTCAATAATTTAAAAATATACAGTCTTTTTATTTTTTAAGTCTTATATTATTTAATTTTTATAACTTTTATTAATTTCTCCTCTTTTAAATATATTAGTTAAATATTTGTGCTATCCACAAACTCTATAAGAATTAACTTTTTACATATTTAATTTAAATTTTATTATTTATCTTATTATTAAAATTATTTTTATTATTATTTTATATAATTTTATTATTAATATAAGTTTAATAGAGACATGTTTTCAATTATATATATATATATATATATTAATTATGCTAAGTGGCAGTTTATCTACAAATATAATTTATTTAATTTTCTTTATTTTTATTAATTAATTATTCAAATGCTTAAAATTATGAATAAGTTATTAATTCTGTAATTATATGCATATATATGAGTTATATACTATTAAAGAATTATCCTCTTAATGCTATAGTAAATACACATTATTATTTTTTTTGCAACCCATTTAAATAATTAAATATTATTATAACAACATTAAAGGAAGAAACTAATAATTAGCAAACCAAGCTCTTCTTAGGAAATGTTATGTGGCAACTTGTAAGGAAAACTTGGTCTGCTTTCTATAGATAGATACATTAACTAACAGAAAATTTTGATTTAAACTAGATGGAGGAACTAATGATGAATTCTTAAAAAAAAATTTCAAAATACTAAAATAAAATAGCCTAATTGTAAAATCAAAATCATCCAATAAATTTATCTTTTTGCATTCAACCTTTAAAAAATTGTTCAAGTATTATGAGGGTTGTTCTTGATGGAATTTGCATTGAAGAAGCTCTGATGCATCGAAGACAACAGGTTGCTTTGATCTCACTTGCCCTGGTTTTGCTCAAACCAACAGTGAAATTGCTCTTATTCACATTGTTACATGGCAATGCAGAAAGGGACTGGGTGGGGTGAGGTGGGGAGGTGTACAGCTTAAAGTTAGGGCATCCCTCACATACTAGGACAGCTACATAAGGATAATGGACACTTTTCTAATGGTGTGTCTAACAATTCAGGAACTATGAGTCCTATGTGCTCTTGACAGCTTAGGACAATTGCTATAATATGGTTAATGTGATTGTCACGACTTGGTGAGGGGGTCATAACTGGCACTAGGGAACAGGTCAGCTTAAGGTTGTCTGAATCCGTAGCAAATTTAAAACTGAAGACTTTGATCTTCTAAGAGTCTACTTTACTGATATGGAACTTTCTTAAAGTCTAAGGGAGGTTCTTTCCTCTCTAAGACCCAGATTCAATAGAAAAAGCTTAAAATTTTAAATGCATTATGCGAAAATTTTTTTTTCTATTTTTATTTCTCTTTACCATTATTGTTGTACTTCGCTTCATTTGTACAACACATAAGCTCTTTGTGTATGCTTTGTAAGACTGTTAGCAGTCAAATAACTTTTTCTTGTCAAATAAAGGATTTCCTTAGAATTGTTTCCCTAGGAAGAGACTGCTAATAGATCTTTACTTTCTTATTTCTTTTACAATTGTATAACACATTTAAAACTTGAACTTTGAAAGAGTTAAAGAACCTCTTTTACATGATCATATCATTTAACTTGAACTATATTCTATTAATCATACTAAACTTTACTCCTTTATTTTTTTATCATAAGTCTACCCTTGGTATTAAAGTATCAAAGAGGGTAGATTACCCCAGTAGACTTCCATTACCTATCTCATATTTAGTGTGATTATTAGAACACTATCTATTCTTTATCCATTACATCATTTATGCATTCTATTTCAATTGACTGTGGAGAAGGCCTGACCAGTTGGTCTACTCTTTTTATCTTTTTCATTCCCCTAATTACATCTAATTATCTTTAGGGAACTCCACACTCCCTTCCTATACTTTATTCGGTTTTATCTTATACTTTTAAAGTTCATTATGCTCTTCCATTTTAGTCTAAAAGAAACAACTCATTAACACATGTAACTATATAACCATTCTGGCAAGCATATTCACATTTTATCGTACACCATATATGCATACCCACACTATAAACATAAATATACATGCACTAAAACATTATATACATAACATTACATGACAACAAAGATAATATAATCACAAACTTGGAATTTACTCTTATACATAATACACAACATAACTGCAAAACTGTGAAGAATCTAACACTATTATAACAATTATTCTTATAACATGCCAAAGCTTCCTATGTTTCTGTATATTTGCTACTTGCAAAACCTATTAATAAAATTAATTTTAAAAATTAAAATATATTATTATATTTTCTTGTTAAAAATATATATTTATATATATTTTATAATAATAATAATAATAGAAATGAATATAAAAATAACTTTTTAAGTGAAATATATGTTTTAGTTAATTAATATAAAATAAAATTTAAAAAATTGATTAATTGATGAATGAAATTAAAAAATTTAATTAATTAATAATTATTAACCAATGTCAACGATAGATGAGAACTAGAACTATCGTAGCAATAACCCTTTATCTTAAACATTTGTACATTTCATCATTTATGCATTAATTTTACTCATATTTATTGTTGTTATCATAATTTTATAATGACCATCGAATTTTAATTTATATTATTAAAATTATATAAGTTTAGTTTTATTTCAATAAAAGTATTATTACTCAATTTTGATATAATAAATAAATTACATTAATTTTTTAATATAATTTTACAAATTATAAAGTTATTTAAAAATTTTTGAGATAAAAAAATATCAATTTCATAATTAATAAATGATAAGATTTATCTTAAAAAATTTTTCATCATGAAAATATTAATATATTGGAAAATGTTTGTCATACTCGTACTTATTAGATTCTATTAAAAATTAAAAATAATTACTTGAGATTTTGTTTACTTCATGAAATAATAATTTGTATATAAAAAATATTTTTTGTGAAAAATATATTTTTATGAAAATATTTTTTATTATTTAATTTTAATATTAAATTAATGATATGTATTATATATATATATATATATATATATATATATATATATATATATATATATTTATTTATTTATTTATTTATTTATTTTATTAAGATTATCAAAATTTAAAAAATAAAAAATAAAAAATAATGCTTACCTATTCCATATTTATATTTGACTCTACCCAAAATTGTCTGATTCACCCTAATATTTGTTATTTGTCTGATTTTTGCTGAGCAATTTTTGGATAATAAACAAATTTCTTGTAAATATTATTTTAATATGGCTGATTTCTCTTCTTTTATAACCAGTTTTGTTACTTTCTCTTTTAAAAAAATATAATATCTTTTTTTAAAATAATTTAATTTTTTTTAATCAAAATTTTTTTTATTAATTAATTTTCTTTTTATTTTAAATATTAAAAAATATAAAAAAATATTTTCCACAAACAAATTGAGCGTTAATAAGAAAAAATTTAAAAATTATTGATGAAAGGAAAACCATAGACTTGTTAGAGCACTTTTGTTTTCATCTAAAATAATAATAATAATAATAATAATAATAATAATAATAATAATAATCGAAACCAAAACATTTTTAACAGGCCAATAATCAAGATTAAGATGAAATTATTTAATTGAAAATACGTGAAAAGCCTATGGGGCAGACAGGCCCATGAGGCCGAGGTGCGGATTCTCCTGCTCTCTCTCTCTCTTATTTATTTATTTATTTTTTATAATATTAAATCAAAACCCCTTTTATTTATATTTAAAAACAGTTTTTTTTTTCCCTTCAGGTTAATAGAGTTAAAATTTAAAATTAAAATACTAATCTTGAAAAATTAAAGATATATATTAACTAACATAATATTCATATTATGTATGAGTAATTTATAATTTTTATTTTTTAATTTAATTTTTAACTATAAACTTTAATTTGAATAAATTTTTACTTATCATAATAGTAATTTTTTAATTAACTTGTGGTGTAATTAGCTAAAATATTTTATTTAATTCTTTTGATATATATATATATATTAACAGTAATTTCTATTATTACTTCTTTTAAAATGTAATAAATTAATTTATTTATAAAAATAATTTAAATTTTATAAAATTTTTATATTTTATTTTATAATTTAGGTAAATTAACATTATTTTTTAAATTTAAAAAATATATTATATTTATAAGAAAACAATATTATTTCAAAACATATATAAATATAATATTTTTTTTAATCAATATAATAAAAGATATATTAAATTACTAATAATGAATTGAATTATTTGATTATAATAATAAAAATATATAACATTATTACTAATATTAAAAATAATATTTTATTTCATTATTTTTAAAAATACTATATCTTCAAATTTTTATAAAGTGTAAATTTTTTAGTAATCTGATATATAATTTATAAAATAATTCTTTCATAAAAATATTTTTCGTTTTATATAAATTTATGACATAAAATGCATATATTTTATAAAATTAAATTTTTAAAATTTAAATAAATATGCAATATATATATAATGAAATTAAATTATTATTAATATACATATAATTAAATATTTAGTATAAAAGGAAATAATTATTATAATTATAAAGCACAATAATCCTTTTGTGGTAATATCATGTAATAATATTTGGGTAAATTTCATCCATCGTGTATAAATTTTAGGGTTGGTAACACCATAGTATATAAATTTTAAAATTTTACTTAAAACCTCATAAACTATAATAAATATCACTTTAAACCACATACAATAACCGATTTAAAGGTAAAAAGATGATGTGACATGTCCAGGTAAAATTAAGAATCATTTTTCCCTTTTTCTCTCTCCTCCAACGTGCATTACTACACTCTTTATCTTTCATCTTGCATTTTCTCTCTCTTTGATACAACAGGTTGTGTCCCTTCAATTTCTTCATCATCAGGCTCATTCTTCATTGCAAATCATCACTTGAAATCCTTTAATTATTTCTTCCTGTGGCTCATTTTTTATCATCGACCAAGGATTTTACCTGAAGCCTAGAACGCAGCTTCTTTTGTCACTGCTATTTTCCTCATCTTTACTCGCTCTGTAACACCCCCGTTGCATAGCCTGGTAGATTTCACTGTTTCGGTGACCGGTGTCGGTCTGGACAATTAATGGGATTAGGGCCACACTTAAGACAATTTGAGAAGCCATAAACACAAATAATTAGTAATGTTTAATTAGTTAACTACAAATAAGAAAAACAGAACATAAGAGGTTAAACGAGCCGAGAGTCACAGCGATGAGTGACCTCCTGAACGCATCTGAAGTCATTTTAAACTCAAATTTCGAACCGTAAAAAGTGACGCTGCGGTCCTTAGGACCCTTATGAACACAGTGGAAAAGAGAAAATCATGAAAAAGAACTGTTAAGTCAGTCAAATAATTAGGTCAGGGAGCCGGAAGAAATATTAGATTATTTGCAAACCGGGATGAACCGGCGAGGGGCAATTTGGTCAATTGACCCCGAGAGCTGACTCCTGACCTAATTGTCAAATAAAATCGGAGAAAAGAAAATTTCGGAATAGAGCATTAAATTAAAGAACTAATAGAAAAAAATAAAAAAAAAAGAGAAAAGGAAAGAGTTTGGAAAAGTCAAAAGTTATGACATCATGCATGATGTCATAACTAAATTAATAAGTTGAATTAATTAATTGGGATTTTTTTTTTGTGGTCTTCCATAACTAAAATTTATAAAAGAAAATAAAAGAAAAAAAAAGTTTAGAAAGCTCTTCTTCCCGTAGCTCACTTTCATTCTCCCTCTCCCTCACCCAAAACCTTCATTAAAGCTCATTTTGAGCTTGATCAAATCCCTAACTCCACCATAGAAAGTTAAACCTCCAATATTAAACCTTGATTTCAAGCCTTGATAGAGGACTTGAAAAAAAGAAAAAAAGAAAGGAAGAAGTTTGAAGGAAAGAAATTCTGCACTAAGGTTAGTAGATTAAATTTGATTTTTTTTTGTTGAATTAGTTGTGTTATTAGTCTAATTAACTAGAAACTAAAGAAATGAAATAAAAAAAAAATTGTGAAGGACAAACTGAAATTTGGGCAGCTTGAGAGGAGTATGATTTACATGAATTTGATGCATTAGAATAAGTTTAAAAGCTTTGATTAGTGAATGGTTAAGGTTAAGTGCACTAGTTGTGATTTAATGCATGAGATGGAAGAGCTAGGGTTTGAATGTTAGGGTTTTGAGGCAAAATTTAGGAGAAATGCATAAATGGCATGTTTAACCTATTGTGAAATGAAATAATGGTCAATTATGACCAAATAAGTTGTGTGGGAATGGTAGGAAATTAAACCAAATTCGTAGGTCAATGGTCATGCTGCTGGCAGCATGACCAAACCCACTTTGAAGGACCAAAACTCAAATTTTACAAGTCTAATTGATATGCCACCAATTGGGGATGAAAGTAGATATAAAAGAGCACAATTTTCATTAAGGAACCATGGCCAAAAACTGACCAAAACTTGGTGAAACAATTGACCAAAGTGAGTTGATAGTAGGCTGCCACTGCACTAAATTGACCAAATGAACAGTAAGTCATAACTCGAGTTAGACAGGTCAAATTGACCTGAAATTTGGCCAGGGGTTAGAGGGCATATAGATCTAAAACTTTCATGAGGAACATCACCCCAAATTATTCCATTAACCCATTCAGATTATTGAGCAAAGTTAGGTTACCAAACCTGCAACTCTGCAGAATTTTCATTGAGCAGCAATATTTGGATGGCTATAACTCCCTCTAGAAAACTCGGATTTAGGCGATTCTTGAACTGATGGAAACCTAAGACATAGTACAACATTTCATATGAAGAAAGTGAGACCAAATTATGAACTTAACTTGATCAAATTATTGACCAAAGTTGGACCAAAATCTGCCAGAACCTAAAAGTGCAGCATGAATAGTGCACGTGAACAGTAAACTTATTTTGGCCATAACTTGAGCTACAAAACTCCGATTGAGGTGATCCAAAAATGAGAATACACTTAAGACAATAAGGAAAATTTTCTATGAAGGAAGTTTTGTCAAATTCCAACAGTAGATCGACCAATGGAACAGTGAAACTTCGGAGAACCAAAACCGAAAATTGGCAATTTTGCCAAAATGACCTAAGCTTTAAACAAATGACCAAAACCAACAAGTTTGGTGACCAAAATGTGGTATGTGGGTGAAGTTGGAGTTCCCATACCCATTAAGCCTTAGAAAGTCAATAATTTGACTTGAATAGTGCAGTGAATAGTAACCCGAAACACAAAATTTCGAGAACGTTGAATTTAACACGTTAGAGCTAGGTAAATGTGAAGTTAAGTTTATTTTGGATTTATTTTAAGTTTTAGTACTGAAACATTGGAAAATTTCGTGTTTCAGTGGAAAAGAATACCGGGATAGAACCCGAGGAGTCGAGTCAAGGCCAACAGGCGACTCGTTTGAGGTTTGTGCATAACATATACTTTTATAATCATCTTTTGCATATCGTTTTGAATAATGTGAAATATTGGATTATGGCATTCTTATGATGTTTGATCTAAATTGTTGAAAGTTATTATGTATATTTGAAAAGAAAATGTTTAGCAAATTGTTAAGATAAGTTTTGAAACCACAGTGTCATGACCACATATTTGAACACCTCACTAGCACGACTAGTGGGGGTAATTAGTTTCGAATTTTGATTCCTTCTCTGGAGAAGTGTTGAGGTGTGCCAGTAGAAGAGGATGTGAATGGATATCCATATATTTGAGCTAGCTAGCCTGTGATATGATTTCTCTTTAGCCTCTGGCTATTGAGATTCATGTGATTTCTCTTTAGCCTCTGGCTATTGAGATTCTATTTGTTTCGAATGGCGTGATCTAACTGTGGGTTTTATGAAATGTGTTTTGATACTTTGAAATGAACTTGGTTTACATGTAAAATCTCACAATGCATAATTGTATTTAATTTTCATGTTTAGCCAAATTTTTGAATGAATGTGCTTTAAGCTTTGCATAAAGATTATTTTAGTATATTGTGCACCACTGAGTCCTAGTACTCAGCGATAGCTTTATTCTTTGTCGCAGATACAGAGACTAGAGGAGCAGCAGATCGAGTCTTGAAGTGTGTGAAGTCATCACTTGAAGCCTTGGGTATAATTTATACCCTAATCAGAATACTTCTTTTGATGTATATATTGCACATAAATGTATGGACATGTAAAAATGGGTCTTGAGCAGCTTGTACACAAATTTGTATGAAGTTTATAATAAAGTTTAGTTTGTGTTTCTTTTGATATAAATTTGTAAGGTTGTGTATAAATTATTTTGTTTTTAATGAAATATGTATGAAATTGATTGAGTTTGATTGTGAAACCGAAGTAGTGGTTGAGAAAAACTTTTAGAAGTGCTTTTTACAGGTATTTTAAGAACGGTTTTCTCAAAATACAGAGGAAACTCTGTCAAAATTTCTATAGAATTTGCGGAAAACTAAAATGGACCAAAAATATTAACTAGTTTTAATTTTAACTAAATGTTTTAAATGCCTATTAGAAAATGCTCACCACTTATCAAAAATAAGAAAATTGTTTTAAAATCCCTTGTAGGGTACTTAATGAGTTATCGGTAGGTGAAGTTCGGTAGTTCATTAGGTATTCTACGGGATCATGTTATACCTTATAGAAGGGTAAGGTGTGACATGTTTTAGTGGTATCAGAGCCAGGTTTTTGAAGTATGTTTTAACATATAAATTTGTGTCTTTCTTGTTAAGTACAACTGCTCAATGTCCATAATTGTTACATACAGTGCATTACATCATGAATATGAACTAACGGAGGGAAATCTCCATGTGTTACTTGTTCAGGAGATACCCTAACTTCAGATTGAAATGGAAGAAGGGGATCGCTCAGTTGAGCAGTCTATTGAAGCTGAGGCACAAGGGGAAGCCCCAGCTTTACTTAATGTCAGTGGGTCAAGAAGACCCCACAAATGCCGCGATTCCTGCACGATTCGCAGACAGATGGTCTGCGATGTTTCACAAATGGTCGGGTATGCTGCTCAAGCTCCACCCCAACCACCTGTGGCACAACCATTGCCTCCAGCGAGACAATATGATAAATTATTGAAGTATGGGGCTGCAGAATTTAAAGTACTGATGGACCCTTTGGAAGAGCAATGGCTTGTATGAATGGACAGAGTGTTTAAGAAGTCGACCTTGCCAAGATGAACTGAAATTTGAATACTGTGTTGCTACCGCAAGGATGCGTATGGCGGTGGAAGACCATCCCCCAGCTTGGCTAAACCACGATCTTGACACAGGATGACTTCATCGGGAGTTTAGATGCAATGCATCCCGGATGCATATGTTGATCGAACTGCAAGAATTTTGAGCTTAAAACAAGGGAACCGATCGGTGGCGGAGTATGAGAGGAGTTCTCACTTTGAGTCATTATCTTTGAGAGTCTCCTTACTACCAGTAAGGCAAGATGCAAGAGATTTGAAACGGGTTTGAAGCCCAGCATAAGGATGCAAGTTGTGGGATTTCGACACAGCAACTTCTCAGAACTTATGTCCCAAGCACTTGAACTGGAAAGAGTTGAAGCAGAAGCAACCCTAGTGAAGGAAAAAGCTGAGAAATCAGAAAAAGACAAGAGGGAAAGATCAGTTGAACAGAGTTCTGGTGCTACCTCTGGAAAGAGAAAGAAGTTTAGTGGACCCAGCAGGGGTCGAGGTGGAAGATTTAGTAGGGGCCGATTCTCCGGACAGAGACCCCCTAGGTCCGGTCAGCAGTCAAACAGGGGTTCATATTCTGCTCGCCCCTGCGAGACTTGTGGCAAGACTCATGGGGGAGAGTGTTATTGGGCCACTGGAGCCTGCTTTAACTGCGGAGGCAAGAGTCATTTAGCAAGAGACTGCACTAGTGCTCCGTCTCCGAGATATGGTCCAGCTCCTACTACTGCCGAGGGATCTATTCAGAGTCCTGCTCCCAGAGGTTCACAGTCATTTGGCAGAGGAAGAGGCAGAGGTAGAGGCACTACTTCAGGCAGTCAGGGCACAGTTGGTCAATCAGCACAAGGAAGTGCTTCAACCAGAATCTACGCAATGAAACAGCGAGAAGAGGCTGAGACTTCTGATGTGGTAGCTGGTACATTCTCTATCTCTGGTCAAGATGTATTTGTATTGTTTGATCCGGGTTCAACCCATTCATATGTTAGTGCTAGCATAGTCAGTTCACTTGCTGTTCCATGTGTGCAAATGGGTTTTGAAGTGCTAGTAACTAGTCCTTTAGGACAAGAGGTCCGGTCAGAGAATTTATAGACTGTCCTTTGGTGATCCAAGGACATGTTTTCTGTCGAGACTTGATTGAGATGCCCTTCAGAGAGTATGATATTATCTTGGGCATGGATTGATTAGCGGGCATCATGCCATGATTGGTATGGCGAAGAGCAGTCACTTTTGGTCTCCCTTTATGCGGTGATGTGGTAATACACGGAGAGGCATTTCGCCATCAAACATCATTTCGATTGCACTAGCCGAAGGATGATCGAGAAAGGGTGTGAAGCATACTTGGCACATGTGATAGACACCCGGTGGGAGTCCAAAGATCGAGGACATCCCTACGGTATATGACTTTCGGATATATTTCTGATGAATCGCGGGATTACCTCGAGAAGAAGTGCAATTTGAGATTAATGTTATGCCTGGTGTGGACCCAATCTCTATAACGCCATATAGAATGGCACCTGCATAATTGAAAGAATTGAAAATGCAGTTGCAAGAATTGCTTGACAAGGGCTTTATCCGCCCTAGTGTGTCACCTTGGGGAGTGCCAGTGTTGTTTGTAAAGAAGAAAGATGGCACTCTCCGCTTGTGTATTGATTATCGGCAGTTGAATAAGGTGACAATAAAGAATAGATATCCATTGCCCCGCATTGATGACTTGTTTGATCAGTTGAGGGGTGCAGCTGTGTTCTCCAAAATTGACCTGAGATCAGGTTATTATCAGCTGAAAGTACAAGAGCAGAGTATCCCAAAAACTGCCTTCAGAACCCGCTATGGCCATTATGAATTCCTAGTCATGCCATTCGGGTTAACTAATGCTCCGGCTGCTTTTATGGATCTGATGAACACTATTTTCAGACCATACCTTAACCAGTTTGTTGTGGTATTCATAGATGATATATTGGTCTATTCGAGGAATGCAGAAGAGCATGATAGACATCTGCGGATTGTACTGCAGACTTTGAGGGAGAAACAGTTATATGCCAAATTGTCGAAGTGTGAATTTTAGCTGAAGGAGATATCTTTTTTGGGGCATGTAGTATTAGAAGAGGGCATTAAGGTAGATCCAAGTAAGATTGAAGTTGTCTTTAATTGGAGGCCACCCAGAAATGTCACAGAGATTCGCAGTTTTCTGGGTTTAGCTGGATACTACCGTAGATTTGTGAAGGGATTCTCCATGTTGGCATCTCCATTGACCAAGCTACTTAGAAAAGATGTAAAGTTTCAGTGGACGGATAAATGCCAGCAGAGTTTTGATGAATTGAAGAGATGTTTGACTGAAGCTCCAGTCCTGACTTTACCTACACCGGGTAAAGAATATACAGTTTATAGTGATGCTTCTCACAATGGGTTAGGTTGTGTGTTGATGCAAGATCGAAATGTCATTGCCTATGCATCACGCCAGCTAAAACCGCATGAGAGGAATTATCCGACACATGACTTGGAGCTTGCAGCTATTGTGTTTGCTCTTAAGATCTGGAGACATTATTTGTATGGGGAGAAATGTTATATCTACATAGATCATAAGAGTTTGAAGTATTTGGGCACCCAGAAAGAGTTGAATTTGAGACAGAGGAGATGGTTAGAGTTGATAAAAGACTATGATTGTCTGATAGATTATCAGCCAGGGAAAGCTAATGTTGTGGCTGACGCCCTAAGTCGCAAGACTATGGCAAGTCTACGGGTTACTCCTTTGTCTTTGGTACATGAGTTGAGATCATTACACGCCAGCTTAGGGATTAATGATGATGGGCAGACAGTAGTTGCATGGCATGTACAGCCAGTGTTGATTGATCATATTAGAATGGCTGCTCAGAATGATCAGAAGTATCAGAAGTTGATGGAGGAAGTCCGACAGGGCAAGAAACCAGAATTCTCAATCAGAGATGATGGTCTATTGCTACACCAGGGCAGAATGTGTGTTCCTAATGATGTTGATTTGAGGCAGATCATTTTGAAGGAAGCACATGAGTCTCCTTTTGCCATGCACCCTGGTGGCACAAAAATGTATAGAGGGCTAAAGGAGCATTACTGGTGGATGGGTATGAAAAGGAATGTAGCAGAGTTTGTATCCAAATGCCTAACTTGTCAGCAAGTGAAGGCAGAGCATCAAGTACCCGCTGGGTTGTTACATCCACTATTAGTACCAGAGTGGAAATGGGAGAGAATAACGATGGATTTTGTGATGGGACTTCCGAGGACACAGAAGAGTTATGATGCAGTTTGGGTCATTGTTGACAGACTGACTAAATCTGCTCATTTTCTGCCAGTTCGGATGGACTACAGTTTAGAAAGATTGGCCAAGTTATACATCGATGAGATTGTGAGACTTCATGGAGTGCCAGTATCCATCGTGTCAGACAGAGATCCTAGGTTCACTTCTAGATTCTGGGGTAGTCTTCAGAGAGCCCTAGGAACTAGATTGAACTTCAAGATCGCATTCCACCCCGCAGACGGATGGCGATGCGAGAGGGTAATTCAGATCTTGGAGGACATGCTACGGGCTTGTGTGATTGAGTTTGAGGGTAGTTGGGATACACACTTGTCTTTGATTGAGTTTGCTTATAACAACAGCTACCAATCAAGCATTGGGATGCCTCCATATGAAGCTTTGTATGGCAGGAAATGTAGAACCCCGTTGTGTTGGGATGACGTGGGTGAAAGAAAGATGATCGGACCCGAAATTGTTCAACAGACTGAAGAGAAAATCAGGGTGATCAGAGATCGACTTAAAGCTGCATCAGACCGTCAAAAGTCCTACATTGATTTGAAGAGAAGGGATATTGAATATGCAGTGGGTGAGAAAGTTTTCCTCAAGGTTTCTCCTTGGAAGAGGATTATGAGATTCGGCAGAAAGGGGAAACTGAGTCCTCGTTTCATTGGGCCATATGAGGTTCTGGAAAGAGTGGGTCCTTTGGCATATCGGTTGGCACTACCTCCAGAGTTGGAGAAGATACATAATGTCTTCCATGTGTCCATGTTGAGGAGGTACCGATCAGACCCATCTCATGTACTACCAGTAGAAGAAATAGAAGTGAATCCAGACCTCACATATGAAGAAGAACCCATAAAGATTCTGGCTTATGAGGTGAAGCAGCTACGGAATAAGCAGATACCGTTGGTAAAAGTGCTGTGGAACCATCATTCAGGCCAAGAAGCTACTTGGGAACGAGAGGAGGACATGAGGAGACAACACCCACAGCTATTCAGAGATTGATACCAGGTAAAATTTCGAGACGGAATTTATTTAAGGGGGGGAGAATTGTAACACCCCCGTTGCATAGCCTGGTAGATTTCACTGTTCCGGTGACTGGGTTTGGCCGGACAATTAATGGGATTAGGGCCACACTTAAGACAATTTGAGAAGCCATAAACACAAATAATTAGTAATGTTTAATTAGTTAACTACAAATAAGAAAAACAGAACATAAGAGGTTAAACGAGTCGAGAGTCACAGCGATGAGTGACCTCCTCAGGAACGACTGCGAAGTCATTTTAAACTCAAATTTCGAACTGTAAAAAGTGACGCTGCGGTCCTTAGGACCCTTATGAACACAAAAGAAAAGAGAAAATCATGAAAAAGAACTGTTAAGTCAGTCAAATAATTAGGTCAGGGAGCCGAAAGAAATATTGGATTATTTGCAAACCGGGATGAACCGGCGAGGGGCAATTTGGTCAATTGACTCCGAGAGCTGACTCCTGACCTAACTGTCAAATAAAATCGGAGAAAAGAAAATTTCAGAATAGAGAATTAAATTAAAGAACTAATAGAAAAAATAAAAAAAAAGAGAAAAGGAAAGAGTTTGGAAAAGTCAAAAGTTATGACATCATGCATGATGTCATAACTAAATTAATAAGTTGAATTAATTAATTGGGATTTTTTTTTGTGGTCTTCCATAACTAAAATTTATAAAAGAAAATAAAAGAAAAAAAAAGTTTAGAAAGCTCTTCTTCCCGTAGCTCACTTTCATTCTCCCTCTCCCTCACCCAAAACCTTCATTAAAGCTCATTTTGAGCTTGATCAAATCCCTAACTCCACCATAGAAAGTTAAACCTCCAATATTAAACCTTGATTTCAAGCCTTGATAGAGGACTTGAAAAAAAAAAAAAAGAAAGGAAGAAGTTTGAAGGAAAGAAATTCTGCACTAAGGTTAGTAGATTAAATTTGATTTTTTTTTTTGTTGAATTAGTTGTGTTATTAGTCTAATTAACTAGAAACTAAAGAAATGAAATAAAAAAAAAATTGTGAAGGACAAACTGAAATTTGGGTAGCTTGAGAGGAGTATGATTTACATGAATTTGATGCATTAGAATAAGTTTAAAAGCTTTGGTTAGTGAATGGTTAAGGTTAAGTGCACTAGTTGTGATTTAATGCATGAGATGGAAGAGCTAGGGTTTGAATGTTAGGGTTTTGAGGCAAAATTTAGGAGAAATGCATAAATGGCATGTTTAACCTATTGTGAAATGAAATAATGGTCAATTATGACCAAATAAGTTGTGTGGGAATGATAGGAAATTAAACCAAATTCGTAGGTCAATGGTCATGCTGCCAGACCCACTTTGAAGGACCAAAACTCAAATTTTACAAGTCTAATTGATATGCCACCAATTGGGGATGAAAATAGACATAAAAGAGCACAATTTTCATTAAGGAACCATGGCCAAAAACTGACCAAAACTTGGTGAAACAATTGACCAAAGTGAGTTGATAGCAGGCTGCCACTGCACTAAACTGACCAAATGAACAGTAACTGTTCATTTGGTCATAACTCGAGTTAGACAGGTCAAATTGACTTGAAATTTGGCCAGGGGTTAGAGGGCATATAGATCTAAAACTTTAATGAAGAACATCACCCCAAATTATGCCATTAACCCATTCAGATTATTGAGCAAAGTTAGGTTACCAAACCTGCAACTCTGCAGAATTTTCATTGAGCAGCAATATTTGGATGGCTATAACTCCCTCTAGAAAACTCGGATTTAGGCGATTCTTGAACCGATGGAAACCTAAGACATAGTAAAACATTTCATATGAAGATAGTGAGACCAAATTATGAACTTAACTTGATCAAATTATTGACCAAAGTTGGACCAAAATCTGCCAGAACCCAAAAGTGCAGCATGAACAGTGCACGTGACGATAAGAAACTTATTTTGGCCATAACTTGAGCTACAAAACTCCGATTGAGGTGATCCAAAAATGAGAATACACTTAAGACAATAAGGAACATTTTCTATGAAGGAAGTTTTGTCAAATTCCAACAGTAGATCGACCAATGGAACAGTGCAACTTCGGAGAACCAAAACCGAAAATTGGTAATTTTGCCAAAATGACCTAAGCTTTAAACAAATGACCAAAACCAACAAGTTTGGTGACCAAAATGTGGTATGTGGGTGAAGTTGGAGTTCCCATACCCATTAAGCCTTAGAAAGTCAATAATTTGACTTGAATAGTGCAGTGAATAGTAACCCAAAACACAAAATTTCGAGAACGTCGAATTTAACACGTTAGAGCTAGGTAAATGTGAAGTTAAGTTTATTTTGGATTTATTTTAAGTTTTAGTACTGAAACATTGGAAAATTTCGTGTTTCAGTGGAAAAGAATACCGGGATAGAACCCGAGGAGTCGAGTCAAGGCCAACAGGCGACTCGTTTGAGGTTTGTGCACAACATATACTTTTATAATCATCTTTTGCATATCGTTTTGAATAATGTGAAATATTGGATTATGGCATTCTTATGATGTTTGATCTAAATTGTTGAAAGTTATTATGTATATTTGAAAAGAAAATGTTTAGAAAATTGTTAAGATAAGTTTTGAAACCACAGTGTCATGACCACATATTTGAACACCTCACTAGCACGACTAGTGGGGGTAATTAGTTTTGAATTTTGATTCCTTCTCTGGAGAAGTGTTGAGGTGTGCCAGTAGAAGAGGATGTGAATGGATATCCATATATTTGAGCTAGCTAGCCTGTGATATGATTTCTCTTTAGCCTCTGGCTATTGAGATTAATGTGATTTCTCTTTAGCCTCTGGCTATTGAGATTCTATTTGTTTCGAATGACGTGATCTAACTGTGGGTTTTATGAAATGTGTTTTGATACTTTGAAATGAACTTGGTTTACATGTAAAATCTCACAATGCATGATTGTATTTAATTTTCTTGTTTAGCCAAATTTTTGAATGAATGTGCTTTAAGCTTTGCATAAAGATTATTTTAGTATATTGTGCACCACTGAGTCCTAGTACTCAGCGATAGCTTTTATTCTTTGCCGCAGATACAGAGACTAAAGGAGCAGCAGATCGAGTCTTTGAAGTGTGTGAAGTCATCACTTGAAGCCTTGGGTATAATTTATACCCTAATCAGAATACTTCTTTTGATGTATATATTGCACATAAATGTATGGACATGTAAAAATGGGTCTTGAGCAGCTTGTACACAAATTTGTATGAAGTTTATAATAAAGTTTAGTTTGTGTTTCTTTTGATATAAATTTGTAAGGTTGTGTATAAATTATTTTGTTTTTAATGAAATATGTATGAAATTGATTGAGTTTGATTGTGAAACCGAAGTAGTGGTTCAGAAAAACTTTTAGAAGTGCTTTTTACAGGTATTTGAAGAACGGTTTTCTCAAAATATAGAGGAAACTCTGTCAAAATTTCTATAGAATTTGCGAAAAACTAAAATGGACCAAAAATATTAACTAGTTTTAATTTTAACTAAATGTTTTAAATGCCTATTAGAAAATGCTCACCACTTATCAAAAATAAGAAAATTGTTTTAAAATCCCTTGTAGGGTACTTAATGAGTTATCGGTAGGTGAAGTTCGGTAGTTCATTAGGTATTCTACGGGATCATGTTATACCTTACAGAGGGGTAAGGTATGACACGCTCTCTCTCTCTCTCTCTCTCTCTCTTTGTTCCCTCGATTTGTTAGTTTGCTCTTGGTTCGTCGATTCGTCAGTTTGCTTGTTATTCCCTTTAAGCATTGTGAGTTTGGTCACTATTTTCCTCACGAATTTGCTATTACCTCACAAATCACTATCAAGTTCACTATTTGGGACTTTCTTTACTGTTTTTGCCTGATTCAATTAAGGTACGTTATTTGTTGTAGCTTTTTTCAATGGTTATATTTGATTCAACATTATTTTCTTTAGATTTTATTGGAAATTTTTAATGTGGTCCACTATAAAGCAACCATTTTTGGTACATTATTTTTGGTTATCAGTTGATTTGAAGGAGAAGATTTGAGTGTCCATTTGATAACACCTTCTTTTTTTGTGACTTTGAAAAGTGACCACTGTTAGTTTCGCAACTATGGTAGCATAAATGGCCCACAATTGAGGTTCGCCACAAACTGATTGCTTTAACAATGTATATTTGAATAATGATATTTGACTTGGAAAAGTTTCTATGTATCAAATATGTGGTTTTTATAATGAATAATGTGTGTGGGCCATTGTCTGCAAAGTCTTTCTGTTAGTGTTTAGTATCAAATTGTTTTTCTGTCGGGTGCTATGATGATTAACCCATTATAGAAATATATTATGTTACCTTATGTAATGTGTTAATATTGCTTTTATAATGAAAGCTTATATGGATTAAATATGTTGCTTTTTTAGTATCTTATGTATTGTTTATTGTTATATTATGTTATTTTCTCCTATAAGTAATGTTATTTTTAATTGATATGTGTGCACCGACAAAGTTATGTTTGATAACTTGAATATTATTAAATTATATTATTACTTGTAGGGGTGCATGATGGAATTTCATTTAGTTTATGCATTCATCATAGTGGTACACTTGGAGAATGGGCGTATTATGATGGGAAGACATGGACAATCCATGGTTTAACATGGGATACAATGTCCATGGTGAGGATTGATCGAATGTGTCAAGGTTTGAAGATTAAGGGAATGCTTAGGTATTTTCGGAGCAACCAGGGATAGATTATCGGGAGGGTTTAAGATCATTATCTAATGATACAAACATCATTTAAATGTGTAGACAAGCTGAGATTAAAGGTACTATTGATCTATATGTGCAACACTTAACTGCTGATGATCTAAGGAAGGAGTTTAGGCAGCAGGAAGTTACTAAAAAGTCTAAATTGACTTTTGAGGAGATTGATGAGATTAGTGGGGGGGCTTAAGGAAAGTAGTGATAGTTCATACAAGGGTAATTTATTTATGCCTTTACTTTTAGAGGATGGTAATCGAGAAGTTATTAGCAATGTAGAGAACCAACCTGAGGGGGGGAGTCAGGAGTTTCATGTGCGGGGGACATTTGATGAAAGTGGTTTTGCTAGTTATAGTGGTTTTGCAGATTGCTTTTTTGACATGAATGAAGACACCATAACAGATAATGATTGTTTGCATACAAGTGCAAATGGGAATGATATTAGAGATGATATAATTAGGCATTACAATGAAAGCCAAATGCCTAATGCTAAGGACGATGGAATAGGGCAAACAGTTGGTAATAGGTCTGAGGTTTAATCTCAACATGATGCTGATGTAAGGAATGATAATGAGAGCGAAATGCCTAATGTTGAGGATGATGGAATTGAGCAAGCATTCGGTAATAGGTCTGAGGTTGAATCTGCACATGAGCCTGATGTAAGGGAAGCTGCAATTCCAGGTATTGATTTGGTGAATGAGGATTATGACATGGTTAGTGGGGATGAAGATGTAGCCATAGTTTTTAATGATATAGACAAAGGAAAAATAGGAGGCAGACCTAAAGGCAGTGGGCAGAGGATTGCAAGCTAAGGGTTGGATAGAGATATACAAGATGATGGGAATGATGATCCATCAGATTATGCCCCATTTAATGAGCTTCTCACATATGTTGAAGGTACATAACTACTTACAAATGCATTTTATTTTAATATATATTATGTATGTTGATGCATTTGGACTAATTTAATTTTTTACCCATTATGCAGATTCAAAGGATGATGATTGTTGTAGGTTTCCTGATTTTAATGCAGAAAATGATATGAAGGATCATATATTTCAAATGGGAATGTTGTTTAAGAACATAGATGAATTTAAGGAGGCTTGCAGAGCATATGGCATTAAACATGGATTTCAAATCCATTTTCCTAGAAATGAAGTTAGGTGCGTTGAACCGAAGTGTTATAAAAATTGTGGTTGGAGAATTTATGCAAGTAGGAGAATACAACTGACCTAACAATGCAGATTAAGGTAGGCAAATTCACACACACTTGTGGTAAGGACTTTAAAAACTTCCATGTAACTGCAAAGTTGTAACACCCCTAGTTGTATAGCCTGGTATATTTCACTGTTCCAGTGACCGGTGTCGGTCCGGACAATTAAGGGGATTAGAACATACTTAAGACAATTAGATAAACCATAAACACAAATAATTAGTAATGTCCAATTAGTTAAGTATAAACAAGAAAAACTGAACATAGGAAGTTAAACGAGCCGAGAGTCACAGCGATGGGTAACCGTCTCGGGAATGATTGCAAAGTCGATTTAAACTCAAATTTTGAACCGTAAAATGTGATGCCGAGGTCCTTAAGACCCTTATAAACACAGTGAAAAAGAGAAAATCACGAAAAAGAACTGTTAAGCCAGTCAAATAATTAGGTCAGAGAGCCAGAAGAAATATGAATTATTTGCAAACCGGGTTGAACCGGCGAGAGGCAATTTGGTTAATTGACCCCGAGAGCTGACTCCTAACCTAATTGTCAAATAAAATCGGAGAAAAGAAAATTTCGGAATCAAGAATTAAATTAAAGAACTAATAGAAAAATAGAAAAAAAAAAGAAAATGGAAAATGGAAAAGTCAAAAGGTGATGACATCATGCATGATGCCATAAAGAATATAATTAATTAATTAATTTATTTACATTTTTGGTCTTCCATAAGACTTAAAAATTCATAAAAAAAGAAATAAAATCATTTCTTCTTCAAAAAAAATGTCCTCATCTCTCTCTCACTTTTCTCTCCCAAGGTTCCTCCATTAACAAGCTTTTAAAGCTTGAAAAAATTAGTTCTTTCCCACAAATTTCAACCCTAAACCCTAAAAAGTTTCTAAGTTACCCTAGAAAAGAAGATTAAAGAAGAATAGGAGGGAAGAAAGTGGAAGAATTGAAGCTTTGGGAATACTTCTTTAAAGGTTAGTTAAGAATCCTCTCAATTCTCTTTATATTCATGAATTTGCACTTGAAGTGAACTAGTATTGATGAAAATAAAATAAAAACAACATATTTAGGATTATAGTGAAATTCAGCCAGCTTAGAGATAACTTGAAATTAATGGATTTTGATACAATTAAAAAGGTAGGCAAGCTTGATTGAAGGTGCAGTTGAGGTTTATATAGTTTAATTGCATGAAATGAGCTAAACATGAAAGTTAGGGTTTTGGACCTAGGGTTTGGGAGATAAAATTTGGAGAAATAGTGAAATGGTGTTTTTGACCTAATGTGAAGTGAGAAATGGTCATTTGTGACATAATTAAGTGTGTTAGAAGTGTTAAAATCAAAGCCAAATTCGGATTGAATAAGGTAATGTTGCTGCAGCAAGACCAAATCACCTTTGAGGGACCAAAAATAAAATTTTACAAGTCCAATTGGTATGGGACCAATTGGGAATGAAAATAGGCACGAAATGACACAATTTTCATTTAGGAAGCATGCCCAAAAAGTGACTAAATCCTAGTGAACAAATTGACCAAACTTGAAAATCTGCAGTATGAACAGTACACATGAACAGTAATCGTGTTTGGGTCATAACTCGAGCTAGGCAGGTCAAAATGACCTAAATTTTACCAGTGGTTAGATGAGATATATACCTAAAACTTTCATGAAGAACACCAACCCAAATTATGCAATTAACCCAATCAAATTAGTAAGCAAAGTTGACTCACTGAATCTGCAAAACTGCAGATTTACCACATGAACAGTAAAGTTTCAATGGCTATAACTCTCTCTAGAAAACTCCAATTTAAGTGATTCTTGAACCGATGGAAACTTAAGACATAGTAGAACATTTCATATGAAGAAAATTAGACCAAATTATGGACTTAACTTGATCAAATTGTTGAACGAAGTTGGATCAATAAATCTGCCAGAAATAAATTCTGCAGCATGAACAGTAACTGTATTTTGGCTATAACTTGAGCTAAAAAACTCCAATTGGAGTGATTCAAAAAGGAGAATAAACTTAAGACAATAGGAAACATTTTCTATGAAGAAAGTTTTGCCAAATTCCAACAGTAAAAGGACCAATGAAACAGTGCAACTTAGGACTCCAAAACTGAAAATTGGCAATTTTGCCTAAAAGACCTAAGTTTTGAGAAAATGACCAAAACCAACAAATTTAGTGACCAAGATGTGGTATGTGGGTGAAGTTAGAGTTCCCATACCTATTAAGCCTTAGAAAGTCAACAATTTGACTTGAATAGTGTAGTGAATAGTAACCCGAAACACAAAGTTTCAAGAACGTCGAGTTAAGCGCATTAGAGCTAGGTAAAAGTGAAGCTAAATTTATTTTGGATTTATTTTAAGTTCTAGTACTGAAACACTATAAAATTGTGTGTTTCAGTTGGAAGGAATACCGAGAAAGAACCCGAGGAACCGATTCAAGGCCAAGAGGCGACTCGCTTGAGGTTTGTGCACAACTAACTCTTTTGTTATTTTACAATTCCAAATTGATTTGAAATAAATTTATTGTATGATTTATGATTTTTGTTGTGTTGAGAATTTTAACTTATTTAATAAAATTGTATAATTTGAATATAAATTTTCTTATACATTTAAGGATTTATTGCATTGTTTTGAGGATTGTAAATTTTAAGTTTGATGTGTTGCCAACCTTGAGCATGAATTTATGATGATTAAATATGTTAATGATTTGTAAACACTTAGTAAATAGAAATTGTTTTGAATATGATTTGAAACCACAGTTGACATGGCAAAATATGTTGTGAATTCTCATTAGCTTGTCTAGTGAGATAACTCCTCCACTTGATGGGGCGAGTTTCTTCCTCTCTGGCTTGCCAGTTGGGGAATGATGTGAATGAGTACTCATATATACTAGCTAGTCTTTGTTTCTCCCTTTTAGCCTCAGTTATTAGGAGAATGTGAAATATCGTGGTGTACAACACGGCATCTATTTGAATTTTAGGTCATGGGTTCGACTGTGTGTATTGTTGGCAACGCCCTTTAAATTATGCATGATTTGATAAATTGTGATTGAAATAAATAATTTGTCAGTGATTCAAAAATTTTTTTATTGTTTCGGAATTTAAAAGAAATGTAAATAAATAGTTACTATTTGATCAAAGTGTTATTCAAATGAATAATTTGCATGAATGATAATGTTGATTTCTGAAGGTCATGGATTTTGAAGAATTTAGAAATTTTAAAATTCTTTTTGTTATGAATTGTCAAGCATAATTTGTATTAAGTTTTAAGTTATTAGTTTGTGCACCAGTGAGTTCACCACTCAGCGATAGCTTTGTATGCTGTCGCAGATATAGAGACTAGAGGAGCAGCAGATTGAGCTGCTGAGGATATGGGAGCTACCTACTAGAAGTTATCGGGTATAATTTATACCCTGACTGTAAATATTCATTTTGATGTATGTATTGCACGTAATTGTATGGACTTGTAAAATCAGTCTTGAGCAGTTTATACAAAGTTTGTATAAAGTTGTAATAAATTTAGTTTGGATTTTTTTAATGTAAATTTCTAGTATGATGAATATAAATTGTTTTGTCTCTAATGAAATATGAGTGGAACTATTTTATTTAATCTGAATGAAATGTATTGCTAGTATTTTTAGGATTATTGAATTTTGAACTTGAGAAATTGATTGAAATGATTGTGGAGTTGTTGAAATGGATTGAGTTTGATTGTGAAATTGAAGTGGTTGTTGAGAAAAATTTTTAGAAGTGCTTTTTACAGGTATTTGAAGAACTGGTTTCTCAAAATACAGACAGAACTCTTTCAAAATTTTTATAAAATTTGCAAAAAACTAAAATGGACCAAAAATATTAACTAGATTTACTTTTAATCAAATGTTTTAAATACCTATTAGAAAATGCTCACCACTTATCAAAAATAAGAAAATTGTTTTAAAATCCCTTGTAGGGTACTTAATGAGTTATCAGTAGGTGAAGTTCGATAGTTTATTAGGTATTCTACGGGATCATGTTATGCCTTACAGAGGGGTAAGGTGTGACATATTTTAGTGGTATCAGAGCAAAATTTTTGAAGTATGTTTTAACTTAAAAATTCGTGTATTTCCTTGTTAAGTACAACTGCTCAAAGTCCATATTTGTTACATACAGTACATTTACATCATAAATATGAACTAACGGGGAGAAATCTCCTTGTGTTGGGTGTACAGGAAATAGAAAAAAAATTCCTGTGAAAAGATATGGATAAGAGGGATAAAATTGTAGAGCAGTCTGATATAGCTAACGTACAAAGAGAGGCCCCAGTTTCATAGAGCGTTGGAGGTCCAACTGCACCAATCCCTCCTATACAAATTACTGCGCAAACGGCCCAGTAGATGGCCATGTTCTTTCAGCAAATGGCTGATAATCTGTCAGCCCAGGCCCAAGTACAAACCCAACCCCCTTAAGAACAGCATGAAAAAGAGAAAAGTGGGAAATTTATTAGTTAAAGTTCGAGTAGTAATTTAGGAAAGAGAAAAGATTTTGAGGGACCCCGAGCTCTCAAGTATGAGAGAGGCAGATCTTCAGGGCGAAAGCAATCAAGAACCATTCGTCAAAAAACCAGAAGTTCCTACCCTACCCGTCTCTGTGACGTTTGTGGGAAATTACACGGAGGTATATGCCATAGGGTCACTGGAGCCTGCTTCAATTGTGGTGGAATTGGACATTTCACCTGAGATTGTACTAGCGCACGTCGAGTTATGCCACATACTAAACCAAAGGAATCAGTCTGAGGTTCTGATTTTAGAGACTCATTAATAGTTAGTAGGGGCAGAGGCAAAAGTAGAGACAACACTTCAGGTAATCCTCGCACAATGGACCAACCCGAGCAGAGGAATACACTAGAAAGAGAGGATACACTAGCACACAGATTTGCTTACCTCTAAAATTGAAATGAAATTGAATCTAACTTATGACAGAATCTCATAAGAAACTTGGCACACGAGGTAAGCAATTGATGAGTGAATAGTGTCGGTTAAAGTGCTATAGACCATTATTCCGATTATGAAGCTATGCAGAAATGTGAGAAAAACACAAGAAAACAATATGTATGACTATTTGAGGATAGATAGTGAACATAATTTCAAGTACAAAATTATTTTAAGAGGGGAGAATTGTAACACCCCTATTTGTATAGCCTGGTATATTTCACTATTCCGGTGACCGGTGTCGGTCCGGACAATTAAGGGGATTAGAACCATACTTAAGACAACTATATAAACCATAAACACAAATAATTAGTAATGTCCAATTAGTTAAGTATAAACAAGAAAAACTAAACATAGAAAGTTAAACGAGCCGAGAGTCACAGTGATGGTTGACTGTCTCGGGAACGACTGCGAAGTCAATTTAAACTCAAATTTCGAATGGTAAAATGTGACGCCGCGGTCCTTAGGACCCTTATAAACACAATGAAAAAGAGAAAATCATGAAAAAGAACTGTTAAGCTAGTTAAATAATTATGTCAGGGAGCCGGAAGCAATATGAATTATTTGCAAACCGGGTTGAACTGGCGAGAGGCAATTTAGTCAATTGACCCCGAGAGCTGACTCCTGACCTAACTATCAAATAAAATCGGAGAAAAGAAAATTTCGAAATCGAGAATTAAATTAAAGAACTAATAGAAAAATAGAAAAAAAAAAGAAAATGGAAAATGGAAAAGTCAAAAGGTGATGACATCATGCATGACCTCGTGCATGATGCCATAAAGAATATAATTAATTTATTTATTTATTTACATTTTTGGTCTTCCATAAGACTTAAAAATTCATAAAAAAAGAAATAAAATCATTTCTTCTTCTTCAAAAAAAGGTCATCATCTCTCTCTCACTTTTCACTCCCAAGGTTCATCCATTAACAAGCTTTTAAAGCTTGAAAAACTTATTTCTTCCCCACAAATTTCAACCCTAAACCCTAAAAAGCTTCTAAGTTACCCTAGAAAAGAAGATTAAAGAAGAATAGGAGGGAAGAAAGTGGACGAATTGAAGCTTTGGGAATACTTCTTTAAAGGTTAGTCAAGAATCCTCTCAATTTTCATTATATTCATGAATTTGCACTTGAAGTGAACTAGTATTGATGAAAATAAAATAAAAGAACTAGTATTGATGAAAATAAAATAAAAACAACATATTTAGGAATATAGTGAAATTCAGCCAGCTTAGAGGTAACTTGAAATTGATAGATTTTGATACAATTAAAAAGGTAGGCAAGCTTGATTGAAGGTGTAGTTGAGGTTTATATAGTTTAATTGCATGAAATGAGCTAAACATGGAAGTTAGGGTTTTGGACCTAGGGTTTGGGAGATAAAATTTGGAAAAATAGTGAAATGGTGTTTTTGACCTAATGTGAAGTGAGAAATGGTCATTTGTGACATAATTAGGTGTGTTAGAAGTGTTTAAATCAAAGCCAAATTCAGATTGAATAAGGTCATATTGCTGCAGCAAGACCAAATCACCTTTGAGGGACCAAAAATGAAATTTTACAAGTCCAATTGGTATGGGACCAATTGGGAATGAAAATAGGCACTAAATGACACAATTTTCATTTAGGAAGCATGCCCAAAAAGTGACCAAAACCTAGTGAACAAACTGACCAAACTTGAAAATCTGCAGTATGAATATTACACATAAACAGTAATCGTGTTTGGGTCATAACTCGAGCTAAGCAGGTCAAAATGACCTAAAATTTTACCAGTGGTTAGATGAGATATAGACCTAAAACTTTCATGAAGAACACCAACCCAAATTATGCCATTAACCCAATCAAATTAGTAAGCAAAATTGACTCACTGAATCTGCAAAACTACAGATTTACCACATGAACAGTAAAGTTTCAATGGCTATAAATCTCTCTAGAAAACTCCAATTTAGGTGATTCTTGAACCGATGGAAACCTAAGACATAGTAGAACATTTCATATGAAGAAAATGAGACCAAATTATGGACTTAACTTGATCAAATTGCTAAAAGTTGGATCAATAAATCTGTCAGAAATAAATTCTGCAGCATGAACAGTAACTGTATTTTGGCTATAACTTGAGTTACAAAACTCCAATTGGAGTGATTCAAAAAGGAGAATAAACTTAAGACAATAGATAACATTTTCTATGAAGAAAGTTTTTCCAAATTCCAATAATAAAATGACCAATGAAACAGTGCAACTTAGGACTCCAAAACTGAAAATTGGCAATTTTGCCTAAAAGACCTAAGTTTTGAGAAAATGACCAAAACCAATAAATTTAGTGACTAAGATGTGGTATGTGGGTGAAGTTAGAGTTCTCATACCTATTAAGCCTTAGAAAGTCAACAATTTGACTTGAATAGTGTAGTGAATAGTAACCCGAAACACAAAATTTCAAGAACGTCGAGTTAAGCGCGTTAGAGCTAGGTAAAAGTGAAGCTAAATTTATTTTGGATTTATTTTAAGTTCTAGTATTGAAACACTATAAAATTGTGTGTTTCAGTTGGAAGGAATACCGGGAAAGAACCCGAGGAACCGAGTCAAGGCCAAGAGGCGACTCGCTTGAGACTTGTGCATAACTAACTCTTTTGTTATTTTACAATTCCAAATTGATTTGAAATAAATTTATTGTATGATTTATGATTTTTGTTGTGTTGAGAATTTTAACTTATTGAATGGAATTGTATAATTTGAATATAAATTTTCTTATGCATTTAAGGATTTATTGCATTGTTTTGAGGATTGTAAATTTTAAGTTTGATGTGTTGCCAACCTTGAGCATGAATTTATGATGATTAAATATGTTAATGATTTGTAAACACTTAATAAATAGAAATTGTTTTGAATATGATTTGAAACCACAGTTGACATGACAAAATATGTTGTGAATTCTCATTAGCTTGTCTAGTGAGATAACTCCTCCACTTGATGGGGCGAGTTTCTTCCTCTCTAGCTTGCCAGTTGAGGAATGATCTGAATGTGTATTCATATATACTAGCTAGTCTTTGTTTCTCCCTTTTAGCCTCGGTTATTGGGAGAATGTGAAATATCATGGTGTACAACACGGCATCTATTTGAATTTTAGGTCATGGGTTCGACTGTGTGTATTGTTGGCAACGCCCCTTAAATTATGCATGATTTGATAAATTGTGATTGAAATAAATAATTTGTCAGTGATTCAAAATTTTTTTTATTGTTTCGGAATTTAAAAGAAATGTAAATAAATAGTTACTATTTGATCAAAGTGTTATTCAAATGAATAATTTGCATGAATGATAATGTTGATTTCTGAAGGTCATGGATTTTGAAGAATTTAGAAATTTTAAAATTCTTTTTGTTATGAATTGTCAAGCATAATTTGTATTAAGTTTTAAATTATTAGTTTGTGCACCACTGAGTTCACCACTCTGCGATAGCTTTGTATGCTGTCGCAGATATAGAGACTAGAGGAGCAGCAGATTGAGCTGCTGAGGATAGGGGAGCTACCTGCTAGAAGTTATCGGGTATAATTTATACATTGACTGTAAATATTCATTTTGATGTATGTATTGCACGTAATTGTATGGACTTGTAAAATCAGTCTTGAGCAGTTTGTACAAAGTTTGTATAAAGTTGTAATAAATTTAGTTTGGATTTTCTTAATGTAAATTTCTAGTATGATGAATATAAATTGTTTTGTCTCTAATGAAATATGAGTGAAACTATTTTATTTAATCTGAATGAAATGTATTGCTAGTATTTTTAGGATTATTGAATTTTGAACTTGAGAAATTGATTGAAATGATTGTGGAGTTGTTGAAATGGAATGAGTTTGATTGTGAAATTGAAGTGGTTGTTGAGAAAAATTTTTAAAAGTGCTTTTTATAGGTATTTGAAGAACTGGTTTCTCAAAACACAGACAGAACTCTGTCAAAATTTTTATAAAATTTGTGAAAAACTAAAATGGACTAAAAATATTAACTAGATTTACTTTTAATCAAATCTTTTAAATACCTATTAGAAAATGCTCACCACTTATCAAAAATAAGAAAATTGTTTTAAAATCCCTTGTAGGGTACTTAACGAGTTATCGGTAGGTGAAGTTCGGTAGTTCATTAGGTATTCTACGGGATCATGTTATACCTTACAGAGGGGTAAGGTGTGACAAAAGTGACTTACACAACAATATTTAGATGCATTCAGAGCAGATCCAGAATGGTATATAAATGGACTAATTAATAGAGTGAAGAATGATTTGAGCTTTACAATTGGGAAGATGAAAGCTTGAAGAGCAAGGGACTAGGCACTAAAGACACTAAATGGGGATGAGAAGGACCAATATGCCAAGTTGTATGGGTATAAGGAGGAATTAATTAGGACTAATCCAGGGACTAAAGTTGAATTTCAAACAAAGAAAGGACAATTTGAGGGCATATATATATGTTTAGCTTCTTTGGAAAATGCCTTTAATGAAGGACTTAGAAAGTTGATATGCTTGGATGGTTATTGGCTAAAAGGGACTCATGGAGGTCAACTGTTATCTGTAGTAGCTATAAACCCTAATGATTGCATCTTCCCCCTAGCATATGCTGTTGTAAGAATTGAGTGTGGTGAATCTTGGAAATGGTTTTTAGAGAAGCTTAAAAATGACTTACAAATGCATAATAGCTTTAGTTGGACCTTTATGTCAGATAAACAAAATGTATATCACTACTTTTATGTATTTTTCAATTGTTAATTGCTTGTTTGTGTATATCATGCATATGACTAATTAAATATTGTTTCATTTTTAATTGCTTACTTACTTACTTTTTGGTGTTTTGATATTATTAGGGATTGATTGGAGCTGTGAGTGAGTTATTCCCTAATGCTAAACATAGGTTCTGTGTTAGACATCTATACACTAATTTTAGGGGAAGATTTAAGGGTAAGGAATTGAAAGACCTGTTGTGAAATATTGCTAGGCCTGCATATACAGCTAGGATGGATTATTGGTTAGGTAAAATGGAAGAAAAAAACCTTGAGGCAAGAGAGTGGTTAAGAGAGAGACCTTATAAGAATTGGAGCAGGACTTTATTTAAACTGAAGCATGTTGTGATATTTTAACCAACAACCTCTGTGAGTGCTTTAACAAATACATTTTAGATGTTAGGGACAAGCCAATTATCTCACTTTTAGAGATGATTAGATCTAAGCTAATGAGCGGTTGTTTAAGAAGAAGAAAGATATTGAAAAATGGAATGGTGGGATATGTCCTAAAATACAGAAGAAGTTAAATAAGATGAAAGAGTTGTCTTGCTTGTTTGAAGCACATTTCTCTAGAGGGCTAAATGTGCAAGTATTGGGTGCTAGAACCCACTATGTTGTTAGCTTAGTTGAAAGGACTTGCACATGTAAAAGGTGGGATTTAAATGGGATACCTTGTGCACATGCTTACTCAGTTATCTTTGGCAATAATGAGCATCCAGAAAGATTATATACATGAGTATTATAAAGTTGATACTTACGCAAAAGTTTATGCCCACTATATTAATCCTATTAATGGATATGAGATGTGGCCTAGGCCAAACACAAGGTATTCTTTTACACATCCATATCCAATTGAGAAAAAAAGAGGTAGGAAGAGGAAGGCATGAAGAAAAGAGGCTAAAGAGCTTGAACATGCACAAGCGAGGGTCAAACTGAGTAGAAAATGTGCAGTAAGCATTAGGTGTTCCATTTGTGGGCAAATTAGACATAATAAGAGGCATCATGAAGTTGATGGAAACATATCAACTCCTACTACAAATGTATTAATTTAAATAAAGGCAAAATTTTTTTTTATTTGGCATGGTCATATTATATACAACAACTATTATTTTATACATACTTTTTTTTCATTTATAGGGTAAGAGAGCTACATCCGCAGAAACTTATGAAGGCAATACAAGGATTACAACTCAAAGACATGTATAAGTTATTTTAATGGCACATGAAAGTCATTCTATTTACATATAAGTGAATGTCGTCAAGTTAGCAATAATTTTAATGATTTTCAATATTTTAGGCATCCGAGATACAAATTGAAGCAATGCATCATAGCACAATGTCTGAACCAACTCATCCAGTAACTCTACAATGATGATGGATGTAATGGAAAATTTTCTTTTATGTCATAAATTATAAAGTATTTGTTTATTTTTTTCCCCACTTTATGTTATGTGCCAATTGATTTGTTTATACCCATTTTTTACATAATAGGGTACTAGTCAGACATTGCCAAGACAAGATAAATCTCAGTTAAATTTTGCAATATTATCAGGCTTGGTATACAACTACATCTTAAAAATGTGTTAAAACTCTTGTATTTACTAAGTTGAATAAATTGTTAAGATTTATTTTTTTATTATTTATTTTTTATATTTTGCAGGGTCAAGCAAAGTCATCTAATAGCGAAGGGACATCTCACACATCTAAGCGAAATGGAAGGTTGAATGCAGCAAGCAAACTTAAAGTGAGAGGAGGCAAAGGTAAAGAGAGCACATATGTGAAAAAAGACAAAGTCAACTAAAGATTGATGTTCTATTTTGAGTCTTTTTTTTTGTGTTTGAGAATGATTTGTTTTAGCTTATTTTGGGTAATTTGGACAGTTTTTTTTTTTTTTTTTTTTTTTTTTTATATTCAGCAGAAGTTTTTTAATGATCCATTAGTGGGATATCTTAGTTGATTGCTTTTTGTTGTAGTTTTAATAATACCGCAAGTATATGTCATATTTAAGTATATATTTTAGCAAAGTTAGCATATTGACATGTTTAGACTTTGTAAGGCAATAGTTTTTGTGCTTCAAATATTGAATCAAATGAATATATTATTGATTCAATATTGAAGCATATCTTGGATATATGGAACATGATTGTTATTAAACATTGATTGTTTATATGAATATATAAATATAATTTATTTCATATTAATTTTTAGTATTATTTACTTTAGATTTTGTTGATATTGTTAAAGATTTTATGAATTTTTATACCTCTAATTTGTAAAGTAAAATTAAAATTTGAATACTTTGAGTTATTCATCTAAATATTTCAGTCCAAATGTATTAAATATCATAATAGATTAAAATTACTATAAAAAATAATATAGTACAAAAAATTATGCAATGTCAACCCCAATAAGAGTTGTCAAAGACAACAATGAGTATAATATTTCAAATGATTAAATTTACATAATCGATTAAATATATTAAGCAATACAAAGCAGTAATATCTTAACCCAAACTATATTATACATAAAGTTCTATCCAAAATACACAAAAGAGCAATCTATAAAATACTTAAAAAATTTTGGCTCAGAACCCAGCATTTCTAACCAATTTTCATACTAAGCATAAAAGATAATTCTTCCAAATACACACAACAACAAACATGCCACAATCATTTTCCACCTCCTGTAATTTTTTTCAATCTCTTTCTTTTCAACATCTCCCTCAAGCTCCATTCTTTTGATTGGATTTAGCAACCTAACTATGACAACATTTGCTTGTCTTGGAAATTTTGGATCAATCCACTCAAAATAATAACAATAATTGCTTCTTTGCCAATAAAAAAAAATCATAGAATTATTCATATAAAAAAAACCTATAACCCATATCATTATAAATATCTTCTTTTACCCTAAAACCCACATTAAAAAAATTTATCAAAATTATGACTACCCATATCATGTAGCCATAGAAAATATTTTACCCAAATCTAGATCAAGATCAAAATTTCATTTTCACTTACCCTATAATTTGTGCAGCCATAAAAACCTTCTTTCATGGTGTACATTAGTCCATGATATTGTTAATTTCGCTTTTTATTCACATCGGCAATGTAACCCCTCACTGTAGTAATTCCGTACATTCTACTGTTCCGGTGACCGGTGTAGGTCCGAACAGCTAAAACGTCTAAAAAAATATTTAGACTAGAGTGAAGAGTCATAAATAACTCAAATAATAATAAAAAAAATTTAGAAAAAATTTTAGAAATAAAATACAACCAAGTTAAATGAGCCAGTGCCCTAGCGATGGGTAATCCAGTGGGAAGTTGTGGTCTTCGCAACTAGAAGCCCTAAAACAGGGAGAAAATTCATAAAATAATTATTGGGACTCCAGAGAAGAGTCATTGAGATTTCTATGACATTAGAATGCCAAGAAAAGGTTTAGAAAAAATTTTCAATTGGTACAGACAATTTTAGTCTGTTAAGCCAAACGGAGGGCATTTTAGTCATTTCGTCTTCAGAGATGATTTTTGGCCTACTTGTCCAGTTAAGAAAATAATTATTATGATCTAAAATATGAATAAATATTACTAAAAATTGAATTGGAAATGAGTAGAAAAGAAAAGGAAAGAAAAATGAAAGAAATTAGGAATTATGACATCATATGATGTCATTAAACACTCTCCACCCAATCACAACTTGACAAGCCTCTTAAAAGGGATAAAAACTAAATAAAAATAAGATAAAATGAAAAACAATTCTGCACTCATCTTCCCCATTCAGCAGGCACACTTTTCTCTCAACCTCCATGAGTGTTGTTTCATCTCTTTCTTCCATTTCCCATGAATTCTCACTACTAAACCCTAAGCATCTTTCATTAAAACTTGTCTACACCTCTTGAAAAAGTGTTTGGCTACCAAGAAAAGCCAAGAAAGTGAAGGAAAATTTAAGATTGGATGAGGGAAAATTCTGCTCACACAAGGGTTAGTGCCTATTTCTTCTCTTTTTCTTTAGATTTTGTGCTAATAACATTATTTATGCTAGGAAATTGAGAAAATTGAATAAATATGTGCATGTTTGGGCCTCTACAAATTTTGGCAGTTGTATGGGGGGAAGTAGTTATGATTATTTTGATGGATTAAAGTGGATTAGAGGTGGTGTTTGAAGTGTATATGTAGAGTGATAATGAATTAGTATGTTTAATTGATGTATGTGCATGAATGGACATTTGAAAACTAGGGTTTGAGGCATGAAGTTAGGGTTTGCTTGTGTAATGGTATATTAACATTGTAATGGTCAATTAGTGACCATTTGAATGTGTGTGAGAAGGAATTGAAGTGATTAAGGATGTTGGAGTTGAACTTAGGCATGCTGACCTTGGTGACCTGTAGGACTGATTGTGAGTCCAGCAGGTTTGGGCAGCTATAAATGGAGTTGTATAGGTTCAATTGGTGTAAGGCCAATTAGACATGAAACTAGACAATAATGGCACAACTTTGGCGAAGAAACTCTGCCCAGAAAACCAAACTAAGTTGATCTAAAAATTACCCTAATCCGGGTGACTTGCATTTTGCCTGTGCAAAATAACCAAATGAACAGTATTTATTCATTTGGTCATAACTCAGTATAGAAAGGTCTAATTGACCTGAAATTTTACCAGCAGAAAGCTGAGACATAGTCCTACAACTTTCATGAAGAAGACAAATCCAAATTCTGATCATAACCTAGTCAAATTGCCAACCAAACATAGGTCACCAAATTTGGCAGAACCAAATTGCTCAGAAATTCTGGGTATAGGTCAATCCGGCCAGTTACGATAAAATGACCATAACTTGAGCTACAAAACTCCAAATGGAGTGATTCAAAAAAAGAAATGTATCTAGACACAATAAGGAACAACTTTTATGAAGACAATTTTGCCAAATTCCTATTGTACAAATGACCAATAGAACAGTAAACTTAGTACTTAAAATCTAAAAATTGTGAATAACTAATACTAAGCTTTGAAATGGTATTGGCAACTAATACCAACAACTTTAGAATGCAAAATGTAATATCTTGGTGAATTTAGGTTCAATAAATTTATTATGTATAAAAAAGTCAACAATTTGAGTGAATAGTAAGGTGAATAGTAATACAAAGACATAAAGTGTAAGAACTAAATTGTAGAGAAATTAAGGCATGAAATTTGGAATCCATGAAATGTTCATGGATTACTTGAAATGGCTAATTGAGATTTATACTCCTAACACCAATGGAATTCATAATATATTAGTAAAATAACTTGAAGTATGAAATGTTCTTTACATGAATGGATTGTCGAATGTATAAATGAGATAAAAGTACCATTTGGGATTTAAGTTCCCATCAAGAGAGAAAGGAAAAATGTTTTGAATACAATGGTACATGTGAACCATTGTTTAGAATTGAAATCATATAAATGATCAAATGAATGTATAAATTATAATTGAAATTTATCATGAAATAATGAAGTTATAAAACATAATATATTAATATTTAATGATATTATGTGCCCTTGTATTGTCTAGATATGTGTATCAGATTGGATAGTTTGGCATACCAATAGGGTATTGTTTTGGTAGTACTGCGAAAGGCTTTATGCCTGTATTCATGGCTTTATGCTCCTATTCATGGCTTTATGCTCGCACTCATGGCTTAATGCCCGATTATGTGATATCATGGCCTTTTAGCCATATTGACTGCATACATGATTGACGTTCTGCGTCCCATGGTATGACGGCCCGAGGCACCACAGTGTCCAGTGCCAACGACCCATTATCCAGTTTAGTCAGCCTGTCGTAGGTTACTTGGACAGTTTAATTTATTAAAATAAGTTATGAATATTAGCAAATAAAAATGCTAGAAAGTAAATGAATGAGAAGAAATTCTGAAATAAATTAGATTAGCTCCAAAAATTTGTTCCTTAGAATGATCTGAAATAAATTAAATTAGTTCTAAAAATTTTAAATATTACGAAATGATTGTAAACAACTTAGAAAGTATCAAGGAAGTGATAAAAAGACTAGTAGAAGAATTATAACTTAAATAATATTACAAATGTGACTTTCATAAGAATATAAGTATAAGTACAAATTTTAGATTTATTTGTACATTATACAAATGATTATAGTAAACTTATGACAAAAGAGATTCTAGAGAGCAACATAAATGACAAAAAATATACTGTATGGCAAATTTCATATGAACCCAGTAAAATTCTTGAGTATAAAAAATATGCTCTAATTATTTTTATTTGTATATATTATTTCTTGTTATATTATTGCACCACTGAGCAGCAATACTTAGCGCGATGGGTTTGTTTCCTCGCGCAAGTACTGAAGTTAAAGCCCAACGAATACTAAACAGAGATTTTGGTGTTCTGATCTGCAGAGTGTTCAAGGTTGTCACTTCCTCAGCAATGCATGTAGATAGGGCCCATATAGATCATATTATGTATTTTATACATTATAATTAGTTATTATTTGTAATGTAAACTATGAATTGTATGTTGAAATATAGATTATGGAACTGTAATTAATTTGTAGATCATGTAAATTATGAATTTATGTAATCAGTCTGTAAATTATGTAAATTAATGAAACTTGAGAATTTATATATATAAATTGTGCATGAATAGAAATGCATGGAAATGAATATGAAATTGAGATATGTGAATGAGATGTGAATTATGATATGGTTATGAGAATAATTGATAGATTTTTATTGTAAAATATTATTGAAAATTTCAAACAGGTAAATAGTAAAGTACGTCAATTGATAATAAAATAGGGAAAACTCTGCTAGTTTCTCCGTCTAAAAATAATTGATATTAAAATATAATGAGAACAAAATTTTTAAAGAATTAAAGTCAGATAAGTTAGGGTGCTCCGGCACCGAATGTATCACACTTTGCTCGGCTACACTGTAGTCGGGTGAAGGGTGTTACAGGCAGAGAGGAATATCATTGAGTGATAGCCTTCTCCCATTAAACTAAGACATTATCAATGAAAGAAAAAAAAAAGAAAGCACAAGAATATCCTTCACCTACAAACCTGAAGAAAAAAGAGAGCAAAATGAAATACGATTTTACTTTCTATCAGGAAGAGAGAGAAATGAGAAGGGCAAGGTGTTCAAGATAAATAAAGTTGAAAAAGTAAGAATGGAATTATATACATTGGAGGAGAGAGAAGAGAGGGAACCTGGACATGCTACAACAACCTTTAACCTTTAAATCATTTGTTGCAGGTTGTACGGGGTTTAAAGTGATATTTACAATAATTTATAAGATTTTAAGTAAAATTTTAAAATTTATGTATCATAATGTTATCAATATTAAAATTATGTACCACGAATGAAATTTACCTAATAATATTTAGAGAAAATCCGTGGACGTAGCAATACTAAAAAAATTTTGTTTATTTTATATATATATAAATAAATAATTTTTAACATAATTTTAAAATGAATAAATAATTTGCTTAATCTCTTTTTAAATAATTAATAAAAAAATTTAATAAATGAGCTATCAATTTGAAGGAGTTAAAATATGAAATTAAATCCTTAATAAAAAAAATACCCTTTAATAAAAAAAAAAAAAGTTGTAAACAAGAACCTAGAGGGAAGAAGAAAAGCAAACTTGAGAAAGTCTGGTTGGTTCTGTCAGATGGCCTCCTCTTCTTCTTCCCATGACACACGCATTCCTTTCCTCTCGGACTCAGACCCTGGTATTTCTTTTTTCTTCTCTATTTGCTAAAATATTTCTTCTCAATTCTCAACAAAAAGCTTTAATTTTCTTCCCTTTCATTTCATTATTAGTGTAGCTGATTTCCCACTTATCAAATTTTGCCTCTAATTGTAGATTATCCTATTTATTTTGTTTGATTAACTAGAAAATTGTTATCAATTTCGTCCTATGGAATCATAGGAAACGGAAAATTTTCAATTACTGAATAACCATGAATTTCTTAAGCGAAGTCCAGAAGATCAAATGTTTATTATTATTGTTTTTTTGGTTTGAAGATTAAAATTTTGAGAGCTGTTGGTTTTTAATTCGAATAGGTGCTAAACCCCTAGACCATGAAGCCCAATCATCACTGGTTCCTGTTCATCTTGTTACTGAGGCTTCTCAACTTCCAGCTGAATTCCTTAACCCTTCACCTGAGCGGCAATTGATCATTGGGTTTGATTGTGAGGGTGTTGACCTGTGTTGCCATGGAACTCTTTGTATTATGCAGGTAAAAATTGTATATTTCTTTTATCTTCTGTTTGGTTGCCATCTTGGAATAGGATTAAATTCTATTATTGGGTGTGCAAATTTTTTTTTTTTTTGAGAATTTATGTAATTTGTTTACGCTCACCGATGCAACTTAAGTAACATCCCTTATGAGATTCTACCTTTCATACTAGTAAATTTTATGTTTTTTGCAGCTTGCTTTTCCAGATGCCATATTTTTGGTTGATGCCATTCAGGGTGGAGATATGCTTATGAAAGCCTGTAAGCCTGCACTTGAATCTGCTTACATCACAAAAATTATTCACGATTGCAAGCGAGACAGTGAGGTGTCTATTGATTTTCTCTACTTTGAGTTATAGCTTGTTTGATTACCATTATTTTCTGTTATTGCCATTCTTGATACCAATGTTGCTTTGTAGGCATTGTACTTTCAGTTTGGCATCAAGTTGCACAATATTTTTGATACCCAGGTAAGTGACTAGTGGAACTTATTTATGGAACTGCTATTTAGTTTATTATATAATTATTTTATCAATGCTGTTTCTTTCCTGACCAGCTGAGTACGCATATGAAATAGAGTATTGGAGTGTGTCGATTGTCGGCCTTATCTGGAACTTGGTTGTTCAACATGGGATGATTTTTAGTACTTATGTGAGCTTGAGCACATGTTCTTAGAATTAAAAATAGTATTACAAGTCACGTAAAAATATTTATGTTTTATTTTTGTCTTTTTTTGTTGATTATCCTTGGATGCATGGCCAGATTTAGGCAGCAAATAAGTCTGTTAGGGTTCAACCCTAATTCATCCTCTGAATGCAAGATTGAAAACAGATTTAGAGAATAGAAGTAGATGAGAAGAGAATTTAGATTTAGATGAGAAAAGAAAAGAGTAGAATCAGAGAGAGAGAAAGTCTGTTATTGATTCATTAATGGAATGAATGAATACAGATGAGGATCTTTCCTTTTATAGAGCAGATACACAACTGACTGTGACCAGATTCAGTTTTCCTTAACTGTGACCAGGTTGATTAATCGTGACCAGATTCAGTTCTTCCTTAACTGTGACCAGATTCAGTTCTCAACATTTCCCTCCAAAACATTCTCTACTAGATTATTCTGCCTAACATTATTATTTCTCTTCTTCCTTCTATAATATGTAACAATACCCCCCCCAAGACAATCTTCTTGTCCCCAAGAAGATTTGAAGTCAGGAAATTGGCTCTGGATAAAAGATTGATCTTCCCATGTAGCTTCCTCCTCAGGCAAATGAAGCCATTTAATGAGGCCTTGAAGGACCTGCTGCTGTTGCCTAGTTACAGTTCTTGTCTTCAACACCCTCTCAGGAGCTACCACAATCATGTCATCCTGAAAAGTGGGAAGATCTTGGACTACAACATTACTTTCACCTACTTTTCTCTTTAAGAGTGACACGTGAAAAACAGGATGAATGGATGCTGTGGGAGGTAACTTCAATTTATAAGCAACAAAACCCACTTTAGCCTCTACCTGGAATGGACCATAGAACCTTGCTGCTATCTTGAAATTCTTTCTTAGAGCCACTGATGTTTGTCTGTAGGGCTGCAACTTAAGGTAAACCCAGTCCCCTACTTCAAAAGTCCTCTCAGACCTCTTTTTATCTGCATACTGTTTCATCCTATTCTGAGCCATTAATAGATTGTCCCTAATTAGCTGAGACATGTGCTGCCTATCCTTCACAAAGTCAACAACAACACCTACAACAGTATTATCCAAAGGCAGAAATGTCAAGGGAGGTGGCTTGTAACCATAGAGAGCCTCAAATGGAGTCATTTTCAAGGAAGAATGATGGCTAGTATTATACCACCACTCGGCCAATGGTAACCACTTGGCCCAAGAATGTGGTTGTTGATAACAATTACACCTCAAGTACCCTTCCAGACTTTGGTTTAGCCTTTCAGACTGACCATCTGATTGGGGATGGTATGCTGAAGTATAAGCCAATTTGGTTCCCAACAACCTGAATAGTTCTTTCCAAAAAGAACTAGTAAAAATCTTATCTCTATCAGAGATAATAGTAATAGGACAACCATGTAATTTGAAGACAAAATCCAAGAATAATTTGGCAACATCAGAGGCAGAAAAGGGATGCTGAAGTGGCAAAAAGTGAGCATACTTAGTAAATTTGCAAATAACCACAAGAATGGTGTCTTTGCCTTTGGACTTTGGCAACTGCTCCACAAAGTCCATAGTGATGTGCTGCCAAGCTTGATGAGGAACAGGCAAGGGCTGTAACAGCCCAGGGGTGGCACAAGTCTCAACCTTACACCTGGCACAAACATCACTTCTTACCCACTCAACTACTGCCTTAAGCATCCCAGGCCAAAAGAAATGCCTGCTAAATCTCACTGCAGTAGCATTAATTCCTGAGTGTCCTCCTAAGTGTGAGTTGTGATAGAGAGCTAATAAATGCTCCCTCAAATGTCCTGTTCTGCCCACATAAAGTCTGTCTTTGTAAAACAACAATCCATCTTTCAAAGAGTACCCAGGATGTGCATTTGCATCAATAGAAAGGTGAGAAATTAAGTCATTAGCTTGCTTATCAGTAGCATAGCTATGAATTAATTGTGACATCCAAGTAGGTTGCAGAGAAGAAGAATGCAAGGCCAGGAAAGTAGCTTCCAAAGGTGCAGGTCTCCTAGACAAGGCATCTGCCACCTTATTATCCACCCCTCTTCTGTATAGGATTCTGTATTGCAGACCCAGCAATTTAGAAACCCCTCGAAGTTGCAAGTTAGTATGCAACCTCTGCTCTAACAAATGTTTGATACTTTCATGATCAGTCTTTATGAAAAAGGGTCCCTGTTCCAAGTAATGTCTCCATTTTGACACAAAGAAATGTTATAGCCAATAATTCCCTTTCATAAACTGATAAAGACCTTGTCCTAGGACCAAATGCCTTAGAAATGAAGGCAAGTGGATGCCCATCCTGCTGCAGCACAGCTCCCATACCCATACCACTAGCATCAGTCTCCACTATGAAAGATTTTGTAAAATTTGGCAAGGCTAACACAGGAGCTTGGGACATAGCAGCCCTAAGTTGCTCAAAGGCCTGTTGTGCTTTCTCATCTCATTGAAATGCATCTTTTTTGAGTAAATCAGTAAGGGGATTGCTAATTATTCCATAATGAGGAACAAATTTCCTATAGTAGCCAGTTAATCCCAAGAAACTCCTGAGTTCTTTAACTGATTTGGGAGTAGGCCAAGATATCATGGCTTGTATCTTAGTAGGATCAGTTGCTACACCTTTGCCAGAAATAATGTGTCCCAAATAATCAATCTCATGCTGCCCAAAAGAACACTTGCTAAGCTTAGCATACAGCTGCTGTTGTTGCAGGATTTTAAACACTGCTTCTAGGTGCTGCAAATGCTCTTTCCATGAAGAACTATATATCAAAATGTCATCAAAGAATACCAAAACAAACTTCCTCAGCAAAGATTGAAAAATGTGGTTCATAAGAGCTTGAAATGTGGCTGGAGCATTTGTCAACCCAAAAGGCATGACAGTAAACTCATAGTGCCCATGATGTGTTCTAAAGGCTGTCTTATGAACATCTGAGGGATTCATTCTAATTTGATGGTATCCAGCTTTCAAATCAATCTTAGAAAAGATTGAAGCACCATGAAGCTCATCTAGAAGATCATCTATAATAGGAATTGGAAATTTATCTTTAATGGTGAGATCATTCAATCTTCTGTAATCAACACAAAACCTCCATGAGCCATCTTTTTTCTTGACAAGCAACACTGGAGAAGCATAATGGTCAAGTATTCTACTGTGTATGACTCTACTCCCTAACATTTCTTTCACCAATTTTTCTATTTCAGTCTTTTGGAAGTGTGGATACCTGTATGGCCTGATATTAATAGGCTGAGCAGATGGCAGTAAAGGAATTGAGTGATTATGGCTTCTAAAAGGTGGCAACACTTTAGGATCCTCAAATATACAATGGAATTTGTCCAATAATAGTTGCAAATCCATAGGATAAGTAGTAGAGGATGAATTAGTTGCCATGGCGATTTCAAAGATTAGACCGTGACCTTGGAGAAATTTGTAGACAGAATAATGGGGTTTGAAAGTCTCCTCCCTTCTTATGAACTAGCTTACCACAGTTCATACAATTCAAAAGTGTTTGCTGTGGAGTAGCATCTGTGATTCCTTGCAATGTAATCATTGTACCAGCCCTGTGGAAACTAACTGAGGAACTCTCAAAGTCAAATAAAATTGGATTAAAAGTTTTCAGCCAATCAACTCCAAGTATTATATCAAAGCTCCCCATATCCAAAGAACTCAAGTCAAAACAGAAAGAATAATGATGCATTTTCCATTAAAATTTGGTGATACAAATCTTGGAAATTCTTACGCCATCACTACTTTTATCGCAAAAGCAGTCACATCTACTACAGCACCTTCAAATCCCTTGCTACTTTAACATCTAAGAAGCTATGAGTGCCAGAGTCAATTAAAATCAATAACTCCCTGTTCTTATGCTTCCCTAACACCCTTATAGTTTTTATCCCCTGTCTACCCTCAATAGCATGTACAGAAAGGGTTATCTCATCTACTTCTCCACTTCCATTTCCTTCCATAACATCATGCCACACTTCTTCCCCATCTTCCATATCCTCGCCTTGCATTTGAAATGCAGATTCCTCATATTCACAGATTGAATAGCCATCACAGATTTCATTGCTTACATTGATGACCAGGAAAGTACTTATCTCCACATTTAAAGCGGGCCTTGGTTGTCTAATGTTGTTGGAATTAGGTGCGATATTAGGATTTGGTCTAGTAGCGCTTTGTTGTGTGCTTGACTGGTTGCAAGTACTGGTTTTTGGGTGGAGATGGGCTTTTCAGTTATTATTTTGATCGAATTGGGTGGTTTGGGTGCATAAGGAAAATTTTGATAAGTTGGGGCAGATTTGTAAGGAAAAGATGATGATGATGGAACAAAGGAAGTTCTGCACTGCTCAGTAGGTTCTGGTGAAAGAATTAGGTTTCTTACTACAATTAAGTAGCTGTTCTTGAAATTTTGCAATTTCAAAAGCATGGGCAAGGCTAGTAGGTCTCATCATTCTCACCATAGGTCTAATGTCATCTCTCAATCCTCCAATGAAACCAGAAAGGAAATAGGCTTCTCCCAAACTAGGCATCACCCTTTCCAACCTTATTCTAATATCCTCAAACTTATCCAAGTATTCTTCAATAGATCTCTCTTGTCTCATCTTCATAAATTCTTCCACAATATCCTCTAGCCCTTCCTCTCTAAATCTTCCACACAATTCCCTTTCAAAATCATCCCAAGCATGAGGTCCATCCCCCTTTATCCAATTGTGATACCAGGCATCAGCCCTATCTATTAAAAACAGGCTAGCAATTCCTACCATTTGATCTTTAGGTACTCTATACACCTCAAAGTATTTGATACATTTCCTAACCCAAGCCCTAGGTTCCTTCCCATCAAATATCACTAATTTGACTTTAGGCAAGATCTTTGACATTCCTTCATTGTCTGCTGTAGATCCAGCATTATTATCTTCTTTCTGTTGCTGATTCCCATTCTCGTTTGGTTTGGGCAGAATTCCCTTCCCTCCGAGAGCAGCGATTCTGAGATCTAGCTACTTCATTTTCTCGAATTATTTCCTTACTTTTATCCATCATAACAACTGCAAACAAGGATCGCATCTCCTCCAAGATCTTGTCTGCATTTTACTTAATTTCTCCTCAATTCTTCCTTATCCTTCTTCGATACCTCTGCATAACCCTAATTGTTCCTCCAATTCAGCTATTTTAGCTGAATTAGTTGAATCTGAGTAACTACTCCAGATCTGGTCATCCCGCGATCGCGAATCACAATTGCAGATCTAATCCCGTCGTAACCTTGCTCTGATACCAAATTGTTAGGGTTCAACCCTAATTCATCCTCTGAATGCAAGATTGAAAACGGATTTAGAGAATAGAAGTAGATGAGAAGAGAATTTAGATTTAGATGAGAAAAGAAAAGAGTAGAATCAGAGAGAGAGAAAGTCTGTTATTGATTCATTAATGGAATGAATGAATACAGATGAGGATCTTTCCTTTTATAGAGCAGATACACAACTGACTGTGACCAGATTCAGTTTTCCTTAACTGTGACCAGGTTCAGTTAACTGTGACCAGATTCAGTTCTTCCTTAACTGTGACCAGATTCAGTTCTCAATATTTCCCTCCAAAACATTCTCTAGTAGATTATTCTGCCTAACATTATTATTTCTCTTCTTCCTTCTATAATATGTAACAAAGTCTTATCTAGAAATTGTTTTAACAAGGGCTGATCTTCAATTAATGCTTTGACATTGATGTCTCTGAGACTTTTTGAGAACAATTGCTAAATTATATGTCAATTATCGTCCTTGTATAGTTATACTTATAATGGTAATGAATATTGTTGCTTTAGAGCTGTCATTTGACGTGCATGCATGTTTATCACTTTGTTTGCATGTAGATTGCTTATTCTCTGATAGAGGAGCAAGAAGGACGGACTAGATTGCCGGATGACTATATATCTTTTGTTGGCCTCCTTGCAGATCCACGCTATTGTGGTATTTTATATGCCGTGGTATCCATTTGAAATTTTTTTGAGGACGTGTAACTTTATGCTAGTTGCTGGACTATTCGGAGTTCATACAAATTTGTTTGATACTCACTGAAGGTCTTTGATGAATCTTTCTGTAAATTTCTCCTAAGTGTTTGTAGCATTGCCTTGAAGCCTTTCTTTTCGTGTAGTTGTATAAGTATGGCTTGATTTCATACAGTTTACTTGCACTGCTAATGGCTGTGCTGTTTAAGATTAATCACTCCCTGGGAGACCTCACCTGACTGAGAAGTGGTTTAGAAAAAATAGGGAACAGGACTTGTGGAATTTTTTCAATGCACTTGAATTTGAATTGAGAGGGATTATGGGATTAAAACTCTTTTCAATTGAGTAGTATTTTCTAGATAGGAGTTTCAGAGTGGAAAAATGACTCCTGTAAAAGCCCCTATCTTTATATACGTCCAACAGCATTTAGTTTTATGATGTATGTTAGTCATATTTTCCTTTTTCCAAGGAGTGTTGGGGAGGTATCTATAGCCCAAAAATATGTTCATGCTACAAAATTAATATTCTTCATCTATCCATTGATCCAGGATTCCTTAGCATGTCTGTGCTTCAATTAAATTAGATTCTCTATTGTTGACTTCTTAAGATGAAGATTCTATCTTTTTTTTTTCTTACTTTCATTTCCCCCCTTGCTTTTCTTTTAAATTTGTAATAGCATATTTTTCTCAATAATTGATTGCAATGAAGTCTAATATTGTTCTTTTTTCTAGAAAGAAAAATGAACCATAAGTTGGGTGATGTTCTCATGCTTCCTGCTTTGAACCAGACATTGTAAATTGGTTGGATTTTGGACCAGTATTATAAACCAGTGAATTTAATTTGTTCAGCTTTCACCTTTGCTTGGATTAATACATTAAGTATTTGAATGTAGGCATATCATATTTGGAGAAGGAAGAGGTTCGTGTGCTCCTTCGACAGGTTAATCTAGACTTCTCGTTTTTCTTGTGGAGCTTGCTTTTATGTAGTTACTCTTAATTTAAGTCACTGCAACATTGCTTTGCAATGTTTTCAAGCATATGTTTGACATATATTTTGACTTTTCCATTATTATCAGGATCCTAATTTCTGGATGTATAGACCATTGTCCAACATGATGATCCGTGCGGCTTCAGATGATGTTCGATTTCTTCTTTATATCTATCATAAAATGATGAAGAAACTAAACCCAAGATCCTTATGGTACCTAGCAGTTCGCAGTGCTCTGCATTGCCGATGTTTCTGCATCAATGACAATGATTTTGCTGATTGGCCATCTGTCCCTCCCATTCCAGGTTCTATATTTAACTGGCCTTGCAAGTATATTTACGACTTCTTCTTTTGGGTTAAATGAAATCTCTCCACCCCCCCTCCCCCTCCCCCTGCCCCTCTATCCTCTTTTTCCTCTTCCCTCTCTCTTTGGTTTTCAGGGTTTTTTAATCAAGGGTTAGGGGAAAAAAGACTGTTCTGAAACTGAAAAAAAAAAAATCTAAGATAATTGGTTAGTCAAAACTGATAACAGATGTATTATTATTTATAGTGGTGGAATTTTTATGGGGTAAATTATTATCTAGTCCATCGATTATGTTAAAATTAATGATTTCGTCCTTGTATTTTAAAAAATATATGATTTAGTCTTTCACATTTGATTCTGTTAACTATTTGGTCCTTCTGTCCAGTTTTGTTAATTTAACCGTTAGTCAAGAGACTAAAAGGTGGTCAATACGGGACAAAAGTGTTAATAATGGGAAAAACTCAAGGACAAACTTGTTTATCATTAATGGTAAAAGTTGAGAAAAATAAATAAAGGAACGACAATATATGACAAAACCAAAACTTAGGGACTAACTAATGTTTTTTCAAAATATGAGGATCACATCATTAATTTCGCTGTAATACAAGGACTAAATAGTAATTTTCCTTATTTTTTCAATGAAATAAAAACAAAATAATTTGCAGTTTTAATTTGTAAATGAAATAATAATCTATAAATCACCAATGAAAATGAATTCTATATATGAATAATGTAAATCATAATATATATGAATCATCAGTAAAAACCAATTAACTAATCAATTGGTTAACCGATATTTGGGTTTGCTTTTAAAAGTTATTTTCAGCTGACAAAACCATGTGCTCCTTATTCTTTGCTTCAAAAAAGATATGTCCCTTATAATTCTGAATTTGTAATGCAATGAAAGATTAGATTATGATAGATGAATAAATTCCTAAATTTCAGAGAGGGCAGGCTATTTATAAGCTTGAAGGCTGAAGCTACCATGTCAACAATGAGTATATATAAATAGGCTACCTAGTGATATTAACCCTCCAGTCATGGAACATTTTTGTCAATAAGGCATGTAAAAGTGCTTTACTTTTTAATTGAATACTGGTCTGGATATGTTTTGTCTGTGTAGATAACCTTATAGCAGAGGGTAATAATCCTGAGGAGGAAATCCTTTCAGTTCTCGATGTTCCCCCTGGAAAGATGGGACGTGTTATTGGAAGACGAGGGGCCTCCATTGTGTCAATAAAGGAATCTTGCAAGTAAATTCCTCTCATTCTCTCATTCAATGCTTCACATTTTCACATGCATGTCCTATGTTGGCAATTTGGTTATCTTGTTCTTTACATCAAGATCATATATTTACAGTGCGGAAATTTTCACTGGGGGTGCAAAGGGTCCACCAGACAAGGTACGTCTCATAATTTATGAAACTTGACATGACATCTAACTGCCATATGATCTATTCGCACAAATTGGTGGTTGTCTCATCTGCAATTCAGTATGTTATTATTACAACTTTTAAGAACGATAAGTTTGTAAAAATGTGATAAGAGTAAAGAATCAAGCAAGTTGAGAAATCACAAATTGAAAGGCAAAAAAATATTGGCAACTAGAAAGGAGAGGAATTTATTTATAAAACAGAGAAAATTCCAGGTGAATACAAGATATAAGCATATCCCACTGTTATGACTAAGTAGTTGGCGAATGATATAAATAGCTCTTTGCATTGTAATTGATAGGAATCATCAAATCAACAATACAACAGTTATTTCCTCTCTCTCTCTCTCTCTCTCTCTCTCTTCTTCTTCTTCTTTTCTAATTCTGGTGTTCTGGTGTTCTGAGATTTTGCTATGTAACAGACTGGTATCAGAGCTGTTAGATCAATGGACAACATTTATGGCAGATTACTCTTCCCAAATACCAAGTCCTTCTATTCTTCTCTCTTCCTCTCTTCTTTCCTCCAATTCTCCTTCTTCTCTGAGATCTTTGTCTTCTCTCTATTCTTCTTCTTCTTCTTCTTCTTCCCTAAAATTTCTTCCCTTTCTTCCCCTTATTTCTTCTTCCTTCTTTATTCTTCCTGTCAGTTCTTTTCTTTAAGGTACAAACCCTAAAGTTAGGGTTTTGGTGGGAGTTCGTATTTTCTTCAATTTCTTGAAATCTTCTTTCTTCCTCAAAATTTCTGCTTTCCGAGAATTAGATCTATGTTCTTTCTTGTTTTCTTTGTTTCTTGAAATTCTTGAAACTCCATATCATACTGAAACCCCGTTCTTGAAGTTCTTGGGTTTTACTGCATTACTGTCTCAATAAAGACTAATCTATGGGGTCTATGGTGGTTAGTTCCGAGTTGTTTAGGGTTGCTGAATTGGAAGAAAGAATTAGGGTTATGCAGGAGAATGTGGATGGGAAATTTAATTCAATAGAGGAAAGATTTAATGTGCTGAAAGGGAAATTGGATCTATTTTCTGCTGATAACAATGCATTGAGGGAGGATTTGAGATCTTTCATGATTACATTCGTAAAGGAGAAAGAGAAGGTCCCTACCGTGGATAAATTGGATCGAGTCTCTGTTTACAACAATGCACTGAGGGAGGATTTGAGATCTTTCATGAATAAATTTGTAAGGGAAAAAGGCAAGGAGGTCTCTACTGAGGGTATTGGAGGTAGGGGAGCCGAAAGTAGTGGTTTGCTAATATTTCCAAAGGATCCGGCTAATCCACAAATGAAAGATCAAAGCAATATTGATAATATTGCTACTGTTGAAGAATTTCTGAGTGCAGAATCCATAACCCTTGGAGCTGATGAAGACATGATAGATCACCAAGGAAAATTTAAGCAAAAAATAGAGAAAGAAATAGAGGAATTTCTTGAGGATGATTGTGGAATGTTTTCTCAAATCCAAGAAGCAATTTACATTGATTTTGGGATTAAAGATGTTCATGAACAGAATTTTGAAGAAAGAAATTCAGAATTTCTTGAGCATTGTGTTGTGAAGGAAGTCCAAAATTTCCATCATGGCTTTCAGCATGTGTTAACCAACCAAAATGAGGTTCTTGTTGCTGGAGTTCGAGAAATGGAGTGGGATGCCATCGAATTGCCTTTTTCAGCTTAGAAAATTTGCTCTTGTCACACGAAAATTTTGCTGGAAAATGCAATTTCTTGGTGCAATGGGGATGAATTGATCTTACCAAATCAAAAGGACCAAGATTACAAGTTCTATTCTTGTGTATTCTTAATTTTCATGGAGGATAAATGGGAGAAATCGAGAAGGCTGAAGAAAAAATTAATCTTGAAGGGAGCTGCATTTGTAATTCTTAAAGAAGATGAATTTGAAAGATGGAGAAGGCAGAGAAAGAAAAGGAAATATGAGGAAAGAAAGTACAATTTCAGTATATTAGTTTTGAACATTACAATTCATTAGAGAACTTAAAATTGTAGCAGGTGCTTTATAATTGCAATATGTTTTTGCTGATTATACTTCCTTTCTTCATTCTTGAGAACAAGAATGATTTCAAGAGGTGGGGAATGTTATAACTAAGTAGTTAGTGAATGATATAAATAGCTCTTTGCATTGTAATTGATAGGAATCATCAAATCAACAATACAACAGTTATTTCCTCTCTCTAATTGTTCTCTCTCTCTCTCTCTCTCTCTTCTTCTTCTTCTAATTCTGGTGTTATGGTGTTCTGAGATTTTGCTATGTGACACCCACACACCCCAGCAGCACTCTACTGCCCTAAGCTATTACATGCAAGAAAGAAATAAAATTCTCATAATCCTCTCTCTATTCTCTTCTACCCTATATATTTCTTCATGTTGTTGTTGTTGTCATATGGTTGCCGAAATTCCCTCCAACAAACTGATACTGCGATGGTCCTTTGGTGTCGAAATTCCCTCTTAACAAACTTGTGCTAAGGTTTACTGTCTTATCCTCCAAATTCTTTTTGTCCCTTCTGGTATATACCAGCCAATTTTTCTTCTTCCTTCCTTTAGGCTCAGGTGGAAATTTTTTTGCATCATTGCCGCGTACTGAAATAGCAACCTTTTCCTCAAGGCTAAAATCTGGAAATTGACCTTGACAGTTAGATTCATCCAACCAAGTAGCTTCATCAAGTGGGTGCCCTTGCCATTGAATCAACAACTGTGGAATTGAGTTCCCGTCCTTTTCAACAGTCCATCGTGCTATTATAGCTTCAGGAAGAATGGGAAGAAGTTCCTCAATAGCCATTTCAGTAGGGAGGGATGGTATAACATCATGATTTCCCACAACCTTCTTCAGTTGAGACACATGGAATACAGGATGTATTTTAGCAGTAGAAGGAAGTTGAAGACAGTAAGCTACCTCACCTATCTTGTCAAGTATTAGGAAAGGTCCATAAAAGCAAGGTGCTAGCTTTGGACTAACCCGAGTGAACTGTTTGCTGCTTGTAAGGTCGAAGTTTTAGGAAGACTTTGTCTCCAATTTGATAAGAGACATCTCTCCTTTTGGCATTAGCTTGTTTGGCCATCTGGTGTTAAGCTTGCTCAAGATTATATTTCAATTGCTTTAATATCTCATCTCTATCAAGCAAGGCATTAGAGACAGCGTCCACTCTAGTTTCTCCTGTAAAAAACTTGGTAGAGTAGGTGGATGTTTACCATAGACAAGCTGATATGTTGTTTGTTTGGCTGCCCCTTGAAAGCTGGTGTTGTACTAGTTTTTAGCCCAATGTAACCAATTAACCCAAATTTTGGACTGTTCAGATGCAAAACAACGAAGGTATTGCTCAACACTTCTATTTAAGTCTTCTGTTTGACCGTCAGTTTGGGATGATAAGCTGAACTCATTCGAAGTTGAGTCCCCATTAATCTGAAAATTTCAATCCAAAAATGACAAATAAAAATGGGATCGCAATCACTAACTAATGATCGAGGAATGCCATGGAGTTTTACAATTTCCTGAACAAACAATTCAGTAACACTACAGGCTGTAAAAGGATGGCAAAGAGGCAAAGTCCATATTTGGAGAGACGATCAACCAGTACCAAAATACAATTCATGCCATGAGATTTACGTAATCTAGTTATGAAGTCAAGTGAAAGATCCTTCCATATCCCTTGTGGAATTGGCAATGGTTGGAGGAGACCAACCGGTGATAAGACTTCATATTTATGTCGTTGGCAAGTAAGGCAGGAAGCAACAAATTGTCGAATAGATTTCATCATGCCCTTCCAATATAAGCCTGAAGCTATCCTTCTATGAGTGCGAAAAGCACCTGAATGACCCCCTGTAGGAGTAGAATGGAATTCTGTCATCAATCATGGAATCCAAGGAGAATTAGTTGGCACCACCAATCGCCCTTTGTAAAATAAATTCTCTTGAATGATAGAGAAAGGAGGGTGAGCATTAGGATCTGGATGAAGAGCAACAAGAATAGGTCTCAAATATGGATAAGCTTGAACTTCCTCTGCTAAATTATCCAAATCCATCCATTGAGGACGGCTCATGGCTGAAAGTTGAAGTGACTCATCTTCCATACGCCTAGATAAGGCATCAGCTGCTGTATTGCTTTTTCAAGGCTTATATTCAATGTTGAAACGATAACCCAGTAATTCAGAGAGCCAACATTGCTGTGCAGTGGTAACAATCTGTTGTTCTAATAAGTGTTTGAGGCTTCTTTGATCAGTTCAAACTAGAAATTTCTTGCCGAGAAGATAGGGTCGCCAATGATGAATAGCTAACACCAATGCCATTAACTCTTTTTCATAAGCTGAGAGAGATAAGGTCTGAGGGGTTAGAGATTTACTGAAATAGGCCATAGGTCGCCCTTCCTGCATAAGTACTGCACCCACACCTGCACCTGAAGCATCGCACTCAATTTCGAAAGATTTTTGAAAATTAGGCGAAAGAAGAAGAGGAGTTGAGACCATAGTTTGCTCGAGTGTATCAAAAGCATTTTGAGCTTCATTAGACCAAAAAAAATTTTGTTGTGCTTCCTTAGTAGTGAGGGCAGTATGTGGCTTGGCTATCTTGCGATGCCCTTGAATAAATCGGTGGTGATAGCCTGTCAATCCCAAAAATCCACGAACTGCTCTAACAGTTTTTGGAGTAGGCCATCTAACAACTGCTGAAATTTTGGTTGGATCCATGGCAACTCCAGAATGGGAAATAACATGCCCCAAATATTCAATAGTACGACGATCCAGAGAACATTTTGTTTTTGTTAGCAGTAAATTGATGTTGCCGCAATGTGAGCAAGACAAGTTCTAGGTGATGAAGATGATCTGACCAAGTGTTGCTATAGATGAGTATATCATCGAAGAAGACGAACAAATCGTCTCAAAAAGGGCCAGAATGTTGAATTTCAGCGGCGTTGATTTCCACATGACCCATATCTTCCTCATCCTTTGCGGCAATCAGTGTTCCGAGGGACTTGTTGGGGCACTAATGAAGGGGTGAATAGAGTTACATCTAAAACGAAGTCCTTTAGCCCTCAAGTCTTGGTATTCTTGGTGAGAGTATTGACGAGTGGAGCATGTTCTTGAGGTGAGAGCAGTGTTTTGAGGTTTAGTAAAAGAAGCTGATGCAACTGTGGACCAGGTTTGTGGAGAGTTGGAGTTGGGCTTAGTGGAAGTAGAGCCCGAAGACAATACAGAAGTGGATGGGGTAGAGTGGGTTTTAGACCAAGGAAAAGAAGCCCTAGAGCCAACTTTATGAGAATTTATCTTCCTCCCCAAATCAGGTGAACCGGCGAACAAACGAGGATGGGTAACTTGTAGCTCTTATTCAACTTCTATAGTAGAGGCCATGGCACGAGCTAAGTCAGTCGCCTCATGACTGAATAGTAGATCCCGAATTTGTTCTAGCAACCCATTGAGAAAAAACCCAAGATAAGGTTGGTTGGATAGATTAGGGACATGCGTAACTCTGGCAATAAAGTCTTCAATATATTCAGATACAGAGACGGTCTGTTTGACTGCCGCGAGGTGTTCAGGAGGGCTGGATAACATATCAGTCCCATATGTTGAAAGAAGTTATGAAGAAAATTGAGGAAAAGTGAGTTGCGGATGCCATTGATGAAGCCACCTCAATCAATGTAATCTGTTACCCTGCATGCAGATTAAAGCCATAGAAATTTTTCTATCTTCTCAAGTTCCATGAATCTCGAAATAGTGCTCAGCACGGGTTAGCCATCCCAACGGGTCTTCGCCCTCAAACATGGAAAGCTCAAGCTGTTTAGGAAAAATGGCTGATTCATCTAGTTTTTGGATAACAGGAGGAGGGCGTTGTGCAGAGCCCTCTGCAGTGGGTTCACAGCCTGGAGTTAAAGGATTAGAAATCTCCCCTTCTTCAAAAGTGTTTCTGCCCCTAGCGATGGTGGCCAAAAGATTTTCAATAGCAGATAACTTGGAATGGATTTGATCATGGTCAATGCATCAGTTAGAGACATCATCTTCTAAAATTGCTAGATTCTTCTCTACCGTTTTGCATGCGAGATTCCATTCTGGTTTGTGGCATTCGCCGGCAGGTTGGACCAATTGATAGAGTAAAGAATCAAGCAAGTTGAGAAATCACAAATTAAAGAGCAGAAAAATATTGGCAACTGGAAAAGAGAGGAATTTATTTATAAAACAGGGAAAATTCGAGGTGAATACAAAATATAAGAATATTCCACATACACCCCAGCAACACTCTACTGCCCTAAGCTATTACAAGCAAGAAAGAAATACAATTCTCATGATCCTCTCTCTATTCTCTTCTACCCTATATATTTCTCCATGTTGTTGTTGTTGTTGTTGTTGTCATATGGCTACCGAAATTCCCTCCAACAAACTGGTACTGCACTGGTCCTTTGGTGCCGAGATTCCCTCTAACAAACTTGTGCCGAGGTTTCCCATCTTATCCTCCAAATTCTTTTTGTCCCTTCTGATATGTGCCAGCAAATTTCTCTTCTTCCTTCCTTTAGGTTGAGGTGGAAATTTTTTTGCATCAAAATGTAACAACAAATTAGTTTTAACTGTTGGATTCCTAGATTCCGGAGCCGTATATAAGAGTTTGAATTTAGTTGTAGTTCAGGATTTATATAATATCACATTAGTTTTATTCCATTCTAGTATCTAATGTTGTTAATATTCTTGTAGGTATTCATAATTGGACCAGTGAAACAGGTAAGGAAAGCGGAGGCTATGTTGAGGGGGAGAATGCTGGACATGTTTTAGGGAACATTGATTGTCAAGCATCTCAACTGAATCTTCAGAACAAATACAAGTTCCCATGCATCGAATTCGCAGCTTAAATTTTCTCCCTTTCTGATTTACCATGAAAATCATTTGCACTTTTTATGTGGATGCTGGTTTGATACAGATACCAAAACTTATGTTGTTTGAGGCAATGAAGAAAATTTGAAAGCTAAACATCAGTTGCAAACCCTGCACTTGTAAAGGGGTTCCAAATGAGTCATGGTAGAAAAGTTTGTCACTGAAGGAGCTTAACCCATTAAAATCCAGATTTAGCTTACATTAAAATCTATTGCAGACTTATATCACACTAATCCAAGAAGATCAGCTACCATAACATCGCATTCCAAACGTGTTAAATTATCTTAAGATGTTGATTTCGTTGTAGTAACTTAAACGATTGATTGAGCCATCAGGTCATGGGTTGAACCCCAGCAAGACCATTTGTGCTGATGGCTTTTAGAAAAACTCGTTTGCTTGAGGCTGATCCACAGATGCGGATCTAACTAGCAAAGTCGGAGTGGAATTTAAATATCGTTTTTAAATAAGTGGATGCCATTGTTTGGTTCTGGCCCTCTGTCAAAAATTCTTCCGCGACCAATCCACATGACATTAAAACCTGGAGTCCGCATTTCCCTTTTCTATGCCTGTTAAGCCGCGTGCTTTTCTAAATTTTGTTTTAAGCCCCCCTTGACAACAGCTTATGAAATAGCATTTAATATTTTAACCTCAATTAGTTCACTACATCGTTTATTTTTACTATTTGTTTGGCATAATATTTATATTAAAATTTAAAAATTAAAAAAATAATTTATGAAAAATTAACTCTCCTATCTTTCAGAAGTTAAAGAGGAACATTTTGACTTAAATTAACAAAATAATATAAAATTTTTATATTTAATAATTATTTTTATTATTATTTTTATTAAATATTTCTACTTTAAATTAATATATAAATAATTAATTATTAATAATTAATATTTAATAACTAATACTTAATAAAATGGTTAATAACTGCTAAAATAGTTAGCTACAACTAAAAACGACTAGTATTGCTTAACAATGCCTAAATTACTATGACCGGACTTCACAAGGATGCTATTTATGCTGTAGGAGGAATACAATGCGTCGCATGATGATTAGATGAGCACTTGATATGATGGTCCAGGCAAGCAGTCCATGAAGCAAAGTAACAACTGGCAACAAAGACGAATCATTTCTGATTCCACTAGCAAGCCCGATTTGAATGCTACAGGAACACAGTATATCAATCACCTTGCTTGGAATTGTTTAATGAGGTTTTCCTCGTGCCTAATCAACAGCGGAAATTGAAATTACAGATCTACCATTACAAACGTGGTCACCAAAGCCCGTGACTGCATAAGGACGCTATTTATGTAATCAATTGAACATAAACAGTCTTGTAAAAGTACTCTCACTCATGACGGATACATAATCAAATCACTATTGTTTTCATTTATGAACACGACTTGGCACACAAATATGCTCAACATATCAAATTTTCTTTGCCAAATGGGCAAAAGAATATTGAGAAGATAATCAGGGACAAAATGTCAACTGTATAGAAAAAAATTTACTTCTTAAAACTACCAAGTTGGTATTGTTGGCTGCTGAGGCTTGAGAAGAAATCTGAATCCAATGCCTGTGACTCTGAAGATGTAAACGCAGATCTACCAAGACCAGACCCTGTGCCCATGGCTCTTCCCATATAGAGAGAAGCTGGCGGTCCCTTGTCCTTTTCATCTTTTCCATCACTCAGATCACCAACGACACCAACATCCACTAGTGATACTTTCTTAGCTGCAAGTTGGTTCAAATGGCAAGACACTTAGAAACAGGCCTCCAAGTAAAGCTACATACAACACTAGATGTGCAGGGGCAAAACTAGAGAGAGAGAGGGGTGGGGGGTTGTGTGGGGTGCAAAAATAAATACTAAAAAGAAACTAAATGAAACCTTGATAATAATGCGGGGACAAAAATAAAAATATAAAATATTGAGAGATCATAATTACATAATATAAAAAATATGAATGAAATTTTACATAAAAGTGTATGGGTCAAAAAAAAAAAAATTAAAGGCCAAACAATAGTTTTTTTGAAAAACTACACTAAAATTTATAGGTAAAATTTTAATTTTAAAAATTTTTTTGGGAGGCAAACGATAATTTTTTAAAAAATATATTCAAATTTGTGTAAAAATTTAATTTTAAAAACTTTTGGGGCCTCTACCAAGTTCCGCCCCTGAGGATGTGCATATGTAAACACTATGAAGTGGTGTAAATGCTAATGGAGACAGATGGGCATGCATAGAGATTAGAGACAGCTGGACAAGAATATCAAGAATCAAAGTGTTGTATCTAGAAACCAATAAGAGAACAGTTTGCTAACAAGAGTAACTACTGGAAGGATGCTAGTGTATACACGCAAACACCGGTAAGTATCAAGTAGAACACATATCGAAGCATGCATGTGCATACAGACAGTCTTCCAGAATGATAGTGCTTTGTCCAGGAGCCTACACAAAATGAATTTCTAATGAATAGAAATATACTTACGAGCAGATATATTGAGATCAATCAGTCCACGGCTTAATGAATCTGACCATATTCCAGACTTGACCTGGAAAGTCTCCTTCTTTGGTGTAGGCTTGGAGTCTGAAGCATTCAAATTCAAATCATTAAGGCCGCCACCATTTATAGGATCTTTTGCAGGTTCAGTAGAAGCTGAATTGGACCTAGAAGAGAATGCACCAAAAAGATCAGATCCATCAAAATTGTTCAATGGAACTGCAGCAAATGGATCAACGATGTTATTGTTTGTTGAATCAGATTTTTGGTCCTTGGTTTCTGGTTGCACAACTGGATCAGCACTGGAAAATAAATCAACCGCTGGAGGAACTGCAGGAGGAATGACAGACTGGGAAGCAAACAGATCAACCTGAGTCTGCTCAAATGATCATAAAAAAAAAATATTAGTGAAGAATAATTTAGCACCTATTGAGGGACGGTCCAAATTTTAAACAAGTATGATCAGGAGCCTCTAGGATTTCAATTAATTTAATGAATTATAACAAATTTAATAATAATAATAATAATAATAATAATAATAATAAATCCTTTCAGGGAATGGTTGATCTGCCAGAAATCCAGAAAATATGGTTAACCCTCATTTCTTTTGCTTTTGTTCATTAATTCACTCATCCTCAAGATAAAATAAATGGGCATCTCTCTGTGTCACACTATGACACTAAAAACTCAATAAATGACAACTGGAAAACGAGGAGGCGGGATAGGCATCAACAAATTATCCCATTTTTTTCAAAGAATTTGGCTCAGTGGACAATAGAGTCTTTTCATCAGTGATTTTTTCATTTTTGATTTTTGAAATTGCATGCCATTTATATCATCCAACCAAAAACAGTTGACAGCTTTCTCAAATTGCAAATGGGCATAAGAGAGCTAGAATACCATATTTAATTTCATTTTCAGAAATTAGGATTACTGACCTGAGACTGAGTACTTGCTCCCTTTTCTACTTGGGGAGGTGCTGATACAAAAGTTGCATCAGCGAACAGATCAACCTCTGATGAATTGCCATTCATGGTTGATGTCTCTGTGGAAACAGATGTTGGTGCATCCATGAGGCCGCCAATCAGACTTTCTCCAAACAGATCAACTTGATTAGAAGTTTCAGCAGCTGTCTCTGTCAAATAGGATAAATCACAAATATAGTGAGAAATGTATCGGCAAGCATGACATATGTATGAACTGCATGACAATGAATAAGTACAATATAAATGAGACATCAACATTGTACGGCAACACACTGAGTTCTAAATTTTTATTAACTGTAAATTTCTTACAAGAGAGCGTGCAATGTACGTATACTATCACCTTGTTTGGAACAAAAAATCATGTTACAAAATTCAACTCAATTAATTTAAGAAAGAATTCACATGTTTGGAATAACTCTTAAAATGATAGAATTCAATTGAATTTTAGTGTTTGCAATAACTGAGAAGTGATTTGAATTTATGCAACTTCCTATGTAACCTCTATTAAGAATATTACAAAGTTGCTTTCGAGGGTTATTTTTTTTGCCTTTTCAATTATGGGCCCCACCAACACTAAACCTAATGAATTAAATTGTTGTAAACTCACTCCATTTTTTTTAGTGATTTCCTATCGTTGCAAAATGGTTCTTTTAAGAAATATTCTTTCCCTTAAAAGAGATTTTCTAACATGAAAACTGAGCAAATAGAATAAGATAGAATAGAATAGAATAGAATAGAATTCTTGCATAAGACATACAAACATATTGTAGAAATTATTAATTTGTTACCACCTTCCAAGGCTATGCGTTCAAAATCTCTGCTTAATTATATCAAGGAAAAAATTTTAAGTGTTCATCTATTTTGTCCGTTCTCTCTTCCTCCTAGTCAATGCTATAACAAATGTGATATCCTTGCTAAATGAGAAGGCTCAAAGGTGTTCTTTTTGTCTTCTCCTAGCCCCAGGATAGAGTTTTTTTTCTTTTTACAAAAATAAAAATAAAAATTATTGTCCAATGCCTCCAATTTGAGAGTTAGCAAAAATGGACTTTATCTGTTTACATTTGATATTTCAAGTTTGTGCATCTGCAACAGCTATACCAAGCAAGCATGGAAGTGTGTTGTCATCTCATGAAAAAAAGTTTATAAAGGATGCCATAAACAGGCTATGAATAGTGCATTAGCACGTAATAGTGCTGACTGCAGAAACAGATGATATACCCAACAAAATTAGCAAATATATGCATCAAACATTCTCTTTGAAATAAGAAATTACTCAGAAAACTTACTAGAGCTGGAAGTTCCCCTGGGATCAAAATCATCATCGAAGTCATCATCATAGGTATTTGAAGGGGCATTTGCATGTTGGGAAGGAACTGAATTGTTTTTGTGAGGATCATTTAACTTAGATGACGACTTTGATGCATTGACTGACACATTATTCTGATCCCTGATGGAAGGAAAGGGAAAAGAAAACACAAAATAGCAATGTATCATAAATTTCGGAGCCAAGATCCCTTTGAATGTGCATGGAAGAGATTATGGCAGCAGTACAGGTTGCTTTTTTTAACAAAATGATGCTAAGAAACAACACAAAATAACAAAAATAAAATGTCAAAGAATCATTCGTACAACAAATGACTAATTCACTGAAAGCCATTAAGAAGTATAATGGATTATGACACAAGAAATATATAACCCGATAATATCCAAATTACTGAGAATTGTATCAAGCTCAATTAATAGTTTTACAAATATTGAGATTTATCTACCTACCTCTCATAAATATATCAACATGCATTTTTGTGCAGGTGTCAACACAGATAGAAACACACGCATCTTCAAATCAAACAGAAGGGTAATGGAAAGCCAAACCTGCCACTGCGTGTAGAACCCTTCTTCCACGTGTTCCCTGGATCATCAGTCACACCCCCTTGACGTGACTTTCCATAGGTATCCTTTTCAGTCTTTTCTTCTCCATAATGATCCTTGTCTCTATAACTGTCCCTAAAACTATCACTGTCTCTTGTACCACTTAGGCCTCCATATCGATTACTACTCTGGAAGCCACTACTACTGTATGAGGCTGAACCTGATTTATAAGTTATTCCTGTAGATGAAAGACCAAAGTACCTAAAAATAACAGCATGCAACAGTTTAGCCCAATATGCTCCAGTCAAACACTTATCAGTTCTTGAAGAATAAACCTACTTCTCACGGTTTGCAGCAGCTTTATTTCTGGTTTCTTGTATTTTTTCCTTATCATTCAAGAGAGCCACAATATTTTCTGCCTTCTTCCTCACATTAAGTCCCACATCCTTTCCACTTGGCTCAACGTATTCAAAACTTGTAAGTGACTTTGCCAACAAAAAATAAATAGGGGAAAATGGAATGTCAGAGAAAATTCACATTCACTCTGAATGCTGTGAAAATGAGCATAGGCAACCGTAGCTGAGTATAAGACAGTATTACTCACTGATATCTGGAATGTATGTTCTATTATGTCATCAACAGCACGCTCAGAACCATGAGCCACCAAATACTCTATAACAGATAACGCCTGAGAGCAAAGTTTCACATATTTTGAATAGAGGCATGAAAAATTGCAACAACAACAAGGCAACACAGTTTGGAAGTACATATGAAATGAAACATCTACTTGTCAGATCATAATTTCTGAACAAGAAAATCTAAAAATACGAAAAGATTTACCTTGTAGACAAGACGCCAGTCCTTGCCTGTTTCACCTAATCTTGTCCACAGAACATTCATAACCATCTGACATTCGGTGCTAAAAGAAATTGCAGCAAAATAGACATCCACAAAAAATATAAAGCTATCTTTCTTTCACAAAAACATTAGCATAAAAAAGATTCCAGATATGAAACAAAAATGGGTGGGGGGAACGCAAGTCAAAGCTTACAATTTCTTAGTGGCCTGTGCAATTTCTGCCAATGCAGTGCCATGAGGACCCCAAGGCGCATCATCAGTTGCATCCAACACCTAAAAAATAAGCAAATAAAAAAAAAACAAATAAATTAACTAGAGTAATACAAATTCTATGATCCAACAGCTGAAAGTATGCCAAATGTGTAACTGATTGGTAATATGAGTTCATAGAGCACGCTAATATTGTAATCTGGGTCATAAAATAAGGTAAGTAAGATAAAATTAGCTTAATTCTTCGAACTGGTTCTGTGTAGATCTACCAACCTTTCTATTGAAACAGAGCATATAATCAGCAATAAATAAAAGAAAAGCAAGAGGGATCTACAGCAAATGAATCGTATTACCTTCTGCTCGATCTCGGGAACCTTCAGGACCTTGAGATTAACCTCTCTCTTTCTGGATTAAAAAAACAAAAACTCAAAAAATGCAAAGCGAAGAGCAATCGTGAGGAAATAATGCAATCGAGAGAATTGGAAACTCACATTTCGCGGACTGTCTGGTCGAATACCTTCATGAAATCCATGATTGGATCTGCGGAATCAAAATTTGAAAACGAAATGAAATATTCGATCGAAATGAGCGGTAATATTATGCAGATCTGCAAGATTAGGGATTGATTAATGTAGGGTTTGTTGAAGAAGGAAGGGTAGTGGAGGTAGGAGAAGAGGAACCTTCGAGTGGAGATGTTAAAAAGCTAAGAATTACAGATCTTTGGGAGGTGTTCGTTGCAGGATGGAAAGGAAAGATACGTAATCATGAATTTTTTTTTTTTTTTAAGTTTTTATGTTTTACTATGAGGGCCCCGATAGCAACTAGACGGACGGAAAAAAAAATATTTTTATTTTATTTCTTGTAATTTTATAATGATTTATTGAAAAAAAAAATCTAAGATTTTTATGACTAAAATATGTAACTGTATATTATAATCAAATTATAATTAGTTGTCATAATTATATTAAAAATAATTAAATTAAATTTAAGAAAGTTATTTATAAATTATAATTTTAAAGTTTTATTTAATAAATAAAATAATTTATTAATTTAAATTTTATATTTAAATATTTTTTTATTTATTATATAAAATATATTTATAATAAAAAATATATTTTATATTAATTTTTCAATGAAATTTTATAAAAAATATTTTTATTGATTAAAATATATTTTAATATATTAAATTATTTTAAAAATTATATAACAATGAAGTAATTACAAAACAATTGCATTGTAAAATTTTTTCCAATGTCAATTATGCAAAATTTTTCCAGTTATTCATTTATTTTAAGTATTTTAATTTTTTTAAATTGATGAGTAATTAATATAATTTTAAAAAAATTAAATGTTATTTTTATTTACAAAATTATATATAATTTTGATGATTGATTGTATAGCATATTTTTAATGATTATTTTATTATTTAGTGATTACTTTGTATCATTGAAAATTAAAAAAAAAATTATAGTGTAATTAGTTTATTATTATATATTTTTTAACTTATTTATTATATTAAAATATATTTTAATCAATATAAATAATTTTTTAGTATAGAATTTCATTTAAAAATAAATATAAATTTATTTTATATTATAAATATATTTTATATAATAAATAAAATATTAAAATAAAAAGTTTAATCAATAGAATTTAACTTATTAGAGAAGCACAGCAACCCTTAGGAGAAGATCCCAACACCATCGCCAACCCTTGGATTATCACCCTCCGCTGTGACAGAAGAAATACCCAGAGCAGTTGCTATAACGCACAGATTATTTATTATTTTAATAATATAAATTTACATATATTTTTATATTTTTATAATTATCCTATAAAATTTTATTAATGATAAAATTTTTAATTAATTATAATTTTTTAAACATGAATAAATAAATAAGTTTATTAATATATTATTTTTAAATCTTAAACAAAAACTAACTATGATCTTTATGCTTTCTAGATATTAACTGTTTTCAAACTCTAAATATTTTATAAAAATATTTATTTTTGGAAGTATAATATATATTTATCCACACAAATAGGTAGGGATTTAACAAATAGTTTATCAAATATAAATATCAAAATTTTGAAAAAAAAAATAATTAAAAAAATAATTATATCAAGAACAATTAAATTACCAAAATCAGTAAGTGAAAAAAAGAGATTTTAATAAGTACTATATTTAATATGAGAAAAGAATTTATTTTCTAATATTAATAAATTTTATTTTTTTTTTGTATTTTTTTAATTTGAAATTTAATAAATAATAAATTATCCATATTTTTTTAATTAGTTTACATATATAATCAGAGTACAAAAGCAAAGTTAATATTTAACATCATTCTTTAATCTAATTTTTAAAATTTAAAAGGAAAAAATTAACTTAAGTAAATTTTAAATAATTATTATCTTTATATTCTTATCTGCATGTCAATTAATCAATATATCGTGGCAAGTGACATTTTTTATCAATTAGATGTATACAAATCAATAGAAATTAATAATAATTGACTGACAAATGACATATTTTTAAGTTAAATACTTAAACATGTAACATTTATTTGTAAGCTTATGTGTATGCTTCAGCTTTAATATATATATATATATATATACACTAGTACTTGACAAATTGTTGAAAATTTTTATAAACAACATTTAGAAATTTTGGATATTTTTAAAAGAAGGATTGGAATTAATTTAATATTGGTTTCACTTAGTCTTTATTTATTTGCTAAATTTAAATTTAATTTTATAATCATGTGACTGTATGTATAATATGTTGTGATATTTTAAAGTTAGTGGTACTAATCTGTTGTTAATTTTTTTTTTTTAATTATGAGTTTGATTGGTTGAATTTTAAAATACAAAATTTAATGGAATTTGAAGTGTGCTTAGTTTTTAAATAATAAAATTTAATTACAGAAATTCAATTTTAGGAATTGAATATAACTAAAATCAATTCCTAACAAATTTGATAGAATTTGAGATGAATTCTACAGAATTTGCATAAAAATAATTTTTTAGATTAGAATACCAATATAAAAGACTTTCCTTCCAATTGAACTCCATTAGCTAAAGAAGAAAATGAAAACCACATTCTAGCTTTTTATCTATTTATTATTAATATAATTTGAAGAACTATATAAGATGTTTTAATTGTTGTAAATTTATTAGGTATAGTTTTTTTTTTTAATTTTGTAGAAAATTATAATTTTTTAATTTTACTCTCAAATGTAGAAGAGAATGAGGACAAATGATTTTTAATTTTGAAATTATACCAAATATGAATGATATGGAATTCAATTAAATTATGCATTTTAAGTTGTGTCATATCAAATAGTAAAATTCATTTCAAATAACTTCAAAATTTGTGGTAGAATTTAACTTGTGTTTAAGGGTGGTACAAAGTTTCTTTCATTATTTATTTAATAAAATGCTTCTCTTTTATTAGCATTTTTTTCTTCTAACAATTCATTTTTTTCCCCCTTTTTTCTCTTAGAAGGATATCATTCCCTTCTATACAACTCAACTCAATTAAACTAAACTAAACTTTTATCTCAAAAATTTGGAGTCGGCTATATGGATTCACTTTCTCCACTCTAAACGATTTTGGATTAAATCCTCAGAAATGTTTAATGCTTATAAGTTATGTTGTACTACTCTCTTCCAAGTCAATTTAGGTCTACCCCTTTTTTTTCTATCCTTTAATCTAATGTATTCTACTTGTCTAACTAGAGCCTTCGTATGTCTACGCTTTACATGACCAAACTACCTCAATCTACCCCTTCTATATGTGCTTTAATTTGAAATCTTGAAGATTAATTTGAAATCTTGAAGAGGTTGAAAAGCATTGATTTTTTTCTATATAATAGAACTTTCATTAAGATGAAACAGAAAGCACATCTTGAGAAATCACAGCAAGAGCTTCTTCAATCCAAATATGTTCTGACACATCCCCATTAATCACACCCAAACTGGTCTCTAAACTAACCTGCTGTTGAAACTTAGATATATTTCACTAACAATCAGGTTTAGCTACTAAGTACAGAAAACACAACTCAAAAGCCAATTTCACTGCCCAAAGAATACACTTCAGCAATTTCAAGAGAGCAATGCCTAACAATAATATTAAGGATATGTTTGGAGTTACCTTGGAGTTGTTGTTGAGAAAAAAAAAATATTTTTAAATATATTAATTAGAGAGTATTAAAAAATATTTAAAATTAAATTTGATAACTTTTAATTATAAGCACACTAAAATAACAAAATAACTTTTTTTAAATTATTTTTTTAGCAGAATTTACCATGATACTTTTTCTTTGAAAAGCAGTTTTGAGCTCAAAATTTAATGCTAAACAAGTACTTAATTGCACAAGCAAGGAGCTCTCCATTTTCATTTCTAAAAATAGCTCCAAAGCCTATCTTCCCATCCCCAAACACACTTAAAATCTTTATTGATTAACGTTTTGCTTGTGCTCCTTTTGGATAGGTGTGTACTTGAAATGATTAATGAGAATTTAAATTTATATTTCAATTGAAATATTATAAAATTTCAACATGATATCATAGGGCCTTAGATTAGTTAAAATATCAAGTTTAGGAACAGTTTGGAATTTGCTTGTCAGGAATATGATAGATTATTTAAAGTAATAATAGTATTACTATTGTACTGGCAAACTGTTCAATGGACAAACATAACTACAGCATGAGCTGAGCTAGACTAGCATATGAATTTTTTTTGGTAGTCCCTTAAACTTTTTGGATTAGAAGTTGTAAACCATGTTCAGGTTCCACAAGCATTCTAAAAACAGGAGAATGCACGTAATTGGGAGATAAGGAGAATCTGAACTTTGAGACAATGGAGGAGATAATAATTTTCAGTTCCACCATGGCAAAGTTTCTGCCAACACAAAGACGAGTACCCAGTCCAAATGGGATATAAGCTTGGGGAAATTTGCAAGCTTTAGAGACCCCATCAGCGAACCTTTCAGGTCTGAACTTGTTGGCATCTGGTCCCCAAATGGTAGGATCCCTGTGCAAGGTTGAAATCAAAGTCCATGTGCACACTCCCTTTGGAATTGTAATGTTTCCAATTTGTACTTCTTCAAGTGCTTCCCTTAGTACAAACCCTGATGGTGGGAATAGCCTCATAGCCTCTTGAATCACCATAGTGACCTGTGAAGCAAATAAAATATAAATCAATCAGCTGGGAATCATATCTAGCTAGGAAGAGAATGAAAAAGAAAACCTATTAAATTCATGAATACCGTCTTCAAGTTTGATAGTGAATTTGCATGTACTGATCCACCGTTGCAAATTTGAGTGACCTCTGCTCGGATTTTAGATTGCCACTCTGGATGTAAAGCAAGGAGCATCAAACACCAAGTAGCAGAAATAGCAGTTGTGTCATGTCCTGCAAAGTATAAGCTCTTGCAATTATCAACTAAAAATTTCTTTGGTGAAAGCTTCCCTGCGATAGTATTATTGACAGCTTCTTCAAGTATTAGCTGCATTAAGTCCTTCTTAATTGAGCTTTGCTTTTGGCGTTCTTTAACTGTTTCCCAGATTAAAGACTCTATCTCTCTTTCCAACCTGCTGATCTCTTTATAATTCTTGCTAACAAAAAGAAAAGAAAATGATATAAATCCTGACTTCTTCATACTTTTCCAGTGAATAAGGGAGAGGTGCTTTGGCAGTTAAACTCACCGAAAACTTGTGAATCCAAATGGGGTGGCTTTCTGGGTAAGGGCCTTATGGAGAGTTCTAAGCTTGCAGAAAATCTCATTCCCTTTGAAATAAGAACTCCCAAAACAAGCTTTTGCAATGACATTAGCTGACAGGCCCTTCAAATCATCATCAACTGTAATTTCTGCTTGGAGACCACCTTGGATTTCAATCCGCTGCTCCCACTCTCTTAGCAATGGTTGGGTTGAGTCCACCATTAGCCCCACCATGCTCTGCTAGGTTTTTCATGGACCCAAAAGTAATATATTAACCTCATGTAAAATAGATGAGACCTATATGTTTGTGTGTTAAGTATATAATGAATCAGGTAGGGAAGAAGAAGAAGAATGCATTACCTTGACCTTGACCATGAAAAACTCTGGTGCTACAATTTTGCGTTGCAGAGCCCAAAAGTGACCATTAGACCTCATAATGCCATTGCCGAACATGGGTGCAAATCTCTTAGTCACATAATGAGGCTTGCCTAAGTCCAGAGTATTAAAATGGTTCATTTCCTTCACAAATTCAGGGTCTGTAACGTACAAATGTTGCTTAAACCCTGTTGAATATGTGTATATTGGACCTGCAATTTATGAATTTAACCCTATATATGAAAATATGATAAATATGGTGGTACTTAAGTGCATTAAATTCTTCGATTATTTTTTTATACAGTAGAGATATAGAAGGCTATAATTATTGGGTTTTTGCTGTAGAGTTAGGCGGGTTTGGGTTCTAAAATAATATGGGCTAATAATTATTGTCTAACTTAGTTTGATTTAGTGATTAAAGGCATATCACTTATTAGCTAAAAAAAATCACTATGAAAATTCTTACTTAGATTTGGTCTATTATGAACTCAAGATACAAACATATAAAACTCGTTCTATATATTTAATAAGTAGGTTATACCATATATTTTATATCTTAAATTCATAGTGAACTAACAAGAAAAATCCTAATTATTAATAGGCCAACTATGAGTAGCCAAAGTGTTCAAGAATTTTCCCTTTAATACTTAGTTGTGTTTGAGAAGAGTGAAAAATAGAGAAAAAAAAAAAAAAAAGAAGAAGATTTCCATTTTCTCTTGTTTGGAAGAGAGGATAAATTTGAGGGAAGGAAACTATAAGAAAATGCTCATATGATCCCACCATACCCTTTCTCCCCAAGTTGGGTGAAAGTAGGGTGAAAGTGATTAAAATGATTAATATATTTTTATAATTAATTATTTTATTGAGAAATGTAAGAATAGTATAATCATTTAATTTAAAAAAATTAATTCCTTTTTTTCTTCCCTTTTCTCCTCTCTTTTCAATAAAAAAAAAAAATCAATTTCACCGCCATCACTTTCTATCACCCGCTCTTTCTTCTTCCCTTTCTTTTTCCCTTACTTTTTTTTTCCCAAACACAACGGGAATAAATCATCAAATCATGTATCCCAATTAACTACACAGTTTATGTCTATTTTCTCAATATTTTTATTACACAATCTTGAACATAATATAGCTAATATAGTTGATTTGAAATTCTTACTCAAATCTATTTTATTATGACTAAATATATAAATATGTAAAATTTATATATTTAATAATAAATTTTAACTAATTATTAAATAAATCGAGAATATTAAAAAATAATATTTATTCTCTCACAGACAAGTGAGTTCTTCTTATAATATAGAAAATAAACCCCACATAATAATAAAAGATGATGCATGTGCATCGGGTGTACCTAATAATTTCTTATAAATTTTATCAAATATCGAATTTAGATAAAAAAATTTTATAATTAATGTTTTATTTCTAATCTTGTAAAAGAAAATAATTATAAAATTAAAAAAAAATTAGCGGGTTATGAATAGTTAACTTTTAATTTGTGGGTCTATTTAATATAACATAATTAATATTGACAAATTATATAAACATAAAACGCATTAATTGAGGTCATTATTACCGACTTATGAAATATATACACGTAGCAATCAAATATAAATAGTCATATATGCACGCGCGTTTCACTATTTCAATGAGAAAAGTTGGAGTTGCAATGAATTTGGTCAAAATTAAGTTGAAGAATAGAAAGATGTTTTCACATTGGATGAAAAGAAAGAAGAAAAGAAAGAGTTGAAAGTTACAATAGAAAACTTTCCATATATTGTATGAAAAGAATAAAAGATAAGAAAAAGAGAGATGAAAGCTACAACAGAAAGATTTTTCATATTGCATCAAAGGAAATAAAAAAAAAGAAATCAATGGGCAGTTGGATAAGTGGAAGTGGATTGTATTCAGGCTAACTACAAATTCTGAAGTCAAGGATTTTATCTAAATACCATAGGCTCAAACGTGAATTGATCCCATTAACATAAGTGGGTAAAGAGAATTCATGGTAATCTCATCAACAAGTGAATTTCAAAGCATGGGTTTGAAATTGGAAATCCAAGAAAAGCAAAAAGAGAAGATATTAACAAGCAGGTAATTATCTTACCGTATTCTTTTCTCCAATGATCGAAGTAGGGGAAAACAATGGAAGTGTAGTCCTGAGCTACAATCTGAGCATGAGTTGGGAAAACCTGTTTCCTTGCTTTCAACTGGAGTTGCTGCATCTCAGGGAGATTCCCATAAAGAAAAAAAGGAGAAGGGCCTTTAATACCTTGCATGTGGAGCTTTCTCTTGACTGTGTAAGACCTAAGCAAAACTGTTCTGTAGAGATGAAAGATGCAGAAAACTAGTCCAAGAAGAGCAAGAGAAGGCAATATTCTGAGGAGAAGAACAGAGAACTCCTCCATTTCTTTTGTTTTTGAAGGTTGGTTGTTCTAGTTCTACCGACTTGACTTTGGTTACAGTATATGTATGAGGCTAGTTTTTTCCCACTTAGAAATTTATATATGGAAAAGTTTTTTCAAAAAAAATTTGCACACCTGTAATTTCAGTGTATACACCTAGTCAATTATCATTTGTAATTTTTATTAAAATTATAATAAATTTTATATAATAATACACGTATTTAATTTTTAATTATTTATGTATTTATATATCTTAGATTATGTTTGTTTCCTATGAAATAACTGATATATTGAAAATGTTCTAAAGAGAAATTATTTTCTAAAAAAATATTTTTCATAAAAATATTTTATACTATTTAATTATAATATTAAACTAATAATTAATAAAAAAATATAAAAATATTTTTAGAACTCTTTTTTACAAATTTCAAACGAAAAGATCAATTATTCGAATTCTGATTATTTTATTTATTAATTAAATATTTTAATATAAAAAAATATAAAACTATTACCACTTATTTATAATTTTTAAAATTCTAGTAATAATAAGTGTTATATTTTTTAGTATTTTAAGTGCTGAAAAATTTTAAAAATATTGAAAAAAATTTGGTGCAGAACTGTATATCATGCATGATGCATGTAAGTTTAGAAACTCAAAGTGATTGGAGCAAGGAGTCAGCAGTCTGATAACGCAAAAGGTGTTAATCGGTGGATTTCATATAAGGTGGATGGGGGATTTTGACGTGACGCTGAATTAACTACAATTAATACCTCCGGCTTCCTCCGGCTTTTATTCATTGTATTCAGGACTCCAAAGTCAATTATATATATATATAAATTATATATGCGAAACACGTGTTGCGGACCCTCATATTTTCAATTTTTTTTTATTCAGTCATCTTCTTATAAAGTTGTTGCATTGGAAAAAGATATAGAGAATGACGGAGAGAGACGATGAAAGAAATATAAGAAAGGGCGATGAAAATGATGAGAGACAGAACAGAAAGGGTGGGGGGGGGGGGGGGAGGGCGAGAGACATGGAGAGAGGGAGGAGAAGGAGAGAAAGGGGGAGAGATGAGAGAGAGAGAGAGAAAGGAGAGATTTTTTTTTTTTTTTTTTTATGTATATTATAATTATATTATTAAATAATTTTAATATTTAAAAATTTATTTATAAATAAAAAAGAAAAATATCCGTAAGTATTTTATATTTTTATATTTTTAACATTTAAAATTTTAATAATATTTTTTAAGCAATTTAAGACTTGTATTTTTTGCTTTTTTGTATATAAATGTTAAAATAAAATAAGTATTAAAAATATTTACTAATATTAGTGTCACATTTCTCTCTTTTTCTTCTCCTTCTTCTTCTTATTATTATTATTATCTTTAGGCCTTAATCAATAAAAACTAAGAAATTAATTTCACTCCCTAACTTTAATTTAATATATAAATAATTTAAATACAAAATATGCTAAATAATAATTAAGATGGATATAATATTTTGCTATGTATATATATATATATATATACCTCCATCTGTTTTATATATCGTTTAATATTTTTTTATGGTGATTAATTAAATCACTTAAATTATAGGAAAATAATCATTAATTTAATTAAATTACCTTTTATCTCACCTAATAAAGAGGAAGTGATGATGTAATCTATCATAGAGAGAACAACATTAGGGAGGTAATAAGATGAGTTTTAAGAAATTATAAAAATAGTTATTGTATTTAGTAAAGCTAAGAGTAAAATTCAAACAAATTAATTAATACTCGTTTATCTTCTCAAAATGACAGATAACTTTGTGCAAAATAATTTTTAAAAAGAAAAATTACTATTAATGAAACTAATTATTTGATTTATATATTTTAAAAAGTGTTTTTTGTTTCTGTTTAATTATTTAGTTTCTCTGTTTAATTTTTAATAAATCAATGCATGTCAAACTAATATTTAGTCCTTTTATTTTAGTTAAATTTATTAATTGATTCATGTATTTTAAAAAATACTATTATTTAGTTCCTTTATTTTAGTGAAATTAATTCATTAATTCCTAAAATTTGAAAAATATATTCTTGAATGAAAAAAAAAAAATTTATTGCGTAGAGACTAAATATGAGTTTATATTTTTTTTTAATTGTTTAACCATTTTCATTCAATTTCTTGAGTTTCATTTTGTATTTTCTTTATTGTAAAACAATTTTCCTAGTATATCACTTTACTTACTTAAAGATTTAAGGGAATTGATTAATTTTTTTGTGTGTATAGCTTATGCCGATTTCTATCAAAAGATGAAAATATAGAGATAATGAGAGGGAGAAATGTGTGGGTGAAAAGGGGAAGAAATATGAGGAAAGAGAAATAAAAGAGGATAACAGAGAAATAAGAGGGAGAGGGTTAAGGCATTTTGGGTATAAAAAAATAATAAGAATGACTAAAAAATTAATAGAACCAAATTACATAGCCTATTTAACGTGTTTTTCAAAATATAGGTATTAAATAATTAATTTTACTAAAATACAGGACTAATATAGTAGTTTGACTAGTATTAAACCTTTGTCAAACGAAAAAAATACATAGATTAAATAATATATTTTAAAAAATGCATTGATTAAATAGTTAGTTTCGTTAAAATATATGGACTAAATAATTAATTTTTCTTTTAAAAAAAGACAAATAAAAGTAGATAAAGGAGTAATATTAACCTATTTTAAAGAAAATAAAAACTTTCTTATTTAATTAGGGTTTAGATATTATCAAAGAAAAGTATAATAATATATGTTATAATTTTTTATTATATTAGAATAAAACTAATGGAATTTAGATAAATTAGACATAAATTTTTTAGATATTAATTTAAAATCAAATTAAAAAATTAATACATGCAAAAATAATATTTCTATAAAATAAATTAAATATTTAATTGTAAATATTTATAAAAATATTATTCTATTTTCTAAAAGTATAATTTTTATTTTAAATAAGTCAACAATAAATGAAAAATTAAAATTTTAAATTGATTATAAAGTTGAGGGACGATTACAACATATTTAAGTTGAGGGATGTCCAGTAAAATTTGGCTATAAGTTGACTTATAAATCGGTAATAGCAGGTCATAGCCATTTTAATGATATTAAAATTAAAATTATAAGATTTGAAGGTATAAATTTAAATTGATGAATGATATTGATACAATCACTTAAATTAAAGGATTGTGAATAAAATTAATCTAAAATTTGAGTGAAATACATGTATTGTTTAAAGTTCGTACATGCAATAAATTTTTAATGATAAAATAAATTTTAAAAAATTATAAAAATAATGGAGTAGAAGTAAAAGTAAAATTAGAAAAAAAATAATTAATATTTTTTAATTATCTTAAAATAATAAATAAATATAAATAAAATAAATTTTAAAAATTGACAAGCAAAAGTAAAAAAAAAAAATAATTAAAAAAAATCTCCTTGAATATGCCAAAAATTGGAGTCGTGTTTCTCGCCTCTGATGAGAATCGAGTCCAAAACTGAAACGCACTTCACATGTACTTTCACAGGCAAAAGCAACAACTTTAGCAATCACATCAGCGGCTCCACGGCGCTAGAGAAATCCCCGCAATACTTGTTGGCAACTTGAATAAATTCGATTGCTTCTCTCCCTTGTCTTCGAAATGAGTTCCACGAGGCAAACAAAATTGATTTTGATGGTAATAAAATTTAATAATATTTATTTTTTTAAAGAAAATTTAATAATATTTAACTTTTAACTTTTAGAATGTCATTTAAAGATATAGAGTTATTTTCATAAGTTCAATACTTGGCAGTCTGACTCTTCACTTATTTTGTGAAAATATTTTTTTATATTTAGAGTACTTAAAAAATAAATTAATAAAATGTATTTTTCTAATAAAAAAGAGTTAGACTGTTTTATTTATTCTGTAGAAAATATATATTTTAAAAATATTTTTCATTTTTTTTTACATTTAAAATAGTAAAAAAATAGATAAAAAAATTTGTGATTAAAAGGGGTCAAACTACTTCATTTATTATATTTTTCTTTTATTTTTTTTAAATAAAGTTATTGTCATTTTTAAAATTTTAATAATTTAATTAAAATATAAAAATATTTATATATATATTATATAAATACAAATAATTAATTTAACATTATAATCAAATAATAAAAAATATTTTTATAAATATTAAAAGATAATTTTCATAAAAAATATTATCTATATATAAATTATTTTTTACAAACAAATAAATCGCATGACGTCGAATTCAACTTTTATATATAATTAACTTTATTTTTTTAAAATTTTTTATGAAAACATTAAATAGTAAGAGATTGATCTTACGCAATTATAATGCCAGAATTAAATATTTTGGTGTACTTTAATGTCTTAGCACTTAAAGTTAGGGCTGAACAGAATTCGATTCAAATCGAAAAATAGAATTAAACCGACTCAATTCGATTTAATTAATTTAATTTTAAAATTCAATCGGTTCAATTCGATTTTACATTATAAAAATTTCTGTTATTTCGGTTCAATTCGATTTTGAAAAGAAAAAAATATCAGTTAAACCGAACTGAATAATAATTTATATATTCAAATCGAATTAAATCGAATCAAATTGATTTTTAAATTGATTTATTTTTATGAAAAATTTATAGATTATATTTAATTATATATATATTAATTGTTTAATTTCATTGATTAATGGTTATTAGGTTCAAACCAAAGTCAAAATTAGATCAAATAACTTAAAAATCAAGTTTAAATTAAAAAATCAATCAAAAATTAAAACCAATCGATTTAAACCTAATCGAATCAAAATAGAGTAGTTCGATTCGATTCGATTCGATTTTTCACCCATTTCAGTTCGGTTCGGTTTTTAAAATTTAAAATTTGATTTTTATAATTTAATTGGATTTGATTCAGTTCGATTCGATTCAAATCGAATGCTCACCCCTACTTAAAGTAAACCTTTCCACTTCAAAATATCTTCAATTTTAGAATAAAAGCATCGCACTCTTATTATTATTTTTTTCCTTTTTAGGCATGAAATCATATATATCCTTACCAAAATGAGAAAAAAAGAAGGAAAAAAAAGCCAAGATTACAGAAGATTTTGATACATGTATTATGTATATGTGCCGTCACGTATGCAAATTTGCCAAATATTTCAATGAGTAACTCTTGCCAAATATTTAAATACGTACATCTTATGCATCCTTTTTTTTATTATTGGCATCAATTATTGATAGGACACTTTTAACAATACAAAAAAAAAATCATATTCCAAAAAAAATGAAAAAGAAAATTTCACCATTAATAATAAAGTCAGTAACGATGACAATACGTTGAAATATTCTTTTTGTTGGTTTTTTAAGATGAAAAAGCGAATATTGCTAAATATTAAATGTTATTTGACTTAATTTATAAAAATTAATTTATAATAATTAGTGTTTATAAGTTAATTTTAATTTATAAATATTTAAAATTTTAAAAATTATGTATTTGATTTAAGTAATTATAAGTAACTAATAAATAATTAATATGTTTGATAAAATAATACTAAATGAAATTTATGATAAAATTTTAAAAATTAAATAAAAATAATATAAAAAAACATTTGATTAAACTGGCTTGTAAGCACAAGAAGTTAGTTCCCTAACTTATTTTTCTTAACTTATATAAATTTTTGCAGCTAATTTATCATTAATTTTTATCGCTATTTTCATTAATTTTTTTTTTTTATATTTCAACTCTAAAATTATAAAATTTACATTTATACAATTAATTAATAATTTATATAAGCACTATAAAGTGGAATCACTTTAATTAAGGCATTTTACGTGAAATTTTAAAAAAATTCATGACCACCAAATAAATTAAGGTTCAAAGCTTGTAATAATTGCTAATGCATCTAGTGGATTGCAAAATTGTTTTTCAATGAATGGCACAACATATTGATGTTTACCCAAGTTAGTTGATTGGTGGGCTTTGGTATATGCATGTAATGTTCGTTGAAATTAGTGTATGTAGGACGACCAAACTCTTTCAAATTGGAGTAATCGTCATGACACGCCTCCTCCGAAGTTTTTAGCTGTATTATAGTTGACGGAGATCCATTTGCGGAGTAGCAAGCCACCTTTACAGCTTTAGCCCAAAATTCTTTCCATAAGCCTGAATGTGAAAGCATGCAATGTGCACTTTCCAAGACTGCTTTATTCATCCAATTTGCAACTTTGTTCTGCTGTGTAATTTTTCTAACAATACAATGCCTGGCAATTCCTTCATTCTTGCATAACTCATCAAACTCACTTGAGTAGTACTATAGAATGTTGTATGTTCTTAGGTGTTGATCTTTTTACCATTCTATCACTATAAAAAAATAATAACATCTACGACAGAATTTCTAATGGGTATTATTTCGTTGACAATTTTTTGAATCACCTTGAAAATTTTTTGAATTACCGAATTACTTTTCGATAGATTATTAATAAGTAGCAAAAAAATCGATTAGTGACAAAATTGGTGACGGAAAATTTATGAAATTTCCAGCGGAATTAATGCCAGTAAAAAATACGTCAGAAATAACCCACTTAAAATTTAAATCCCTAATTTTCACCTAGAACTTCCCCCCAAATTGACATCTCTCCAAGTTCTTCTCTCTTTTCCAAGCTTAATCCTTGACCCATCAACGCTAGCCTTCTGCTGTTTATTGTCCCATCGATGTCATTCCCATAGGCAACAAATCGGTCTGAGACCTTTGGTTTTTCTGTTCATGCCGCAGGTGTGTAGCTTGTCCTTCACAAATGTTTTTCACGCTTCTGTGCTTTTCTTTGATTTGTTGTGATTTGAGTTTGATTTTGTCTTGTATGCTTGTTTGATGTTCTTTGTGTGAGTTGTTTTTGTGATTTGATTTCTATGTTAAAAATCTCTTTCTATTTGAAAAGGAACACCGCTTAGCAAAAACAATAGTGAATGCACCACCCGCCGATAAAGCTTTATCTAACATCCTTGGTGCCTCTATCAAACTCTTCACTTCTTGCTCTCCTTGCCTTCTTTTCTGCTCACTTCTATTTCTTGGAATTCAAGCCATATTTTTTTTTTGGAAAAATGAATGTATACAAAAAAATGTTTATAAAAAATGTACAAGTGAGGTGAAATATCTTCTTTACCCTCATGCCATTTAGGCTCCAAATTGATTTGTTTTCCTTCCAAACCATTTCTCTCCAAAATCTAACCAATCGTTACCCTCCTTTTTTTAAACCAATCAGCTACCACAAATCTCTTAACTAATCATATATCACTAAAATTTCAACCAATCAATTATCACCAATCTTCAACCAATCAATATATCTTACTAATCTCTCAATCATAGCCCACAAAAAATTCAACCAATCATATTTAACCATACAAAAAATTCAATCAATTACAATTGATTTCATACAGTAATCGATAATCAGAACAATGATTGGCTCGGTTTGACTAGTTCAGTTCAAACCATATCACCAATTTTAAACCAGAACAATGATATATTAATTAATATATTGCCAATCTTCAACCAATTAATATATCCCATTAACATCTCAACCAATCAGAGCCCACCAAAAATTTAACCAATCATATCTAACCAAAACAAAAATTCAATCAATCACAATAGATTGAATACAGTGTTGTTAGAATCAGACCAAACTGGTCGAACCAGTTTAATTGATAATCAAAATAATGATTGGTTTGGTTTGACTGATTCAGTTCAAGCTTCAAACCCTTTATTCAACAAAATAGAGTTGACTCGTCCGAACCGGCCGAGTAACTGGTAAACCAATTAGATCATAAATCAAATAACTATGATCAGTTAGATCATAATAATTATCAAGTAACTATTAACAATTAGATTAGTTAACCAAATAACTATGATTAATTATATCATAATCAATTAATCAAGTAATTATTAATCAATTAGATCTTAAATCAAGTAATTATGATTAAAGATCATAATCAAGTACTATCGAGCATTTTATCAATTAAATATCACAATCAATTAAATAATAAATCAAGTAACTATAATCAATTACATCATAATCAAGTACTATAAGGTATTTTATAAATTAATCATCATAATCAATTAGATCATAAATCAAGTGGCCATGATCAATTGCATCAAAATCAAGTATAATCAGGTTATTTTATTAATTAATCAAGTATATCATAATTAATTAAATCATGAATCAAGTGACTATAATCAATTACATCATAATTAAGTACTATAAGTTATTTTATCAAATAATAAAGTAGATAATAATAAATTAGATTATAAATCAAGTAACTATGATCGATTATATCACAATCAATTACTATCGAGTACTTTATCAATTAATCAAATAGATCACAATCATTTAAATTATAAATCAAGTAACTATGATTAATTATATCATAATCAAATACTTCAGTGTATTTCAATAATTAAGAGTAGATCATAATCAATTAGATCATAAATCAAGTGACTATAATCAATTATATCATAATCAATTACTATCTGGTATTTTATCAATTAATTAAGTATATCATAATTAATTAGATCATAAATCAAGTAACCATGATCAATTACATCATAATCAAGTATAATCGGATTATTTTATCAATTATTTAAGTAGATTATAATCAATTAGATCCTAAATAACTATGATCACTTGCATCATAGTCAATTAATCAATTAGATAGGGTGAGCATTATCCATTTTAGATCGAAATAATTGATCAAACCAAATTAATTTAGAAATTTGGTTCAATTCGATTTTTACTTTTGAATTTTTTGGTTTATTTGGTTTGGTTTTAGAGACAATGAAAGGAAACTTGCACCAAGTTTAGGAACAATTCATAAACAGTTACATAGTTACCAATTTGAAAAATTTCCAAACCCAAAGTTTCATGCAAGTCATATAAACATCTTATCTTATACTATTGCAAAACACTTAGAACAGGTCCCAATCATGTGTTAATAGTCCCAATTTGCCAATAAGAAACAAAATTCCTAAACTTAGAAGTTAGGGTTTCGTGGAGAGTAACTCACCTCTTAGGTGCAAAATCAATTTCAATTGCCTAATCCTGGGAGCTAGGCCACTAAGTGTTGACCCTCTAACTTATCCACACAAGCTCCATAATTATAGCATCTCAATCCAAGCAACGTTCTCTAATTTCCTTTCCAAGTGATTCAGCCAAAAACAAGAAAGGAAGAAGGAAGAGTTCTTTCTTGGTTTCTAAGTTATGGAAGCGATGAGAAAAACTTTCTCAAAGTTGATTCAGGAATTCAACAACTTGAATTGTCTTGAATCTTGGCTTAAAGAGAAAAGAAAAACACTTCCTCTTATGGAAGATGTATGGACGGGAGAGCTCTTGGAAGAAGATGACAATTCTTCTTCATTTTATCTTTTCCATTTTCTTAATTAAATTTAGAAAGACAAATGTCAACTTTTGACTTAATGACCAAATGAGCTTTCAACCTCTTATTGGTTCATTTGTCCAACCTTAATCTTGATTAAGAAAAGTAACTTTGATTAATTAGTATTCATAATACTAATTAATTAACCACAAGCCTCCATATTTGACTAAGTCTAAATTAGTCCATGTAAGCATTTGACCAAATCAACATTTGACAAGTCAAATTGTCAAACTTTGAAAAGTCAACCTCTCCAAAATTTTTGACAAAGTTCATAATCTTTTCTTCCTTTAAACTTAGTCCTTCAAGTTAATATTTAAAGTATTTAAACACTTTAAATATTAATTTAAATACTTTCATAGGTAAATTTAGTTTTAAGTCATGCTAAAAATTTTGTAATCTAATTACAAACTAAATTTGTTAATTCAATCAATTAATTAAACTAATTAATTAATTAATTAAATTAATCTGAATTTGATCACGAAACTCTTATGTGTGTGACTTACTAGGTTTATTACTAATTGGCAATGAGAATAATATTAACTCCTTAATATTATTGAAACTATTCCAAACTTAAAGGAAACTCTCCTTTCATTCAAGTTCTTATAAGTCATAGTTAATATCTAGCATTATGTACTATGACTACCAAATTAGTAATGAATAGATTCCCCAATTCATGAACCCTGATCATACATACCATGCACTAAAATCTCTCCATTACAAAATTCTGATTTTAGCTGGAGTCATGGCTCATTTCAAGCTCTTATGCTTAAAATCATATGTCATTCTTTTAATTTTAATTTTTAACTAATTAGACTTTCTTGTCAGAAACTCTTTTCTGACTAAGTCTCACTGTTCTAGCCAGAAACTTGATTCATCAAAAATAATTAAATGGATATAGGATTTTATCCCTATTTACTTAGGGTAATAAATCCCATCTTGACTAATACCCATCTCTATATATAATTGACCGGAGCCAACACATACTCATATACCCATTTATAGTACAAGTATGAAAAAAGTATCAAACTCAGACCACCCATATATAAGATAACTATATTATCTCAGGTCAATGAATTATATATACTAGTATGATCTAGATGACTTTGTATTGATAAGAGTAAATTCCATGTATAAGTCATTTTGTGTCACTGATTCAGGCTACTTATCATATAAGTGTCTATCATGTTTGTTATATGGCATGAAACTCACTATTCCATCTCATTAGTATTCCATACTAATCATGGAAATAAACAAAATGACAATCTATCTGGATAAATCATACCCAATGAAGTATTTTAGATTGTGAACCGAATTTATAACATATGCACTAAAATATTTTGTCACTCATATTCTTAACACTTAAGAATGGAACATTTAACATAATATTAATGGACTTTTTCAACTAAACATGAACCATTCATATTAATTGAAAATATTCATGCCATTAGTGAGAATTAATGTTTACAATATACAACACAAATGTATTGTTCTAGGGCATACCACTAAAAAGACAACATAATATTTTTCCTTTTTTTCTTGGATAAATTTTGCTAACTGTCTCTAAACTTATCTAGTTGTAACATTACAGTCTTTTAACTTAAAAATGTAACATAAAACGCCATCAACTTTCAAATTTTACACAGTAAAATTCCTCTGACCTCTAATTACCTATTTTTTAGTTAGACGCTGACCTGGATAATTCCAATATATAACTTAATTAATATTTCTCTTTTCTCTCTCAAGCTATGTGTAAATTGAATCATTCTTCTCTCTGTAGACAGAATAATTTTTCACGTGTAGAGAGAATAATTTTACGCTTTGCATAAGAGAGGAGAGAGAAATATTGACTAAGCATCATAATAAAACTGTTCACATCAGTTTCTAACTGAAAAATTAGTAATTGAAAGTCAGAGGGATTTTATTTTCCGAAATTTGAAAGTTTAGGAGGTTTTATATTACGTTTTAAAGTTGAAGGACTGTAGTGTTATAACTATATAAGTTCAGGGACAGTTATTGAAATTTATCCTTTTTTTTCTTCCCTTTTGTGAAAATCAAATTACCTAATCAATTAGACTATAAATTATGTAACTATGATCATTTATATAATAATCAATTAGATTAATTAATCAAGTAATTATTAACAATTAGATTAATTAATCAAGTAACTATAATAAAGTATTATCATATATTTTATCAATTAATTAAGTAAATCATAATCAATTAGATCATAAATCATGTAATTATGATTAATTATATTATAATTAAGCACTATCAAGTACTTTAATTAAGTACTATCGGCTATTTTATCAACTAATCAAGTACATCACAATTAATTAGATCATAAATCAAGTAACCATGATTAATTACATCATAATCAATTACATCGATTAATCAAATAATTTTTAACAATTAGATCATAATCAAGTATTATCAGGTATTTTATTAGTTAATCAAGTAAATCATAATCAATTAGATCATAAATCAATTAACTACGATCAATTACATCATAATCAATTAATCAATTAAATAGAAATGAGTATTATTCGTTTCAGATAGAAATAACTGACTGATCAAATCCAATTAATTGAGAAATTCAGTTTAGTTTTTTACAAATTTAGTTTTGAATTTTTTAGTTTATTTGGTTCGGTTTTGGAGATAACATAATATTTTCCTTTTCTCCCCCCTCTCGTGAAAATCAAACCACTTAATGAATTAGATCATAAATTATATAAGTATGATAAATTAGATCATAATCAATTAGATTTATTAACTGAGTAACTATTAATAATTAGATAAATTAATCAAGCAATATTAGTCAATAAGATCATAAATTAAGTAACTATGATCAATCATAATTAATTAGATCAATTAATTAAGTAACTACGGATCAATTAGATCATAAATCAATTAAGTATGATTAATTAGATTACAATCAAGTACTGTCAGGTATTTTATCAATTAATTAAGTAGATAACAATTAATTAGATCATAAATCAATTAACTATGATCAATTATATTATAATAAAGTACTATGGGTATTTTACCAATTAATCAAATAGATCATAAATTAAGTAACTATGGTTAATTATATCATAATTAAGTACTAACGAGTATTTTATCAATTAATTAATTAGATCATAAATCAAGTAATCACGATCAATTACATTATAATCAAGTACTATTGGGTATTTTATCAATTAATTAAGTATATCATAGTTAATTAGATAATAAATTAAGTAATTATGATCAATTATATCATAATTAATTAATCAATTTATTTAAGGGTGAGCATTATTAGGTTCAGACTAAACAATCAACTAAATCGATTTAATTTAGAAATTTGCTTCAATTTTTATTGAAATTCGATTTGATTTAATTTTTATTTTTGAATTCTTCAATTTATTCAGTTTGGTTTTGGTGCAACTTAAAATTTTCTTTTTTTCTTCCCTCTTGTGAAAATTGAATCATCTTCAATTGTTGTAGAGGTTGAGGGGTGAATGAGATTGAAAATCTGAATTTGATTCGAAAAAAAAAATGGCAATGGATAGATGAAGAAAATGTTTGAGATTAGTTATAGAGTCTCTTGCTTGAGAAATATTATAGAGTTAGAGATTAAGATGGGTCATTATTGGTTAGAGTAATGATGGACTCTAATAGGTTAAAAGGGTGGTAAGCTCTGATAGGTTAAATGGATGATGGGATGATCTCTGATTGGATGAATAATTGATGAAAGATGATAGGTTAGAGAATTTATGGTATTTGATTGGATGGCCAATGATAGAAAAGAGAAAAGTTACAAATTTTGAAATTCAAATCTAAAAATTTAATAAAGGGCTAAATAGACATTGTTCATCTAAAAAGTGCTTAGAATTTACCAAATTACTCGCATTTGTACATTTTTGTACACAGATTTTTGTCTACTAAGTCCAATCCATTTTTTTTTTCAATATGGAGTTTTGCAATGAAATTATTTACATATTTATATCTTACGACTCAAATTATAAATTATATTTTAAAAGCCTAGTTATAAAAATAATTCAATTATTTTTTGTTATTTTGACGATTTAATCTAAACTTTTAAATCTTGATATAAATAGTCAAATTTTTAGAAGTTATTAAATTTCGATTTGTCTATAACTAGCATTGAAAATCTAACTTTACCACAATCATCAACTATTTCATAATTTTATTTTGATACTCATTGAATTTAAAAATAATGATGAGATTTAGTGGTAATGACTAGTGAGGAGAAAGAGTGTCCGACTAAAATCACCCAATTAATTTGACCAAATAGCTAGAATTTTGATGCACAATAAATATTAAAATGAAAGTTGAAAGTAGATGATAGTAATATTAAGGTTCAATTAGGCTCTTAAAAGAAAAGAAATGTAATGTAGCTTGACTTGGTCTAATAAGTAAAGACGTATCATCCATCTGTCTGTCTATACACATATATGTGATGGTGGCATGAAAGAAACTGATAGGCAAGGGACGATCACTAGATTCTTGGGTATAAAATAATGGTATGAGAAAATTAATTTCACATCATATGGGAAAATGACATTGCAGAATTGTATACATTACAAATCCAAGCAATTGACTTTCTGCAAACCAGAACCAAGCTAGCTAGCTAGCATGCAAAAAATACACACTACATTAATTTTTTATACATTAAAAGGGTCCATGTCAAGCGCCATAGCTGCAACTTGCTTGTCACACTCGCACTAACAATTCTGTATTAATTATCCCTACAATTTGATCAGGTTCTCTCTTCTCTGAAATTAGACTAAACCCATTTTTTTTTAATTGAATTTTGCGTTCAAATTTTGCAATTTAATTTTAGTCTAACGTTTTGATAATTGTTTAAAGATAATTCCTTCATTGACTTGACCTTATCTTTAAATATTATAGACAATTAAAAAAAAAAATTTAAAAAGTGAAAGAGAGTGCCCTTTTACTCAAAATAGCCATAAAATTTCTCTTGATTTTTTATTTATGGCTCTCAAAGTCAAAACACAAAAGAAAAGTGGATGGCAAATTGTCCTTCTCTTCTTCAATTTTAAGTTGCATACATGCATTTAGATTTCAAATGCTACATTTAAAATTTATAATTACAAAAATTATTTAATTAATGAGAAAATTTTAAATTTCTTATTTGAATTAGTAATTTAACTAATATATTTGAATTTATTTCAAAGTTTATTTATAGTTGTCAAATTTTAAAAAATTTAAATTAATTGTGCCACTGTATTTATCTTTTGCTAATTTTGTATGATTTTACGTATATATTATAAATATGAATTGTGATATGCACAGAAGCATGAGGCTTAAGAGGACGCAGAGAGAAATAGTATTAAAAGATTTATAAGTATTAAATTAATCTAATATTTTGAAAATTAAAAGTCAACTGAATTGATTTATCATAAAATCAAATTAAATTATTAAATTTCATAAGTTTGGTTCATTTATCCAGTTCAAATCAAATAATGTTCAACCCTAAAATAAAAGGTATTGCTCAACAATATTAGCTGTTTTAGTAACTGTTAACTATTTTATTAACTGTTAGTTATTAATGGTTAGCTATTTATATAATTATTAAAATCAAAGTGTTCGGTAAAAATAATTATTGAATTATTTATTAAATGTAAAAATAGAGATATAATTTTATTAACCCTAATTAAAACGCTTCTCCAATCTCTAAAAGTTAAGAAGGGTAGTTTTTCATGAATCATTCCCTCAACCTCTAAGCACTAGTATAAATACCACGCCACTGAACAGTATAAATAAAAGAGATAGTATTTTGATTATGATCAAAACGCTAAATGCTACAATAAAAGCTGTTACGGAATAAAACCAAAGAGAAGATGATGGGAGAAAAAGAGAAGAAATTAGAGAGAAATGTTGGCATTTCATTTTTTTTTTTGAATTCATTTGTAAATTTTACTTATTTTAGTAGAGGTTAGTTTCGTTATGTTTTATGCAAGATTGAATTCAGAAAATTGATATTTTTAATTTATTTTTTAGTTAAAAAAAATTTAAAATTTAAAATAAATTTTTATAAAATTCATTTAATTTATATAAGATATTAATAAAACTTGGAACAAATTTAGATAGAAAAAATCCTCTAGAGATGATTATTTCAAATTAAAAATAAAATTATTAATAAATATTTTTCAAAAATTTTAAAGATTTTTATAAATTATCTATAATTAATTGTAATAACATAAAAAAGGAAGTAACACTTATCACATTTGTAATCAATAATCAAGAAATAATTTTATTTTGCAACTTTATATGATCACAAATAATATTTAATTTCAATTGTTTGTTGTAGGATCCTTCATCAACATACATTAATCCTCTATTGCCAACACTTTCAAGGTCAACCATATTCATCTCCATTAATTACTTTTTACATATTATAAAATGAAAAATTCTTATTTAGATTTGATTTATCATAAATTAATATATAAATATGTAAAATTTATAGGTGGGTCTTATATATTTTGGACTCATAATTAATTGAGTCTGAGCAATAAAAATCTTTATAAAATAAATATTTCGAATAATATATGAAAATTTAATTAATGCTAGACGTTCACACTCTTGTCTATATATGTATCTTCTCCTCCTCCTTTTCACATAAATTTATATATAAATTTCGCATGTGTAAGAAGCACTAGGTGAAGGAAATAAGGGAGAATTACTAATTCTCTGAGTTTTGCTATTATTAACAAATTAATTTTCATATTTTGTTAAATTCATTAAAATATTTTAATATTTGTCTTTATTAACTCAAAGGTCCTTTCATCCATCTTTATGACCTTCGCCCATCTGTTAGCAAAGAGGCAGTTCTTCTTTGCACAATTCCTTGATTATTTAAGAGTTATACTGCTCTATCAACGGCAAAGTTATGTGAAATCTTTTTTCTTTATTGAAGAAGACGCTAAATATTAACTGTACCCTTACCAAGCTCATGCAAATCTGTTAAAATCTATTAATTAAGCCACCTTCATTAACTAATTTGTAGACATTGATATTGGGTTAATATATAGCCTAGTATATCTGGAAGGTTATGGTTAATGCAAATGCAATCTTTAAATATATATATATATAAATCGAATCCATTATGAATTAAAGATATAAATATATAGATTTTACTTAATTTTTATATGAATTTACTATATATATCGCATCTTGAGCCTGCAGTGAATAAACTCTATTGGATATTTTTTATGAGATTATGTGTTAGAAGGGTATATTCTGCGATAATGAAACAATAAAAAAGAAAAAACAAGAACGTGCAGAGTTAACAGTACTGAGCACCCACCACATGAAAGGTGATGTGCTAATGACTATTGTAAGATGAGAGAGAGAGAGAGAGGGAGAATCTTTTATGGTTATATTGTGTAAAGTTTGAATGGGCCAGAGAGACCCATGCATGTTTCGTGAACGCTGATGAGTAAGAGACAGGCAGACATGCTGATGCCACTGCTCGTATCTTCATATATCCATTTTCCTTATAGGTTAAAATGACCAGTGATTCATGATACCATTAGCTATATTTCTTGTATTACATTATAGAGAGAGAGAGAGAGAGAGATGTTCCTATTAGCTATAGCTAGCAGAAAACAAAGGGGGTCCAAATGAACAGAACAAAAGCTTTGCCTAAAATCTACTAAGCTTCAGTTACTTGAGAGTGATAATTGTTATCATCATCAGGGCCTATTTTAAGATCCAAATCATATATATACATGTGAAAGGAAACCTTCCCCTTGTCAATATTGGTTAATAACACTTTGGTTCTGTCCTAGCTGATGCTTAATATCAGCATACCCAAAACCACCAAAATTTGGGCAGCAAGTTGAAGCAACTTCACCTGCTTTGTCTTCAAACAAAAGGGCATTAACAGGATCATAAGGAAATCCGAATCCTGAATCAATTAACATAGTCCCAGCATGTTCAAGATCTGTACCACCATTACTAGGCAATGAGAGGCACTTGTTATGATCTATAGCAATTGAAGATGAATCTGAAATGCTTGAACCTTCTTGAGACGACAAGACAATTTTGTTCTGATTGTTTATCAAATTAGCACCCAATTCCGACACATCCATATTGATCCCAGCAGGGAAGGAAAATTGATCAACTGGGTCTAGACACAAGCTTTGAGCAGTATTGAGAATAGGTTCATAACCAACATCAGATAAAATGGGCAATGTTACTGAACTTTGAGTTATTGAGTCCCAGAACGTGAGGCTGCCGTTAGTTTCAGTCTTTGGGAGGATACAAGGCAGTGAAGGTGTGGAACAAGGAGCAGAATTAGTAGAATTCTTAGCAGGAGTGATGATCTCTGTGTTGTTCTTGATTGCTAGGCTTGTTTTTCCTTCAAGTGATAGCTTCTTCTTTAATTTGGTGTTCCAATAATTTTTCACGTCATTATCTGTTCTTCCTGGTAGTTGAGAGGCTATGAGAGACCATCTGACCAAAAGAACAAGTTGAAGCATTATTATAACTAGAAAAATATTAATCAGAACATTGTAAAATATTAATATATATAATCAAACCATGTATATGCTAAAAATGAGAAAAAAATTAATTGGACCAACTTGCCTGCTTCCCATTTGACTATAGAGAGAGAATATGATTTTATCTTCCTCTTCAGTAAAACCTCCATGTTTGATGTCTGGCCTGAGATAATTGAGCCACCGTAAACGGCAACTCTTGCCGCATCGCTTAAGGCCTGCGATGACAGATGGGGCAGGCTTTTAAGGTGAGCTTGGAGGTGGAAGCTATATAAATATTAGGCAAGATCATATATTTACCTATGCACAATCTTGCGCAGGAAGAAAATCAAAGGCACAATTAATAAAAAGATTAACAATGTCCAAGTAATTTAAACGGAGTTCATTGAAAAAATTATGAGAAGAAAATTAAAAAGAAAATGAGAAAATGGTCTTTATAATGACTCGATTGAATAGCTGCTGCAGCTCTAACAGTGTATGAATATGGAAGCATTATTATACCTGGATATAAGATCATTGGTAGGGAATATGAAAGCCCAGTCTACTTTTCTTATACTCAGTCAAATGAAAGTACACAAAGACTATGAAAGTGGCACCAAAAAAATTATCTCACACAATAAAAATATAGAAACATGTGGCAGTAATTAGCAGAAAATTAAATTGGAATCTTTGCGGAAATAGTGGAAGAAGCTAAAAGAAAAATGCAAAGTACAAAACCCAAAATGGTTGAAATTTGAAGAAATGAGCATTAGCAAATCTTAAGGAGGAGAAGAAGAAGGAACAAGAAAGAAAGAAAGAAAGAAAGAAATAAAGAAGAGGGACTGACAAAATGTTTCTTGGATGAAATGAGAATTGCAGAAACATGATCTATGCATTAACTGAATTGATTATATATATATATATTATGTGCATTTCTACAAATCATATATAAATCTATGTGAGTGTGTGTGGAGAGACAGAGAAAGAGAGGGAAAGAAAGAGAAAGACCAGCTTTCTTGGGCAAGGCAATCCAGTTACCACCGGTGCCATGAGTCTCAAGGTAGCGTTTGAGAGTGGCATCTTCTTCAGGAGACCAAGGACCTCTTTTCACGTTTGCTTTGTCACAGCATGGAGCTCTTCCCATCTTTGCCTACCTCCACTTCACACACCTTCTTCTCCTACAAGCCCAACAAGCTCAATAGACCCACACACACACACACACACACACACACACACACACACACACACACACACACAGAGAGAGAAGAAGAAGGAAAACTCAAACACGCAAATGCTTATAATAGGGCAAAAACTGTGGGCTTTTAGCAGAAGGAGAAGGGTCTTTATAAAGGAGTTAAAAAGAAGAATCACTTATATTGACTTTGCCGAACTATTAAACATGTGTTTGTTTTGCGTTTGGCTTTGCTTTGCTTGTATGTTAAGAAATTGTAGCTCGGAAGCAGTCAAATATATGCCCATTTCATGTGTTCACGAACTGGACCACACAGAGACCAGTCAAAAAACATTATCCATCTCTTTCTGCAATTTTTTTCTCGTATTAATATTATTTCCATGCTTTATGTTTCTCTCTGGGCAATCACTTGCCTAAATTTAGATCAGTAGTAAACCAAGTAAATGAATGATTATAACGTAATAAATGAATGACGTTCATGTATTTATAATCGGTAACACTTTAAAATATAAATATTATCTACTAAATGAGTATTTTTATTTATCTGAATTTCAAATCTTATTATATTTAAAATTTTTTTTTTAAGATATGAATCTTATTATAATCTCCATTCTCATTAAAATAGAAGTCTACTTGATGCCTACATAAGAGAGCTCAAGTATCTGTTTTTTTTTAGTCAATTTTATACTCTACCCAATATTCGTACTGACTTAAGTATGGAGAGGTTGCATAAGGCAACCCACTCGGTGCTCTCTCTTATCTTGCAGGTTCATATTCATAAAAATGAATTTATAAGCGAAATTAATACTTACTTAATTAATAAATAATATATATGTTTTTAAATGCTCTATATATGTAATTATGGTAATCACTCATTTGTTCCATGTATTAATTTCAACATAGAAAAAAATTTTTCATTGCTCAAATAGATATACCTAATAATTAATATCAATTTAAATTCATGAATGTTAGAGTTAAAAAAAAAATCCTAATTATAAAATTAATATATATATATATATATATATATATATATTCAAGATGAGAATAGTAACACCAATTAAACCAAGGCATAATTCAACAATTACCAATTAGAGAAGGTAAATTGAATTGAGATTCATCCCCCTTGTCCCTGACTTGAAATAGTTTTTGTTCCAGAAGGGAAAATTTTTAGTCACGGACTATGGAGTTGCCATTTTAGAACAATTATTCTGTGTGTCCCTCTTCTTGTTTTTGCATGTCTTCATTCCCAAAATAATCATCATACCCACTTACATTACACTACTAATTTTTGTAAAAGATAGTATTAGTTAATGATCTCGAAGGCCTTCATACATTAGCTATTAATAAAATGGAGAAAAGTAGAGAGGAAAGAATGAGAGAATTTAGAGAAAATGGCGATTTTTCTTTTTTAAATTTTGGGTAAAGTACTTGATATAAAAGCTTGTTGTATAATAATAATAAATGAATGTGCATTAATTAGACTCTGTCGTAACATGAATTTTGAAGGTTTCTATGCTTTCCATTTTTTAAATATTTAATTAAAGGATTACTAAAATAACAATGTGCCTTAATAATTTACATCATCAATGGAGGTAAAAAGAGGTGGCATGAGTTTTGTTTATTATTAATTATTATTAAAAAAATTATTATTATTATTATTAGTCCCTTAAAAAATATTATTAGTAATATTAATATTATCCCTAAACAACAATAAATAGTAATAATTAAGAATAAAATGATTTCTAAAATAGTGCTTAGCTTTTTTTTTTTTTTTTTTTTTTTTTTTTTTTTTTATAGAACATGGTTTTGGAAAAAGCAGGATTTTTGAAAGCAGATGGGTAAAGAGGAATGCATATAAAGACCAAAATCACTAAATTTTGGCAAACAACACACAAATAGAAGAAAAAGGGTCTCATTGATTCTTGTCTATCTTGCCTTTTTCCATTCAAAAAGAAAAAATTTCATATTCACTTTTCAATTAGTCCATTGACATGAAGCAGCCCTTTGAGTCAAGAAATATATGGTGAAGACTGATGACTGAAAGATAAAGCAAAAGCCGCATATCCCAGGTTAAATCAATCAATTTTGTCCCATATTATCTCTATTGTCAATTTTGTCTAGCGAATAGATGCATTAATCAAGCAATAATAAGTTGAATGTTGCATAGAAGGTTGATTACATTATTTCACATCTCAATTTTACTAAAAAAATCTCACTGGCATCTTAAATTTTTAAAATATTTTATAATAAATCTTAACTCTTTTGAAATAGAATTAAAATATTTTTTGAAATTGAGCGTAAACTTTAATCGCGTTAAAATGACCATTCACTGATTATGAATCAAAGGGTATCTCAATTCTATTTTATATAAATTGAAAAGTGTTATAAGACGTTTATAGAAATTGAAGTGCATCATGAAATGTTTTAAAAGTTCAGAGTGGCACGAAAATTTTTTGATAAAATTTAAGGGTGAATTTATGTATTCAGCTTAATCAAAAATTAATTTAATTTAATGAGTCTAAATTAAATACATGAAAATAATATAATAAAAAAAAACATAATTTTATTAATTTATTTTTCAATTAATTCATTACAAAATAATAAAATTTCTTTTTAAATTGTGCTATTTATTTATTTTTTTTTCCTTATACATACAAGAAATTTATGGAAAATTTGTTTAAAAGTTGAAATAATTTTTGTCAATAAAATATTAGAAATTAGGCAGAACTATATCAAAATTGGCTACCAAATCAGAATTATTTAGAATTGGGGAATATCAATATGGTTAAAGGCTCTTCCTAGCCTCATACAAAAGTTAGGCCGGCCCAGCCATGCCTAAAGTCTGGTGCTTCGCAAAGAACAATTAAAAACTATTCTTTAATTAATTAGAAAAATTTCTATTTAATTCTTTCATTTTAATAAAATTAATTATTTAATTTATATATTTTAAAAAATATATTATTTGATCATATATTTTAATTTAAATTTTTTATTAATAAAAGAATTTTAATACTAATTAAATTAATATTTAATCTTTCTATTTTAGTATAATTAATTGATCTATATATTTTAAAAAATATATTATTTAATTCTATAATTTTATTTTATTAACTCTTTAGTCCCTTATATTAATTTTTTTTAAATCCAAATTACCTTTATTCTCTTCTCTTTTTTTTTTCATCATATTTCTTTCTATTTGCGCCCAAATCTTTTATTAGAAATTAGTATAAGCTATATGTGTAAAAAAAAAAAAAATAATCAATTCTTCTAAGTTTTCAAGTAATCAAGGTGATAATTTAAAAAAATTACTTTCAAAGGAGAAGACACGAAAAATAATGCTCATCGAATTGAATGAAAATACTTAAACAATTTTTTCTTAAATAATATTTAAATTTAATTTTCACATAGTAAAATTTTTATTTTTATCAAGAAATATTTTTTAAAAATATTATATTTTTAAAATATAAAGATTAACTAATTAATTTTAATATTATAAAAAAATTAAATAGTAATATTTTTTAAAATATATAAATTAATTAATTAATTTCACTAACTAAATAATAGTTAATAGGCATTAATTAACAAAAAATTTGATAAAAAAATTAAATAATTTAATAAAAATAAAATATAAAAATTAAATAATTAATTTTTTTAAAATATGAGTATTAAATAGTAATTTTTTCCCATGAAAAATTAACTTTGAGTTGAACCAAACCGAGTTTGGGCCTCAAACTCCTTGTGCATACTTAGTCCAATTAGACTACATCAAGCCTAATTGCAATTACTCATCATGAGCACATCCAAATCCAAAACTTAAAAAACAATTTAAACTTGTTTTTTTTTTTTAATACAAATTTACAATTTAATTTATTTTTATATAAAATGAAAATTAAAATAAGAAAAAAAAACCATAATAATCAAACTGAATTAATTAAAAGATTTGTTTTGGATTAAGTTTATTATGTATAAACCCTAACTTTGAATAGAAATGCTAAAGTGTGGATCAAGTTCACTGAATGTGCACAAATTGAATATGGACAAAACAAATATAATGTGACAATACCTCCTATATCTTGCAAGTGAAAAGCTTTTATTCCACAAATATTGATGGGTCATGGTGTATGGGAAGCTTTTATTCCACAGATATTGATGGGTCATGGTATATGGGACCTTGTTGTTAGGCTATTAAAGGTTTTTTTTTTTCATCAAAAAATAATTTTTATATAAAAAATATTTTTTATGAAAATATTTTTTTATTGTTTAGTTAAGATATTAAATTAATGATATATGTTCATATCATTTATTTATAAGAATTTTTACATTTTAATAAAATTATTAAATTTTAAAAAATAAAAAATAATTTTTTCTTTTATTTTCTTTAAAAATAACTTAAGTTTTTCTTTTAATCAGAAAAACATTTTCTGTTAATCTATTTTTTTTAACATCCAAAATGTTAGAAAATATATAAAATATTTTAATAAAATAAATGAAGCCTTAAATTTCAAAATTAATTTAAGAAAATTTGAATTTTATAAAAAAAAGTTGAAAAAAATAATTTATAGTCAATCCAATTTTGGTGTAAATAACAAAATAAACTCAAATAACAATTTAATACCTTAGAATTTGCATTTTTCTTAACTATGATCGCTCTCAATTTTAAGGATTAAGATATGTCAACTAAACCTAAATTTTTCTTAATTTTATTGATATTATATTACTTAAAAAAATATTAAATATAATTACTAATTAATAATAATAATAATAATAATAATGTACAGGTTCAATGAATATGGAAAATTGGAAACCATAACCAAACAATAATGGAGGATTCATTAATGGAAAGTGCAATATAGTTTGTTATCCCCACAAATTAGAACATCCTTTCAACTCCATCACTATCAATTAATCCACCACCATAAGGAATGGGGAATTTTACCTATACCTATGCTAGACAAATAATTATTCAGCCTAAACATAGCCATAGGTCACTATATTTTGAGATGAAATATTTTGTCTTCACATGAATTAAATTATTTGCATTTTATTATTTATCATTTATCATATTTGGATTAGCATTATATATATATATATATTATTAATTTATTTTTTATAAGCAAATTGATTAATATATCTCTTATCCTCTCTGATTTGAATCTTATCTATACAGTCCATCTCCTCAATATTAAAAGAAGAAAAAAAATATATCTCTACATTTATTATATATTTGAATATTGACTTGCACTCTTTAATTTTATATCTTCACCCTATTTTGCTTTTTTGTTTTTTTTCAATGGAAATGAAAAGATGATTATAACTGCTCAACTTTAGTAGGTATAAGGATGAGGGTTATTAGAAATATCTAAATGTGAATTTTCACATTAGAAAAAGATTGGATGAGTAAAAAATATATAAATAAAAATAATTCATATATTTATTGTCTTAAAATTTTAGATTTGACGAGATGTCAGGTTAATAAGTGTGTTCTTTAATAAGATTCATATAGAAGAATTCTCTCATATGTTTTGAACTCTCAAATATCTAAAAAGGGTTATGATAGATTGACAATTAGCGTAAAATTTAATCATTTCTCACGATATAAATTTAAGATTTACATTTTTTTTATTTTTAAAATTTTAAATGATCTTTTTATTTGTCAATAACTAAAACCCTCCAATATTTTTAACTAAAAATGTATAAATTTAAAATATATATTTAGACATAAAAATGAATTTTTTTAGAAAAAAAAATTATTTTGTTAATTTTAAAATAAAAGAAAAAATGAATTTTTAAAAAAATAAAATAAAATTTTAATCAATGAATATGGTACAAACCATGGAAAAAAAAATGAAATTTTCTCACCAAATTTTATTTAGCTAATAATTGGGCTTCTAATTTTTTTTTTAATAGGAATTTTCCCATATGTATATTTATTAATATCCAAGCAACATATTGTTGAGAAAGAAAAAATAAAAATAAAAAAGATAAAGTTTAAAAATAAAAGATATTAATTTGTATATTAAAAAAAAGTGAGAAATATCCAAAATCCAAACTTTAATTGGAATAAACTAGGCATAGAGTGGGGTGAAATGAGAAGGACGACGTTTGATTAAGAGTTGAAAGGGACAATGTTAGGTCCCCCCCAAGGCATGCTTCATATTTCGATGGCAACTTTGATATTAAAATGTTGCTTTAGGGTCCTACAAATGCCCCAAGTTTAGATAGCGTGGGCCTATGCTGATCAGGCTCTGTACGACTTTTTCCCACCTACTTTGTCGTCTACTGCCAAATTCTTTCTTCAAACCGATCTACTGGATTGTGATGGACATTACAACTTAAGTTGGTCTAAAGTCCTTAATATCTATAGTAAGTTTAATTTATACACAAGTTTCTTTTCAAGCTTAGCATGCAATAATTAATAAAAAAAAATTAAATAATCAAGCGATTCGGTTCAAGTTCATCATCCATCTAGAGATAGAGATGGCAATATAGGGACAAGTGCAGGATTAAATATGATTAAATATGAAGGGAAGTCAACATTTTTCTTCCATTAGTGTTGGGTGGAAACTTTCTCGCTAGAAAATGGGGTGGAATGAATTTTTACACAGATTTTCATTTTATTTTTTTAATTTATTATTGCATAGTATAATTTTTTATTAAGAAAATAAATTATAAATTAGAAATACAGGTCGAAACATAATCTTAATAATATATTTTTTTAATTAAAATTACAATAATAAGTATTTGAATAATCAATTATCAAATAAAACTTAAATGACTAGACTAAATTTTAATCAGCCCTCCACATCAAATAACATAGCATTATATATATATATATAAACAAGTGCATCACTTTTTTAAATCATAAAAATCATGCATAAAAATTTTTAACATTGTCTTTTTCAATATATACTAAGCAAATAATAAAAGAGAAATTCATTTTTAATTTTATTATGAAACTTATTTTTAATTTATTTACTTTTAGATATCTCAATTTCATAAATTATTATTATTATTAAAGAGTTAATGTATTAATATTAAAATAAATTTAATTTTAAAAAATTGATGGGCAAGCTCCACTTGTATGCCTCTAAAACTAGATTCATGAATTAAAATTTATAATATACTTAATAAAAAAAAATTGAGGGGGCCTTGCTAAAGGTTGGTATGGCCAAGTGGCAATGGGTAGGATAATAACAAAAATTATTTTATTACTTAAATTTGATTAATATTATTAATATTTAAATTTATTTCAAACCTAATTAAAATTTATACTAATGATCCGAATCTGTCCCAACCTAATTATTGTTACTTGAATAATATTAAATCCATTTAATTTTATATAATTTAACTAATAATATATATAAAAAAATATTTTTATTAATAATTTATATTTCAAAATTTTAAAAATGGTAGAAAAATTTAAATTCTATTTATTTAAAATATAATATATAAACCTTGTAAATATTATTATAAAAAAAAATATATTATATATTTAATTAATTATTTATATAAATGAGTTTGGATAATGAGTATCCAATATATAAAACCTAAATCCGAATCGAACTCAGCATATGTATTATTTTTCAAATTTAAATTTATCCAAAATCAGATTATATACTACTCAAACTTGTTCTATTAAGGTTCGGTTGAATTAGGTACCAAAAAGAAAAAAATATCCAACCCATTGCCATTCTTACATCTAATAATAAACCATCATAAGTATATGCCAGCGTGAATCCATAATATTAGGAGAGTCCAACCCAAATCCGCACACCGTCACCAATGCATATATTTTACTGATTGAAAATATACTAATACATATATTTAATGCGAAGTTCTAAGAGTTAACAACATAATAAAAATAAAAATATATAATTAAACATTTGGATTCTGCGGAGAATAGGAGAAGCAGGAATAACTCACAATAAACTGTCTTTAATGTCACTTTAAGAAAAATATTTAAACAAGAAAAAGCGTTTGACTAAAAGAATTTGATATCAAACTAATGTTTAAATTATATAACTATTTATTCTAATGCAATCCTAGATGTAGAAATCATTCACATCGCAGCAAAAAATTCAATTAATTTGCATAGGGGAAATGTCAAAAATCCATACGCACACGCAAAATCCGATATGAAAGCTGATGCCTTAACTCAACCACTGAATCCAAGTTATCTCTTACTCCAAGCTACGAGAGTTAGTTGCCCAATGTGTCCCATTCTTCTCATATTCATATGTACATATATGTGTGGGAGTGAGTTGCTACCTCAACAAAGGGATTTTACCCACAGTACATAGCTATGATTGTTAAACTTAGATCAAATTGGCCAGTTGGACCAGGTTAACCAGGAATCAGAGCCTGGTTTGGTTCGTTTTAACCATCAAATCCTCTTTAGGTAGAATTGGTGGGAACCGGATTGAACCAGCGAGTAAATCAACTCAATTGGATTTAAACTGAGTAATCTGGTTTGATTAAAAATTCTTCAAATACCATTTCAAGAAGTAGACCTTGAGACCTTTAGACTTTTTCCACTCCAATTACCATGCAACCTACAAATACATTTGGATTTTGTTTTACACACACACACACACACACACACACATATATATATATATATATATATATATATATATATATATATATATATATATATATATATATCAAATAAACTAATAAATAAAAGTATTTCTTTTACTTAAATTATATTATATTAATATAAAATAATCAATAGTTACTGATAGTCTAGAAAAGTTAGGTTATGAAGTTACAATGTGTGGAAAATGAAGTAGAAGTGATTTACGAATACAAGGGAGATACGACCATTCTGCATGGATTACCTTCAAAGAGTATCCCTATAAGGATTATAAGAATAAGATACACCTATATCATTCTCAGGTCCTCCCAAGATGGAAGTTCTTCCATTTATAGATTTGGATATCCAATGTTGAATCGACAATTGTAAAGGCGGCACAACTGGATGGTCTCAATCACAGTCAATCAAGTCTTGCATAAGGTACCATCTTCATCAAACCCAAATTCACAGTCTTCTCCATGTTGTACGCTTTCCACAATTAGCATTAATTGTGGATATTTGTGCTGCGAAACCCTAATCTTATCTTGTAGATTCGACCTTACTCTGAAATATGCCAAAAGTGCACCCAAATCAGTCATATCCAAGATCACCCTGATCCAATAACCATGCAACTCTTGAATCAACAGTTTCCTCTCAGCTAATATATGTGCCATGCTGCTAGAAGATTTCCTATTCAAAGCATCTGCTACCACATTCGTTTTACCTGGGTGGTACTAGATGATACAGTCATAGTCCTTCAAAAGCTCCATCCATCTTCTTTGTCTCAAATTTAAATCTCTTTGTTGAAAGATATACTTTAAACTTTTATGGTCAGTGTATATTTTGCACACTTTACCATACAGATAATGCCTCCAGATTTTTAGTGCGAACACTACAGTTGCCATTTCCAGGTTATGAATGAGGTAGTTCTGCTTGTGCTTCTTTGACTATCTAGAAGCATAGGCCACCACTTTGCCAAACTGCATCAAGACACACCCAAACCCCACTCTAGAAGCGTCATAATACACTGTATATCCTTATCCACTCACATGCAAGGTCAACACAGGAGCTATGTTTAAACATTTTTTAAGCTTCTGGAAGCTTTCCTCACACTAATATGACAAGAAGAATGGGACATTCTTTCATATCAACAGTATCAGAGGAGCTGTTATCCTGGAGAATTTCTACACAAAACGCCTGTAATAACCTGCTAGGCCTAGAAAACTCTATACTTCAGTAACTGTAGTAGGCCTAAGCCAATCAGTTACCGCTTTAATTTTCTTGGGATCTACCTGAGTACCCTTACTAGAGACCACATGTCCCAAGAATGAAATACTCTCTAGCTAGAACTCACATTTCAAAAATTTAGCATATAGCTTATGCTTCCTCAAGGTTTGTAACACCATCCTTCGATGCCAAGCATGCTCTTCCTCAGTTCGAGAGTACACCAAAATGTCATTTATAAAAACAATAACAATGTGATCCAAGAATGGCCTAAACACCCTATTCATTGAATCCATCAAGGCTGCTGGTACATTAGTGAGTTCAAAAGACATCACCAGGAATTCATAATGACCATACCTTGTCCTGAATGCTACTTTTGGCACATCCTCACTTTTGATCCTCAGCTAGTGATAGCCCGACTATAGGTCTATTTTTGAAAAGTACCTTGCCCCTTGTAGCTAACTAAACAAGTCATCAATTGGAGAGAGCAGATATTTATTTTTAATTATCACTTTATTCAGCTGTCTATAATCAATACATAGCCTTAATAATCCATCTTTCTTCCCCATAAATAAAACAGGACCACCCCAAGGTGAAGTATTTGGCTGGATGAATCCCTTGTCCAAAAGCTCTCGTAGCTGCCTTTTCAATTCCTTTAGATCTATTGGTGCTATCTTGTAGGGTGGCATAGAAATGATGTTTGTACCTGGCACAATATATATTTAGAACTCTATCTCCCTATCCGGTGGTAATCTAGGAAGCTCCTTGGGAAATACATCCACAAATTCCCTGACAATAGGTACATTCTCCACATCAGTACATTCAACAGATGTGTCCCTCACTAGTACTAAATAACCCTAACATCAATGCCTTAATATCTTTCTGGCACTAATGGCTGACACTAAGTTGTATGGAGCTACACTTCTGTCGCTATCAAAACCAAATGCTTTTACCCCCAGAATATGAAAATACACCTTCTTATTTCTATAATCCAAGATGGCATAGTGAGTTGACAACCAATTCATGCCCAAGATCATATCAAAATCCATCACCGGTAAGGGAACTAAATCTGTCGAGAGGATCTTTACGTCAACTACTATTGGACTGTCCAAAAAAACCATATCCACCCTAATATTATCACTAAGAGGGGTAGCTACAGATAGGGGACACTCTACAGCAGCAGAATTTCTACCCAATCTCAGAGCAAACATAGGGGAAACAAATGAGTGTGTAGCACTTGGGTCTATTAAAATATGAGTCTCAAAAGAACAGACTAGGAGAATACCTGCCACCGCTGCATTCAAAGCCTAAGCATCCTAGTGTGTCAGGGTGAAAACCTGAGCCTAACCTCTACCATGAGATGCTAAACCCTAAAACTAACTCCTTCCATCATATCTGCCTCTAAAACTGCCCCTTCCTGACCACGGTCCTACTAGCCACTAAACTGACTGTTGCCATACTAGAAGTACTAGGGAGTAGCTGGAGGGGTACATTAGCAACAGAACCTTGAGACCCCATCTGATGCTCACTAAACATATGGCATTCTCTGGCAAAGTGACTCAGCTGGCCACATCTGAAGCATCCTCTTGAACTCATCAAGCAAAGCTCTGAATGTACTCTCCCAAATTGTGTACAGGGCACAAAAGAGGACTTGAGCTAAATCTAGAATTGTTGTAGCTCTAGCTTTGCCCACTGCTAGAACCATAACTTAATCTAAACCCCTTAGATTTATGTTTGAAACCACATATCTTGTTACCTCTGGTTTTACCACTGTGGTGACTATGGCTATCGCCACCCATGTTACTCATATAGGGCATACCAGATGACCCTTCTGCTTTATTCTCCTTTGTTTTACCTCCATCATCACCAGTGTAGCTAATTTCTATTTTTTGAGCCCTATCTACCACCACATCAAAAGGTTGGTCTGACAGCATAGCCAAGTTTGCATATCTCCTATCCAATCCTTTCAAAAATCTGTTCACTTTCATATTTTCAGCGGACACTGCAGTTGAAGCATATCTGCTCAATTCTGGAAAGTCAGAGGCATACTCATCTACTGATCTCCCATTTTGTCTTAAAGCTTCCAATACCCCCTATTTCTGACCCTTGAAGCTCTCTGGCAAAAACCTATTTATAAATAGTTCCAAAACTGTGCCCAAGATAATCCTTTAATATGAGGGAATACATAATTAGTCATCCACTGCCTCGGCACAGGTTGCAACACATGTTGTACACATTCCATCAGTTTCATGTTTATCAGCTGTAGCTCCACTCTTGCCTATTTGCAAGAGTCCAAAAACTTGTATACATCCTTTGTAGTGTCATAAATCCTAGGCACCAACCTCTTAAAATTAATTACTTGCTTGTATGGCTCGGCTCTTTGAACTGGGGGTTGCTATTGAGGGTGAACCATATACTGAGCCATCATATATATAGTCCTCTATAGACCTGCCAAGGTGGTTGTTATTGGATCTATAGGACTCTGGGCCATAAATGACTGTTCCTGAGGTTGTGGTTGCTCTTCCACTTGAACAGCCCTAGGCCTACTACCACGCCTCCTAAGGGCTGGTGCCTCATCCTGTGCTGAAATCTCATTCGACACTTCCGGTTCTAGTGCCATGGCTGCTCTCCTTCCTCTATGCATGCTTCCTAAAATTTAGTAGTATTAGCCCACAAAATCAAAACATCATACTATACATATCTGTATATTTATGAGCACACATAGGTACACAAGGCATAAACTAGATGCAAGGATAACAAAATACGGATGATTATGGACCCTATACTCTGTATGTAACCTCCTAAAAGACTCTCTTTTAAAATCCTGGACGTACTCTTTTTCCATGAATCTAGAGCTTAAGCTCTGATAGTAACTTTATTATGATCCAAATTCTAAGCCGGACCAGCACTAGGACTTGAGTCAACACAAGGCTCCTGAAGCTCATAATTAGCCTAACATTCCTAGCCCAATAAAAAACCCATAAAAATATTCCAATTTTAAGAAAATAAACCGATAGAGTCCGATCATAAATTAGACTATCCAATGGGAAGTATTAGCTTGCCCGACCTATAGACATAAAATATGAAAATTTGGGGAGTTCAGCTTACCCTCACAATCCTCAGAGCAGATAGATAATCAAATGGGAGCTCAGCTCCCTCATCTAAAGAAAAACTCATCCAATGCATTCAAGCACATCCACATAATAAGTTTATAACACCCAAGAGATTAAGTTATTAAAATCCCAGATAAGATTAATGTACTACTTGTACATGCAGAGTTATAGAATATGAATCAAGGAAAATGAAATATAAATAAGCTGCTACTAGTAAACCCGCAACAAAGAAAATGGGTTATTCATAGAAAGAGTCGACCTATAACCTGAGAAAAAATAGTTGAATAGGGGTGAACGTTTAACTTATAGAGTAAGATATTAATTTTAAATACAATTTCTATAACTATCTAGAACTAATACATTGTCTGGATATGAAATGTAGCATAGTCATATAGTATCAAATAATCCAAGCAATATTCTCATAAAAAATAATTTGGAGTACGCACACACCCGTGTGTCTTATCAACATATATACATGTGGGATTTGATCCCCTGCACAACTTTTTTAATTCCAATATGCACTAACGAGGTCAACTCAGCCAGACTTTCGCTTAATAATCCAAGTGCAAGGGTCAACAAGATTAACTCAAAATCGTACTCATCCTGACTTATCCATATATAAGGATTAGGTCCTAGCAAGTCAAGCTCCAGCCATGACTACCCATCCTACCCATATTCATATCCACACCACATGCACACTGACACACGAACACAGCTCCAAATTACATTAAGGCAACATGCACAACAATTTCAACTAATAAATATGCAATAAAAGGCATGTCTAGAATTTAACTATATACATATATTTATAAGTGAATGCATGGACATGCCTTGAATATATAATAATATTGAAATTATAAATAAAATTAATATCTACTCACTGATCAACTAAAAATCACTGTGGCAGCTGGGCAGAGGAGAAAGGTTGACTCTAATCACCGAAACAATTATGTGTATGAATTTTATCAATATTAACTCAAAATAAGAATTTAAAGAGTCAAAGACATCATATTTTAAGCCGAAAATCCAGCAAAATTTCCTGTATATCTAGGATCTACCTAACCTACAAAGTAACTCAAACAACACTTCTAAATCCAAAGACCTTAGGCCTACATCACAACAATATCATACGGCCCCTCCTGGGCCCACCAAATCAGACAATTCTCAAGTAACCACACGATTCAGCTATAAGGTTTAAAACTAACATTTTACAAAAACCATCTAAACCAACTTCAAAAATTCTATAAACATGCCTTGCACTCCTTAAAAATGCTATGATACAATTGCAAAAGGAATTACAATTTTTTAGCTACCTACGAATATTTTATGAATTTTTATTCTAAACCCGGCATTAGTTAAAAAGGGCAATTAGAAGTTCGAGTTTATCTATGCAAATTTTGATACCTGGAACGTGTCTAGGGCATCTAAAAACGGTGGGAAGCACTATAATATTGATCCACTTCTGAAGTGGGTTTTGTAGCCCTCTTGTCTGGCCAAAAAATGCAGTCCCAGTCACTAATGAAATTTCCTCGAAACGAGAACACCTATGCGAAGCCTACAACACCAGGAGTTAGAATATAATTTTTATTTAATTAAACAGACTTATTAAGGACCCAAAAAATTACTGCGAAGTTTATGGGACCCATCAAATTTTCGGTGTTGAAAAAATTTGAAATTAGTATCGTTGCAAAACTCTCACCAAATGGAGCATGCTACTAGTCTTGGAATCTCCATGGAGTTCACAGTTTAGAAGAAATCTAGCCTAAAAGTCAAAATGGGTTAAAACTTCTTGGACTTGATTCGCACAAATCACCTAATGAAAATGGATGAAATAGGTATCTATGAAAAGCTCTCAAAGAGTATGACACAAAAGAAACTGGACCCGATCCAATTGGTGGCTGGATTGATCAGATTTGGTTTGAAAAGTTGAAACGGTGCGCTACAAGAGGGAGGACTTTTGGAGTATTTTTTCGGTTAACTGGGAGGGCGGCGCTGGGGAGGGTGGCCGGCTGGAGGTGTGCCGATGTGTGGGGGAGGGCGGGGAATGATCGGCTGGCCGTGGGGAAGGGAGGAGAGAGAGAAAAAGGAGAAAGAAGAGGAGGGGGCAGAACGCAAGGGAGAGGGAGAGAAAAAGGAAGAAGATAGGTCTGATACGATCCGATTTGATTCAGTTGGTTTGATTCAAGGTACCAAAATTTGATTTTTACTCTGTTTTGAGACTCAAAACAAAACCTGAAAATTTTGAAAAAAATTACAAAAAACTTAAAAAATTTTGTGAAGTCTAAATATATTTTTAAACTTGTCACGTGGTCTTTAAATTAATTTTTAAAAATCAATAAAATTAATTATCTCAAAAAATAAAAATCCAATTTTAAAAACTCAGAAAATTCAAATTAAATTTCATAATATTTAATATATTAAAATATTATAATTTATACATAAAATAATTATTTAAAAAATCAGGATTTTACATCCTTTCTCTTTGTTAGGGAAAGAATGATGCATCCTTTCCTTCTATATTTATTTTCTCGGTTCAAGAGGTAGAAGGAAGTGAAAGGTTAATTCTAAAGGACAAATATTTAATTATTGAAATGTTTATATCATCAAAATTTCTACAATTGATTAGAGCAACTGTTTGATTCCAAGTATTTGGATGAGTAATTTTAAACAATCCATGAATTTGTTTAAAATTTATTGTTGAATTGAGAAAAAAAAAATCCATTGATTTTACAAAATTTATCATCAAAATTTATCATTGACTAAAATCCTTAAAATTAATTATATCAAAATCTCTTTAAAATGCGAGATTTTATGAATTTCGTCATTTTAATGAACGAGAAAGCTGCAAATATTTTTATTAATTAAATACATAAATTATCTTCTATATTTTTATCAAAAAATTTAGTAGTAATTAAAACTTTTATTTCAGTATATTAAACTATTTGAGCTTTAATTTTACACCTAATAAATATAAATTTATTTAATTAATGAAAGACAAATATTATGACAAATGAAAAATAACTATAAAAATATTGATGGAACTCTTTTAATAATGTTAATGTGTGTAAAAAAAAAAATTATCATTTGAGACCAAGACATGCAATAAAAATTGATAACAAGTGATATGAGTGGTATCTCGGATGATTGACAATGAAGGGGACATATTAGGGACTATAAAGGTAAAACATGGATTGTATGAGTACTCTCGTCACGAATACAACTCCTCTGATTACACGTACGATTATTGGGAAACCTCTCTAACTTTTTAATTGCAGAACAACACGAGGTTAGAGATTCCAAAACTTAAGTTACGACAAGGAGATAGGAAGGTAAGAAGAAGGTAAGAGAAAAAGAAAAAAAAATGTTTGGAATAAGGATTTAAAGAATGTCGGTTCTTATCCCAGTTAATGCTTATTGACTAGCTTTTAACCAACAGGATACCATCACTTATAAGAGTTCATATAAGAGGCCTTATCATGCCTAGACTGGGTTTCAGAAATGTCTTGATATATCTCCTTAAGGGTCATAATCATCGACTCTACTAAACCTGCGGTTATTGAGCACCAACACATGTAGGTCATAAGTTGCTATATTATAATAAACCCACAGCGCATTTACAGTGAGCATCAACATGAACTTATCTAGCCGGCTAAACATCTCATCGTTAAATGGGTGTGAGCGCCTGCAGAAGAGATGAGACATCTTAGTAGCATTAAATGAGCCGACTCCTTTTTGGAGTAACCTCATCTACTACAAATTTGATTGGGATGACTACTCAAGAATGGTCGTCGTGGACGGCTTCTCGATAGTGATCGTCATGGACAAATTGTTTAGGGTGTGGGTCATTACCCCTTGTCGTCTGACTAAAGGGTATGCTCAAAGTAGTTGTATATACAGTATACTTATTTTTAAGTACTATCTGCAGTAGGTTAATTTTCACATTGTACGACCTCTTTCCTTACATGCGGCACCCATCCGAGGTTGATTATTTTATACTATTTCAAAAATTAATTAAAAAGTAAAGCAAATAATGTGAATATTTTTATATTAAATTAAAGATGTATTCAATCACCAACAAGTGTCGGTGTAATAGTAAGGCCCATTAAGTTTTCAAAAGGAGAACTTAATTTCAAACCTTGAAGAATGCATTGTTAGGAGAGACAATCACGAACCATAAAAGGATTAGTCTTCTATGAACCCTAAACAGACATAGAGGGATATCTTGGTAAATAAAAAAATTCATTCAACAAAAAATATTACTAATTATTTTGAATATTTTATATCTAATGAGTGAATAATTATCAAGAACTCCAATTACTACATATTCATTTACATTAGGTTGAAACCATAACCACTAACCTTTACGTAAAAAGTTAGTTGGCCTTCCTACTTTTAATTGTATCTTATTTGACATCTGAACTTTATAAAAAAAAAAAAAAGTAACTATTCAACTAATGTGATCATAATTTGCACGTGTTTTGACTTTACAGTACATTATTATAAAATTCAAGGGTTTAATAGTTATACTTTTATAAAATTTAGTGTCAAATAAAATGCAACTAAAGATAAAGTAGTTAAATAACTTTTTAAATAAAGATTTAGAATCAAATGATGTATTCGACATTCATCTATTGACAATTTAATACATTAACTGAATTTAAAAAAAAAAATTCCTTAACAAAATTTATTCGCAAAATAAAAAGATTTAAACATTTTTAATAAAAATTTATGAAATCTATTTTCTAAAGATGAAAATCTAGAATATATAGTCAGAATAATAAATTTTGGTTTTTATCAATGATAGACACAAAGAGCGGGGGGAGGGAGGTGGCAGGGGTGACTACCTCCTTAAGATTTTAATTTTAATGAGGAATAGGTTGAACGTGAGCATGTTTTTAACAGACTCCCACATTGGGCCCCTTCCCCCAAAAAAAATTTCCGACAAAAGTTTAAAGTAATTATATTTATTTATTGACTCAATTAAAACAAAATTAAATAACCCGTATTCTAAAACTTAAAAGTTATTTTTATTAATTCAACTAAAATAAAAAAAAATAGTAGCTTTTTTTTTAATTTCTTTTAGTAATAAAAAATAAATTTTAAAAAAAATAAAAATTATGAATAAAACATATTAAAGGCAACTAAGAAAATATTTATCTTATTTTATAAATTAATTAAATTAATTTATATATTTTAAAAATAAATTTACCTATTTATTTATTATATTTTTTTCGTTCACAGGCTAAATAATAATAAATTAATGAATTAATTTTTTAGCTATTTTTTGTTGCGGACTCTTCTAAATTTAAATGTTGCATCCATCACTTATTATAAAGTACTAAAGAAAAGAGTGATTTGTGGCAGAAATCAATGGATTGTTATGACATTGGAAATAAATTACAAAAGAAAGAAGGCCATGTTAGTTTTGTCATGGGTCACGTTTTAGAGGAAAAGGTGGCAAAAATACGTGAAAAACAACATACAAAAAAATGTCTACGTCAATCAACATGAGGGAGAAATGGCAACATGTTCTATCCAATACAAAAAAAAATAATAATAATAATAAATAAAAAATAAATCGCCACGTCGTATCCCTTGGAGATAACATGAGGATTGACGATTGAGCGATGCCAAAGGTTTGATTTGTTAGAATTAGATAACATGAGGATCGAGTGGAGCTAGGAATATTTAAATTTAAATTGAAATTGACTAATTGCTTATTAAATTTGAAATTAATTAAAATCATTTTAAGAGATTAATTTTATTTTTTTTCCTTTAAATTTTAAATTGGATTATATAATAATTAATAATTAAATTCGTTATATTTAAAAAAATAAAAATTATTTTAATTATTGAATTATTTAAAATTAAAATGGATGAGAATCAAAGCCCAATAGTACATACCAAATCATTACTGAGATGTGCTTATTAAATAGTTAGATGTAACTGATAATTAAAATAATTGAATTAATCTGTTTAATAAGTTTATAAAAAAATATATTTATAGTTAATAAACTATTTATTAACAATAATTTATATTAACCCTGTTTTTAAAATTTTTTCTTATTAGCTAGTAGTTGATTTATTTTTTTTTTATTTAGATTATATTATTTTTTTAAATTGATTAATTATAAAATTAATTTTTTGTCTTCAAATTCATTTTTTTATATGAATAAAGATTTAAAATTATAAAAAATAATAGATAAATATAAAAATATTATAAATAATAATTAAACTAATTATAATGTTCATTCTTATATAGTAAGCAAAATGTATATACATGAAAAATAATTATATTTTAATTTTTAAACATATTATATAATAAATTAATAATTATATTTCCATTTCAATAATAAGATAAATAATATAATATATATTATTATTTGCCATTAGATATAATTTTACCAAATGCTTTGATTATATTAACTATTATAAGTTATTAGTTATCAATAATTATTTATATCAATTATCATCTGTAAATTATATCCAACAAAATCAATCAAACCCCAAATTAAAGTGAAGCTCAAGATTGCTATCGTTGCCAACATGTACATGACATGACTTTGATAAAAAGAATTTTTTATTTGTTTAATTTTAATTAAAATTTAAAATTCAAATTATTAAAGAAAATTTTAATATTGTTAAAGTCAAGTTGATGAATAATTTAACATTATTGAACTATAGATGTTTAATTTTGATAATGAAAATTTGAGTATAATATGCATATAATCCTTTTGGATAGAAATTTTCGCCATTCATTAATAAATATCATAGCATAAATACATCATAACCTTCACATAAAAGTAAAAAATATAAATATAAATAATTAAATTTTTTTTTTCAAATATAATTTAGGTAAAAAAAGGATCTTCAAGATGATAATTTTTTTTTTCATTTTAGACGATAAAAAAAAATCCTTTTACAACATTATCCTTTTTGAGAATTTCAATCCATTAAATTGGTGAATTAACAAGATTTTTTTCTTTAAAACCTCTAAATTTTTTGAAAAAAACCTGTCCTTTCTCTCAACACCAAAAAATTATAAAAATTTAAAAATTATAAAAAATTTTACTTTGAAAAATTTTATTTTATAAAATCTTAATTTACTCTGCCTTCTTCTAAATGGAGTGTAAAGGGGAATAAAATAAGACTATAATGATTAGAGAGCTGGACTCCAACATTGGAGAGAAAATCTCATTTTTATTTTTAACGAAGATAGTTATAAAGAGATAAATATATATTTGTTGCAAAATGGACACATATTTAGAAATTTATTAAAAAAATAAAAATAAAAAAATATTTAAATAGAAAAAAAGAAAGAGAAAAAATAATAAAAAATAGGAGAAAAAAATTTATAAAGGGAATGCTTTGTTTCTAATATATATATATAATTAATCATTTCACTTTCTATACCAAACTTATTGTAATTTTACCTTTTATAAAGCATTATTCCCCCTTTTTGTTGCAATATTGTGGGCAAGCTTGGCACATGGTATTTTTCTCAGTGGTATTATCTATTGAGCAATTATTAATCTTTAATTATTTTAAAAATTTTAAAGAATTAAGACTTCAAAATTTAATAAATCTGACACTTAAAATATTTTAATATTACCAAAACTGAATTTAGGAAAAAAAAATTGAACTTAAGAATCTTTTTCCCCACATCTTTAAATGTTTATTAAAAAAAATTAATGAGTGTAATTGGGAATGCTTATCTCTTTTGATATAGTAAAATTACTATATTTGCAAATTGTATGGCATTTAAGTTGGGGGCTCAAATTAGAAAGTAGCAGGATATGATATATCTTTTAGGATAATTTTAATTCTATTTACATTAATAAACTAATATCATTTCACTAAATAAAAAAAGAAATTGATTGAATACAATTTAGTTAATTGTTTGGATTATTTGGATTTTTTTTATTTTTTTGATAAAAAAATATCATTTTTAGTTAATTGTTATTAAATCTAAAATTAAAATTAAAATGTAACTAAAATTAAATTTAAAATGAATTAAAAAAAAAACTCAAGATGTTCTTCAAAAATTGAATTGCATTAAATAGAATTGAATTGATTTGATTTGATTAAAATTTCTCTTTAATTTAATTTATTCATTGTTTTAATTTTTCATATCAAATCAATCTATGCTCACTCTATCACTAAAGGATAATGCTTTAAGAAATATAATTATTCTCATTCCCAATAAAGCAAGTGGGAACATTGAGAGAGTAGAGAAATTTAGGTCCATTTAACAAGTAATAATTAAAAGTTTTACTTTAAAAAAAAAATAAAAGTTTTAATCAAATCAGTTAGATTTTTATAGATAGGTCTGTTAGAGTTTAAATTCAATTAAAATTAGAAAGTATAATTAATTTAGAAAATTTAATAGAATTTAAATTGTAAAGTTTAATAATTAGAGTTTTAAAAGAACTAAATTTTAGTGGCGCACACACACACACACACACACACACATATATATTATTGGCTATTATATGGAATGTATTATAGAGAGCTCACAAAGTGAAGAGGTGTATTGAATTTTGTGAGTTTTTTTTAGTAATTTTGAGGGTGAGAAAACTAATTAGTGGTTGTAATTATTTTTCCTTAATAGTGGATTTGTTGGTGGAGTAGGCTTGTGTCGAACTACGTTAAATTTTATATTCTTTATTTTGTATGGGTATAGTTTTACACAATAAGTAGTGTCAGAGTTGTGGCTTGAGATGTCAAAGATGGCGAGCACAAAATTTGAGGTAGAGCTATTCGATGGAAAAAATAATTTCAGTCAGTGGCAAAATACTATGAAGGATATCCTTGTACAATAAGGATTAATTAGAGCATTGAATGAGAAATAACCAGCAACCATGAAAGATAATGATTGGGAGGAGCTTCAACAAAGGACTGTGAGTGCGATTAAATTAACGTTAGCCCTAAATGTAAGTACAATATCTTATAAGGGACTTCGCCAGTTATTTTGTGGAAGAAATTGAAGAGTTTGTATATATCAAAATCACTCACAAATCGCTTACGCTTGAAGTAATTGTACAAACTCAAAATGGATGAAGGTACTGATATGAGAGATCACCTTAATATTTTTAATAAATTAATTACCCAATTGACTAGTGTTGGTATAAAGATAGATGATGAAGATAAAGCCCTTTTGCTTTTAACTTATCTCCCACAATCTTATGAAAGCTTGGTGATAGCCCTAACAGTTAGGAATGAGACTCTGAAGGTAAAGGAGGTTACCGCAGTTATCTTGGATGATGAGAAGTTCAAGAAGATAGGTAGTAGTAATGAAGGTGGAGCTTTTCTTGCTGTTCCTAGTCGTTGTAGAAGATATCCACGTGGAACCAATTGGAAAAGGAATAGTAAATCGAGCTCGAAACTACGAGTAGACCATGAAGATAGAGAATGCAACTACTATCACGAGAAGGGTCATATTCAATATCATTGTATTAAGATGAAGAAAGATCTTATAGAGTTTAAATAATTTAAGAAGAGTCACGAAAAAGAAAAAGAAGGAACTGCTGCAATTGCAATGGATGATGGTGTTGATGGTGCTGATGGTGCATGTTTGAATGTAAATGATGATAAGGAAAATGCAAAAGATCCATTATAAGATGAGCAGTTAATTGATTCTGCTTGGCCATTTCATATTTGCTCAAAGAAAGAGTAGTTTGATGTGATTGAAGAGAAAGAAGGAGAAAAAGTAAAGCTAGCCAATGAGAATAAGATGGAAGTTAAAGGTGTTAAAAGAGTGAAGATCAAACTGCATGGTGATCGTGTAAAAGTGTTCGATGAAATGAGATACGTTCCTAAATTTGAAAGGAACTTAATTTCCTTGGGTAAGTTGGATTCTTTAGGTTATAGGTGTTTGAATCATGGTGGAGTCATGAGAGTTAGCCGATGTGCTCTTGTGATCATGAAGAGTGAGAATATTGGTGCAAAAAATCTCTATAAATTGGAAGGAAGCACATCAATTGGAAGAATGTAAGTGGAACCAAGAGACAACATCAATAATCAAGAGCGCAAGGAAGTACCCAAGAGAAAATTGACTTTTGCATAAATTGTGAAGACTAATTCCATTTGACTTGGAGGTAGAAATTGTTAGAGTCCAAGTCTAATTGGAATTAGGAAGTATAATTAGTTTAGAAAGTTTAGTAGAATTTAAATTATGAAGTTTAATAATTAGAGTCCTAAAAGGTATATATATAGTTGATTGGCCATTATATGGGATGTATTGTAGAGAACTCACAAAGTGGAGAGGTGCATTGAATTCTATGAGTTTTTGTTTGAGTGATTTTGAGGATGAGAAAACTAATTAGTAGTTGTAATTATTTTTCCTTGATAGTGGATTTGTTGGAAGTGTAGTGATGAGGAGCCGGTTACAGCCATACCATACCAAGGACCTATCACTCTGTCAATGGCAAAAAACTTCAAGGATTAGTGTCCAAGCACGTGTCTATGCTCAATTTAATGGATACTTTCAGCCTTGAAGAAAATTGGAGCAAAGAAGCAATTTTGGTGCAAGTGGCCGAACCACACTTAGGGCATGGGCCTGGTTCGGTTTAAGGGAGTTGAATCGGATGTGGGAGAGCTTCTTCACATACTTTGCACATGTTCTACCTACCTAGGATGTACATGGTTTGGTCCAAAGAGCAAAAGGAAGGCTAGTTTAATCTTTTGTCCAACCTAGAGCCCAAATAAGGAAAAAGCTGAAATTCTATTTTTGGTAAAGCTGAAAAAAAGTCAGATCTGACCTAGCAACATTATTTGAACTGAAAATTGACTTTTCCTCATTTGTTTGAATTAATATTCCTTATTTAGGTGTGTGTAATTTTATTATCCAAAGCTAGGACATATCCCTTGGTCATTGTTTTGCATTGGCTGAACCTATGACCTTTTAAAAACACTTATATTTTCTATTTCAGAGGTGAACGAATTTTAGTTTTCTTTCCACCATTGTGTGAGAATGAAGAGCTTCTAAGCCTTCTTCCATAGTTCTCCTTAGAATTAGTTATCAAACTCCTTGCAAAATTAACCAATTTACTAGGTTTTATCTTATATTCAAGATTTTCTCTTCAAGTTGGGAGAAGATCTTGAATCTTTGGTTGCCAACCTTGTTATCTTTAATTATTGATCCAAGTTGGTAAAAGGTTGAAAGTGCAGGTTAGTGATTCTTGGTTTTGGGGACGGTCCCTAAGCTTGAGCTTTCTTGGTGGTTTGCTCAAAGTGAGAAAGACTCATATTAAGTAGGTTTATGCCAAATCACGTTAAATTTTGTGTTCTTTATTTTGTGTGAGTATAGTTTTACATAACAAGATCGATGGTTGTGATTTTATAATATATTTTCATTAGGAAAAATGAAAAATTCATATCTTATTAATGAATAGGAGACTCACAGAAATGTTAGATAAATTAATGCTGAGTGCATTTCTTAAATTTATTGGAATTTATTTTTTTTGAACTATAGTTTAATTTTAATATTTTGAATATAAATTAATTATGAATTTGAGATTTAAAATTAAATTATTTACTTAAAATAGTGTGACTTATGTGGCAATTTTTAAGTATGCTTATTAGCCTAGCTGCCACAATATAACAAAAGAGGTGTCATAGGCATGAATTATTAATTTTTTATTTTAATAACATAATTTAATATATATTTTACTATATTTTATGATTTCATAATTATATTAAAAAATTTTCATAATATTATAATTTTAATTAATTACAATTTTATTTCAAATTTAATAAATAAATAAGTTGATTAATAGATTTTTTAATTTGTCTTTAAATTATTTAACATATACTAATAAAAGTGTAAATAAAAATAAATATAAAATACATATTCCACTTGGTGATTTTGGAAATATCATTATTGAAATTCTTATATTTCAAATATAAGAAATTTTTTGAACATATATATATATATATATATATATATATATATTCTAAATAATTTTTTGTAAATAATTATATATATTTGTAAAAGTAATTCATTCTTTTTAATGTAATTAAAAATCTAATTAAAAAATGGATTTTAGAGATACATAATATGATAAATATAGTTTTATAATGTTTGAAGTTGTAAATTTAAGAAAATTTTAAAATTCTTAAAAAATATACTAAAAATAATTTTAGATCTTAATAGTTGAGATAAGATTTTCATAGTTGAAATTTCAAAATATTTAGATAAATTAATATTTAATATGATAAATTATTTTTTATAGATAAATTTAAAAATGAAAATAATAAAAGAGATGTCATATAATAATTTTTAAGCATACATATTTGCCTATGATAGTATGCCACATATGCAATTTTTTAAATATGCTTTATAACTTACGTGGCACATTCTTATGAAGCCTTTATGAAGGCTTAGCTTTATATATATATATGTTGTGAAAAATTACACTCACATAAAATTTAATGTGGTTTAGCGTAAACCTACTCTATCAATAAATTCACTATCAAGGAAAAATAATTACAGCCACTAATTATTTTTCTCATCCTTAAAATCACTCAAACAAAATTCACAGAATTCAACACATCTATTCACTTTGTGAGCTCTCTACAGTACATTCTATATAATGGTCAACTAACTATTCTTATATATAGACCACTAAAATCTAGTCCTTTTAGGACTCTAATTATTAAATTTCATAATTTAAATTTTACTAAACTTCCTAAATAATTATACTTTCTAAATTAATTATACTTTCTAAATTAATTATACTTCCTAATTCAAATTGGACTTGGACTCTAACAATCTCCACCTCTCAGTTAAATAGAATTAGTCTTTACCATTTCTGCAAAGGTTAATTTTCTCTTGGGTACTTTCTTACACTCTTAATTATTGATGACGCCTCTTGCTTCCATTTGCATTCTTCCAATTAATGTGCTTACTTCCAATTTGTAGAGATTCTTTGTACCAATCTTCTCACCATTCATGATTACAATAGCGCTTCGGCTAACTCTCATGACTCCATGAATCAAACACCCATAACCCAAAGAATCCAATTTATCCAAGAAAATTAAGTTCCTTTCAAATTTAGGAATATATTTCACTTCATCGAACACTTTTACTTGATTACTATGCAGCTTGATCTTCACTCTTCTAATACCTTCAACTTCCATCTTGTTCTCATTGGCTAGCTTCACTTTTTCTTCTATCTTTTTTTCAATCACATCAAACCATTCCTTCTTTGAGAAAATATGAAATGGGCAAGCAGAATGCATTAACTATTCATCTTTTAATGGATCTTTTGCTTTTCCCTTATCATCATCCACGTTCAAACATTCACCATCAATACATCCATTGCAATTGCAACAATTCCTTCTTTTTCTTTTCCGCGACTCCTTTTGAATTGTTTAAACTCTACAAGATCTTCCTTCATCTTCATACAATGGTATTGAATGTGGCCCTTCTCATGACAGTAGTAGCATTCTCTACATTCATGGTCTACTCGTGATCTCGAATTCAATCTACTATTCCTTCTCCAATTATTTCCACGTGAATTACTTCTACCACGATTAAAACCAGTAATAAAAGCTCCACCTTTATTACTATTACCTATCTTCTTGAACTTCTCATCATCCAAGATAACTGCGGTAATCTCCTCCGCCTTCAAAGTCTCCTTCCCAACCGTTGGAGTTGTCACCAAGCTTTTATAAGAGTGTGGGAGAGAGGTTAAAAGCAAGAGAGCTTTATCTTCTTCATCAACCTTCATACCAACACTAGCCAATTGGGTAATTAATTTATTAAAAATATTAAAATGATCCCTCACATCAGTACCTTCATCCATTCTGAGTTGGTATAACTCTTTCTTCAAGTACAAGCGATTTGTGAGTGATTTTGACATGTATAGGCTCTCCAATTTCTTTCACAAATCAACAGGCGAGGTCTCCTCCAAGACATTGTACTGCACATCTGGTGCTAACTTCAATCTAATCGTACTCACAGCCATTTGTTGAAGCTCCTCCCAATCATCATCTTTCATAGTCGCTGATTTCTTCTCGTTCAATGCTTTAATTAATCCTTATTGCACAAGGACATCCTTCACGGTGTTTTGCCATAAACTGAAATTATTTTTCCCATCGAACGGCTCCACCTCAAATTTTCTGCTCACCATCTTTGACATCTCAAACTACAGTTCTGATACCATTTATTATGAAAAACCACACCCACACAAAATAAAGAATACAAAATTTAACGTGGTTTGGCATAAGCCTACTCCACCAACAAATTCACTATCAAGGAAAAATAATTTCAACCACTAATTATTTTTCTCACACTTAAAATCATTCAAACAAAACTCACAGAATTCAACACAACTATCCACTTTGTGGGTCTCTGTAATACATTATATATAATGGTCAACTAACTATTTATATATATAGACCACTAAAACCTAATCTTTTTAGAATTCTAATTATTAAACTTCATAATTTAAATTCTACTAAATTTCCTAAACAATTATATTTTAATTGGACTTGGACTCTAACAATATATATATATATATATATATATATATATATATATATATATATATATATATATATATATATATATATATATATATATATATATATATATATATATATTCTCTATGCATATTTCAATTTCAACAATCAGATATTTAGTTTCAAACTTGTCATTTTACAATTTTTTGCAAATCTTTCAATATCAACAATCAAGTTCTTCAAATTCAATGTCAATTTACAATTCCCTGCACATATTTTAAATTTCAACAAATCAACTATTTAATTTTTAGTGCCAGTTTATATATTCCTGCAAATCTTTAATTTTTAAGCAAATAATTTCTTTAATTTTTTGAAACTCTCATTTGCATTTTAATTTACTTTTTCAATTAAGTGCTCAATTTACATTTTTTGTACAAATTAACCTTTCAATGCAATCTTTACATTTCCAGCAATTAACAACGTTTAATTTTTAAATATAACTTTTACTTTTCATGCATAAGTGATCTTTTAATTATAGTAATAAGTTAAGGAATTAAGAAAAAATATGATCCTTCTCATCAATCGTTCAAATTAAAAGTTAAAATGACATATTCACATTACACAATTAAAATTTTAGCATCTTTGACATATCTACAATCTTATATATATATGTGAAAAAAAAAAGTTATACATACTTTTGACACATTTAAACTAAATAAAATCAATTTAGTGCAAAAACACAATCATATAAAATCTGCAAGTAAAAAATTAATAATAAAACTGATTATCGGAGAGAGAGGCCCCATTTTCACGTTCACTCTGTCTCCCTGGTTCCAGTATGGGGACCTCCATGTTCGTATGGACCCCTCAACGTGAAGGGTATCCTGCACACATTTTCGTTTAATATAAAAATATAAAGATGATTATAAAACAATTATGGATCTTGTTAATATAAACTCCAAGAGTTTATAATAGTTCCATTTTATTGTAATCTGTACTTTTCAGGGTTTTGGTCTTCATCATTCTCTGTTGGCAAATTCCATGATATATTTTATGTACTAAAAAATGGTTAGTTTCTCTATAAATTATGGAGGAAAGGACCCACGTCAATGCAAGTAGTAGTTTATATACACTATAAATACTTAATAATTTTTTTTTCCAATTCAACATGACATGGCATGTTTTAATTTGAAATTAAAAAAATATAATAAATTAAAAACAGTTAAATTTTAAAAAAAATAAAAAAAAAAGTGGAAAAAGTCTTTTTTTTATATATATTAAATTTCACAGAGAAAAAATGCAAATGTGGAAATCGTGATTTGCGTGGAAAATATGTAAATGCAAAAGTAAATATAAATAAACCAAGTTTGAAGGATTATAGTAATTATTTTAAAGAGTATTTTTGCCTCAAACAATATTCTTTAGGATATAACAAGTGCTTTTTTTTTGTTTTAATAAAAAAATTTAGGTGAGAGAATACTTCCTAATTATAATAAAATTTATAAATTATTTAAAAAAATAAATAATAAAAATTAAACTTTCAATTTAATGAAAGTGTTGAAGTTTTGATTGAATCTTATCAATTGCATAAGTTTTTTTAACAGTAATATTTTTTTAATTTTTAATAAAATAAAAATAAAAATATTAATATTTTAAATAATTAAATAATAAAAAAAAAAGAGAAGAGAAGGGAAGAGGAGTATATATATATATATATATATATATATATATATATATATATATATAGCTCATTATTGGTGAGAGAGCTCCTCCTTACATAGGAGCTCTCTCACCAATAACAAGCAAACAATTGTAAGGATAAGACTCAGCAATAAAAGGGCTATCAAAAAGTGTAACTCATAGAAAAAAAAGGTCTTACTAGGCACTAGCCATTGGAAGTTATAATAGAGGCTTTAAATAGGCTGTCAAAGGGGTTATTAAGGTTTCGTTGTTTTGTGAAAAATATATTTTTTAAATTTTTTTTTTTATGTTTTTTAGCATCCAGAGTATTAAAAAAATAAATTAATAAAAAATATATTTTTAATTAAAAAAAATTAAATTATTTTTAAAGAAATGATTTCATTTTTAAAAAGGAATGATCATTTCTCAGATTTTATAATATTATTAAAATATAAAAAAATATATATAATATTAAATATATATTATTAATTTAATATTATAATTAAATATAAAAATATTTTAATAAAAAATATTTTTTTTTAAAAATAATTATATAAAAAATATTTTCATATACAAATTATTTTTCATAAAATTAATAGAATTTAAAATTGCAAAGAGGGAAAAAAAAAAGGAGAAGAACTTTTTAATTTTAAATATAAGAATTGATAAAAAATAATTAAATTTCAAATTTTGTAAAATTTTAATTTCCAAATACGGGATATAAAAATTAAAGATTATATCTATATATGAAAATTTTGTTTATTTTGACTTTCAATGTACTTATTTTTGGTGAAATGCTATCTTATGAATTTTAAATTTTATATTTTTTAAGATAAATTTACTTATATAAGTTATTTTAAGGAAATAACTCTCATAATATTTATATTTCTAATAATTAATTAATAATTATTTATCTCATCAAATATTATAATAATTATTTTAATTATCATTTAATAGCTTGTATAAAAAAAAAAATTCTCTAATTTTAAATAAAATAAGCCTTCATATCAAATTGCATGTACACCAATAAATAAATTCTTTATGTCTTTTATTTTTAATTGTAATTTACATAAAATTGATATGAGAGAAATTCTAGATAAAAATATGTTAAAAAAATATAATTTTTTTTTAAATTATTAATGATTATAATTAGCCTCTCAAAATCAACCTCTTATCTCTGCCACTGGTGTCATGGCCTTGATTTTCTTTTCACTTAAACTGCTATAGAGTATTGGGTCATGAAGTATTGTATCTCCTCCTCTATTTCATGTATGACAAGTAACCTTTTGTAATGTATCATTATATTTACAAAAGCTATATATATATATATATATATATATATATATATATATATATATATATATATATATATATATATATATATATATATAAAATAGGCAAGTTTATACAAGCTTCCATAACAATTACTTATGTAGGCCTAGTTACATATTTAAAAAGAGAATTTATTCAGTGTAATTGTTATATGACCAACATATGTATTTTGATCGTTTATTATGACGGAACTCATATAGAACTCATCATGATCAATAGTCATAATACAATCGTTGTACATATAATGATTGTATTTTAAAATTTTCCATTTAAACAGAATTAAATTAAGTAGTTTTATAATTTTTTACAGCATTGACTTTTAAACTTTGTAAAGATCATCTTGTCATGGCTATTTCAAATATATTAGTGGTATGGAGTCAAATACTCAACTTAAATGATAAGAATATCTAGTAATACTCAATATAAACAAGAAATGTATCATGCACAATTTAACTAAAATACGTGCAAAGAAAGTACATTGTCTAGCAACTCAAAAACTCATAATGATGACTCTTTTACGAACCAAGTAAGCAATTACATTCAAGCATTTAGATGTTATGATCCAATCCTATTGGTTGTGATCAACGCTATGACTTGAGTTAGCATATGATACTAAAGTTTATAGCAAGTCTAACATGTACAACTCAATAAGAGAGCCAAAACTCAGAAACTCATCAGGGAGACAACTAAACCCGACTCATACAAATACAATCAATGCGCAAATGGAGAGCACAACTCACCCTCATCTCAATAACTACTCTACAACATCATCAACACAAGCATATGCATACTTATATATATATATATATATATATATATATATATATATATATATATATATAATAGGCAAGTTTATACAAGCTTCCATAACAATTACTTATGTAGTCCTAGTTACATGTTTAAAAAGAGAATTTATTCAGTGTAAATGTTATATGACCAACATATGTATTTTGATCGTTTATTATGACGGAACTCATATAGAACTCATCATGATCAATAGTCATAATACAATCGTTATACATATAATGATTGTATTTTAAAATTTTCCATTTAAACAGAATTAAATTAAGTAGTTTTATAATTTTTTACAGCCTTGACTTTTAAACTTTGTAAAGATCATCTTGTCATGGTTATTTCAAATATATTAGTGGTATGGAGTCAAATACTCAACTTAAATGATAAGAATATCTAGTAATACTCAATATAAACAAGAAATATATCATGCACAATTTAACTAAAATACGTGCAAAGAAAGTACATTGTCTAGCAACTCAAAAACTCATAATGATGGCTCTTTTACGAACCAAGTAAGCAATTACATTCAAGCATTTAGATGTTATGATCCAATCCTGTTGGTTGTGATCAACGCTATGACTTGAGTTAGCATATGATACTAAAGTTTATAGCAAGTCTAACATGTACAACTCAATAAGAGAGCCAAAACTCAGAAACTCATCAGGGAGACAACTAAACCCGACTCATACAAATACAATCATTGCGCAAATGGAGAGCACAACTCACCCTCATCTCAATAACTACTCTACAACATCATCAACACAAGCATATGCATACTTATCCATATATATATATATATATATATATATATATATATATATATATATATATATATATATATATATATATAATAGGCAAGTTTATACAAGCTTCCATAACAACTACTTATGTAGTCCTAGTTACATGTTTAAAAAGAGAATTTATTCAGTGTAAATGTTATATGACCAACATATGTATTTTGATTGTTTATTATGACGGAACTCATATAGAACTCATCATGATCAATAGTCATAATACAATCGTTATACATATAATGATTGTATTTTAAAATTTTCCATTTAAATGTAATTAAATTAAGTAGTTTTATAATTTTTCTGACCTTGACTTTTAAACTTTGTAAAGATCATCTTGTCATGGCTATTTCAAATATATTAGTGGTATGGAGTCAAATACTCAACTTAAATGATAAGAATATCTAGTAATACTCAATATAAACAAGAAATGTATCATGCACAGTTTAACTAAAATACGTGCAAAGAAAGTACATTGTCTAGCAACTCAAAAACTCATAATGATGGCTCTTTTACGAACCAAGTAAGCAATTACATTCAAGCATTTAGATGTTATGATCCAATCCTGTTGGTTGTGATCAACGCTATGACTTGAGTTAGCATATGATACTAAAGTTTATAGCAAGTCTAACATGTACAACTCAATAAGAGAGCCAAAACTCAGAAACTCATCAGGGAGACAACTAAACCCGACTCATACAAATACAATCAATGCGCAAATGGAGAGCACAACTCACCCTCATCTCAATAACTACTCTACAACATCATCAACACAAGCATATGCATACTTATATATATATATATATAATAGGCAAGTTTATACAAGCTTCCATAACAATTACTTATGTAGTCCTAGTTACATGTTTAAAAAGAGAATTTATTCAGTGTAAATGTTATATGACCAACATATGTATTTTGATTGTTTATTATGACGGAACTCATATAGAACTCATCATGATCAATAGTCATAATACAATCGTTATACATATAATGATTGTATTTTAAAATTTTCCATTTAAACAGAATTAAATTAAGTAGTTTTATAATGTTTTACAGCCTTGACTTTTAAACTTTGTAAAGATCATCTTGTCATGGCTATTTCAAATATATTAGTGGTATGAAGTCAAATACTCAACTTAAATGATAAGAATATCTAGTAATACTCAATATAAACAAGAAATGTATCATGCACAGTTTAACTAAAATACGTGCAAAGAAAGTACATTGTCTAGCAACTCAAAAACTCATAATGATGGCTCTTTTACGAACCAAGTAAGCAATTACATTCAAGCATTTAGATGTTATGATCCAATCCTGTTGGTTGTGATCAACGCTATGACTTGAGTTAGCATATGATACTAAAGTTTATAGCAAGTCTAACATGTACAACTCAATAAGAGAGCCAAAACTCAGAAACTCATCAGGGAGACAACTAAACCCGACTCATACAAATACAATCAATGCGCAAATGGAGAGCACAACTCACCCTCATCTCAATAACTACTCTACAACATCATCAACACAAGCATATGCATACTTATATATATATATATATATATATATATATATATATATATATATATATATATATATATATATATAATAGGCAAGTTTATACAAGCTTCCATAACAATTACTTATGTAGTCCTAGTTACATGTTTAAAAAGAGAATTTATTCAGTGTAAATGTTATATGACCAACATATGTATTTTGATTGTTTATTATGACGGAACTCATATAGAACTCATCATGATCAATAGTCATAATACAATCGTTATACATATAATGATTGTATTTTAAAATTTTCCATTTAAACAGAATTAAATTAAGTAGTTTTATAATTTTTTACAGCCTTGACTTTTAAACTTTGTAAAGATCATCTTGTCATGGCTATTTCAAATATATTAGTGGTATGGAGTCAAATACTCAACTTAAATGATAAGAATATCTAGTAATACTCAATATAAACAAGAAATGTATCATGCACAATTTAACTAAAATACGTGCAAAGAAAGTACATTGTCTAGCAACTCAAAAACTCATAATGATGGCTCTTTTACGAACCAAGTAAGCAATTACATTCAAGCATTTAGATGTTATGATCCAATCCTGTTGGTTGTGATCAACGCTATGACTTGAGTTAGCATATGATACTAAAGTTTATAGCAAGTCTAACATGTACAACTCAATAAGAGAGCCAAAACTCAGAAACTCATCAGGGAGACAACTAAACCCGACTCATACAAATACAATCATTGCGCAAATGGAGAGCACAACTCACCCTCATCTCAATAACTACTCTACAACATCATCAACACAAGCATATGCATACTTATCCATATCAAATGGAAAGCCCTTCTTAACCCTAATATCTTTAAACATTAATACATACATATATATATCAAATGGAAGGCCCTTCCTAACCCTGATGTCTTTAAACAATAATACATATATACATACATAAATACATATATACAAACATACATATATGTGTGTGTGAAAGAGAGAAAGAGATAGGTGAGCCCAGCTCAATTCTAAAGTTCATGTATCATACATATGTCATAAAACTAGCGCATGCATACAATATTACATGGTATAACATGTTAGACAACCCCATTATCCATGAGGAACATCTAAGAGTAATGCTAAATAAAGTAGAAGCTAAATAATAATAATAATAATAATAATAATAATAATAATAATAATAATAAGCATGCGAAGAACAAATACGGGAGTAACTTTAATAAATTAACTCTTTCCGTCACTTGAAAAATACTTAAATAATAATGAGTGTTTATCTCAGAAAACTTAAAATTGAACAAGTAAATAGCCTCCATAACTAACCTAGCATCATGAATAATCACATTGTTGTAGAGATTCAAACAATATGTATCTATTATTGTATATCACTAAATATGTATCTATGTAATGTAAATATAGAGTGATGCACAAACATGGCAAAATATAAATAGCATTGATGCTAAATGCATCTTCAAAATCAACTTAAAGCCTTGACCAAAAAATTTTTGGCTACTGGTACAGCGAACTTGAGAAGAGGAGATATAAACCTTATATAATTACATAAATATTATATTATAAACATTAGGAGGAAAAAGAGAATTTAAATCACAAGAGAATATTAAGATCGATTCTTATGAGTATAACGCAATCCTAAAATTCTATTGAAATTTTGGCAATATTTCTCCTATTTATCCCCAACAAAATAGATAAAAATATTCAGATTCTTTCGTTCAATTTGAGACTCTAATTAAAGAACTATGCACTTCCTACTTGTGGATACCATAGAAAGTAACTTATAACAAAATATTAGTCAACTTTTATGACTATTTTGCTCTATCAAAATCTATGAATATAATCCTTAGATCAACAACCCATTTTCCGCAAGTCTTAGCATCATTCACTCAAGAGGAAAAAATTGGCAAGTTTTGGCGAAACTAACAGAGAATTGGTGTCAATATTTGCTTGTATCTGCTTAATTATCAACGCGAGAAGTCATATTTTTCCCAGTTATATAGATGGTATCTTTCCATGAGGAAAGGAATTGCCCATCTCTTGGACTAAACTAAAGTAAAGAGCAGCTAACAGTTTCCAAGATCACGCCACAACAGAATCACTCCACTTTTAGATTACCTCTTATTTAAGCTGTCTAAAAAAAATTATTTTCTTAAATATGTTAATTAAATAATGTTTAAAAATTAATTTAATATTAAATTTAATGTCGAAAACATATTATTTATTTAATAAATTTAAATAAAAAATATTTTTTATATTAAAAAAATTTCATATTTAGAGAAAAATAAAGAAGGAAAATAGTTTTTTAAATAGTAAAATATTTATTTTATTTAAAATTAAAATAAATAATTATAAAAATAAAAAAATAATTTAATTTATTTTCATTTTTTTTTTTAAATAAAAATAATAATAATAATATTTTTTATTTTCCCTTAATTTTTCTCTCATCCAAATAAAAAAATTATTTTACTTTACTATTTCCTTTCCTCATTTATTTTCTTTAATCCAAACAAACCCTAATATGCTTAGATTCGGTTTTGATATTACTCATAATTTTAAATATATTTATTAAAAATATTAAAAATTAATTGAAAATTATAATATTATAAAATAATTTAATATTTTTTCAACTTGTCAATCCAATCCAAGCGGGTGTTAATAGAATATAATAGGCGGTTCAAGTAGGAGTAAAATGAAAAAAAAATTCTTGGAACTGCCGCCACTTTGTCGGCCCTTTGCATCCCTTAACATATATTATTAAATGAAATCCACCTTCTTTTTTAAATTTATTTTTTCAGTTGTGGACAAAAGCAAAGCAGAAACAGAAACAAAGCCTGTATTTTTACAAAGGGGACCCACAAGGGGAGGGGGTTAGTGCCTGTCTTGACCACGTTCTCTCTCTTTTCTAAAGCAGCTTCGCACCGATAGTGTTTTAATTAATTAGGTTTTAATCAATTTGGTCAACAACAAGTGGCGCTCACTAAACAGATAAATTTTAAGATTTTCAGCAGATAAGGACCCGTTTATCACTTCTACATCCACGTCACCAATCTAGTCCCACTGGATAATTATCTAATTAATATTTGTTTAACAAGGTTGCTATTACAATAATAATAATAACTAATAATAGAATATTAATTTAGACATAAAATATACTAAATTGCTAATTATATTAACTTGTTGATTTGATCAGATTTTGCAAATACAATACAAGCACTAAGATATTAATTTATAATTTATTTTAATAATAAAATAAAATAATTATTAATTTACCATCACCACCACCACCTGATTGTCTTCGGTCATCCTTTATTTATAGCTGCCTGCTATTTTGCAAAAGCAATCTACCGGCAGGCCATTGAAATTAGAACAACTTCTCCAACAGAGAATTTTCTAGAGAATTAAAATATTATCACATCATAAACAAGAAAGCAGTAACAAGGGGGCTATGAACTTTGTAGCACAAATGCAAATAATTACATTGATTAGATAACAAGGGGGCTATGAACTTTGTAGCAGAAATGCAAATAATTACATTGATTAGACATAAACAGAACAAAAGATTGAAGAGAGATAATCACATTGATTAGACATAAACAGAACAACTTACAAAGATTAATTTTCCGGGAAAATTAGATAAATGATGCAAAAAAGAAAATACAATTAATTCAACGACAAATTGATCAACAACAAACCGCTACCCACACTCCGGCAGCCATGAGAAATCCTTCTTGTCTGTACACAAAAGTTGCAGGTTTTTTTTTTCCCCTTTATCTTGTTTCCTTTTCGCCAGTTCAACAAAACAGAGAGATACTTTGACATCTCTCTCCATGTACTATTTACACAGTAATTACCAAAGTTCCAAAAGTCTTCAACTTCGTATTCACAGAGTCAGGGAGAAGAATCGGAGGCCACCGAAAATAATTATCCATTAGAAAACAGCATAAAAAATTAAATTCCATGCAGATTTGACTCGGATTCAGCTTCACTTTACCAGCTCAGAAACCCAACCAACATCGGGTGCTGATGCGCCTGGCTCAGCCCGGTGCAGTGAGTTTTCTTTGCTGAGCTTCGCATATATCTTGGCTCTCAGGTCCCTTCCAGATTCCACCCTCTCCATTGCGGGCTCTTCCTCCATACTTGGGTCCCAGAAGTCCAGCTGACCGACTCCAGGACGACTCATTGTCCGGGTTGGAGTGGAAGGGAGACTGCAGAACCCGGGGCGTAGAGACGATCCGCGAGGCGACCCAAACCCGGATCCGTTCTGCATGCCCCAAGATGCAGGCCCCACTTTCATCTTACCGACCTGCAAACCACGCATACAGGCAACGAGCTCGCTCATCGAGTTAAAAGACCCACCAACCACCTGCGGGCTACTAGGCGAAATTGGCGGCGAATCCGATGGCGGAGACATAGGCGGAGAAGTTAAAATCGAGGTTGGTGAAGAGACGAACGAGCCCGCCTTAGTCAAGTATGAGTCAAAATGGTGCCTCAAAGGGGAGCCAACCTCCACGTCACCCGATCCGGAACCGTTTCCCCTCGGGCTCTGTTGTGGCAAAACCCGAAGTTGATCGGGAGTATGGGCAAAGAAACAGACCCGGCGGCGACAAGCTGGACCATCCTTGCATGGTTGAGTGCGATATCGAGCCGGATGAAGCCAACACTCAAAAACCCCATGAGCAAACTCGCAAGAATCCCCTTTCTTGCACCCACCCTTGCGAAAGTCAGGGCAGGCTGTTCCAGAGTAATGATACCTGCGCGGGTCTCGGCGGCGCGCCTTCTCTCCAGGATGAGCGTACGGACACTCGGTCCAGTCATGTGACCTCCCACGTGCGCAGCGTCTCACCTTGAACTCATACATGCGAAAATGATCGCAGGAGAAGGCATCCACAGGCAAGTCCAGGTCATCGCCAATGGAGTCCGGCTCGTTTGAAGGAAGGTAACGGTGAAGCGCCGTTAACGAGTCGAGGAAAGGCGAACTGGCATTCCCGCAGTTGGTAAATTGGGAGGGTAAGGGTGATGTGGGCTCGTCGAAAAATGGGTCCCAATGAGGGATTTGGACGGTCGGATTTGAATGCGGAGACTCTCCGATCATCATTTTTTGGACATAATCAGCGCGATGGAATGGAGAGGAGGTGTGGTCTCTGGAATATAAACTGCTAGTTTCAACCATGGTTAGGTTCTTTTAACTACGGTATGGTTTATAACTCTACCGCTTCCTATCCCAGTTTTCCACCCTATGGTCACAGTAACGAGATTTCAATAGTGTGGAAGGTTGTGACGAATTTAAGGCCACGGACCTATCTCAACCGTTGATCTTAATTATGGATTTTGATTAGTCCTTTAATTTACCCAACCATTACTTTGTGTAGAGCGACTGTGAGCAAAAGAAACCCCTGTACTCTTGTGACGCTATTATTCTATCTAAATGTCGAAACCGACGGCTTACTGCTTGGGACCCTCGGATATTTTGAGGTAGTTGTCATATATCGCAGGATAATCGGTGTAAATCTCGTGATTTTGGCTCCATTTAACCATTAGTTTTTACTTTAATTGATGCGCTGCACTAGTAATAGCTTATCCATTTGGGAACTATTTTAGGAGAAATTATTATACAAATCAATTTTTATTTTATTTACATAAATATTAAATTTATTTTTTATAATTTATATAAAAAAATTCATATATATAAATGTAAAATATTAAATTTTTATATATCTCTTTCTTATTTTAGAAATGAAATATATAGATAAAATAAAGAGATAAATATTTACAATTAATTTTTATTTCTTTAAATAAAAAATAAAAAATAAAAAATAAGGAAACAAAACCTAAGATGGTAAATTATGAATGAGCATTATAAAATAATTATAGATGAAAAATTCAATTTGAATTTGTATTCTTAACGAGTTTTCAAAAATAAATGTTTATTAAGGTTCACTCAAATGATCAAGTCAATATGAGTGAGCTAAAAGATAAATTCAATAAACATCGATATTATCTTTCGTATCTGATAAGAAAAATTTTTATAGTGAGTAAATTGTATTGACTATTTTTTTTAATTTAGGCAAATATTTTATTTTAGTCATTCAATTTTAATTTTTTAAAATAAAATCTCTCAATTTTAATTTTATTTCAGAAAAAATTTCTTTAACATGTAATAGCAAGTTTGTAAATTCATTTTTTTTAGCTATCACTAAATTAATATTTAATCAAAATAAATCTATAAATTATTATTTATTATTTATAATTTTTTATTTTAATATAAAAACAAAATTATAGCAAAACATCCTATATTAATAAAATATTATTTTTAAATTTATCATTATTATATTATTATTTTTCCACATTACAAAATAATAAATAACGTGAATAATTAATAATTTTATTAATAAATTTAGCTGAAATAAAATAGTTTTATTAATAATTATTATTAATTAATTTAATCGTAAAGGTAAGATAGAGAAGAAGAAAAAAAAAGAAGGCAAAAAAATATTTTTATTTTTTATAACTTGAAAACCTGCTTTTGCAAGTCAAGAGGACTTTTTCTAAAACAAAACTAAAGTTGATAGATTTTATTTTTAATAAATTAAAGTTGAGTAATTAAAGTGAGATAACTACATGAGTTAAAGGAGCATTAGTGTAATTTACTCTTTTTATAGTACATGAGTTACATAGTAGGAAGGTAATGTAATTCTAATTGGATAATACAATAATGTGTGTATTAATGGTGGTTGGATTGAATTAAATAGCCCACACTAAGTTATATTAGAGTTAATTCTAAATCCGACCATAAATTTATCCGCCTCTTTCTTTAAATTTTCTTCTTCTTCGTATTCTTTTTCACCTTGTGAGGTTTTTGGGGTGACTAGTGGTGAGTATTTTCATCAATAGTTATCTTTCCTCTTTTTTTTCTCAATAATCCGTATCCTTTTCAAACAGATGTGTTTGTCCTCAATTTATTTTTATTGATAGATTTGAGTTTTGACACTTCCTTTGAGAGGATTTGGTGTCTTTTTTCTGTGTGGATTTGACATTTCCTCCTTTGCGAGACTTTGTTGTTTCCTCCATTATAATGATTTTTTTTCTTTTTTATTATTGAGTTGTTAGGAGTTTTGCTTTGTTATTTGGTAGGAGTACAATAACAGGAAGTATAATTTTTCTATTTATAAGGATATTAAAGTTTGATCGTTTCTAGATCGAGCTCGTAGAAAAATCGTAAAGTTGAACAGCGATAGATTACCACCAATTGGCGCGTGCTTCCTGCTAAATGGAAAAATCAAATGCTTTGTTAATATAATCAGATCCTTCAAATCAAGATAATTGCTATTATATTTTGTATAAGTGGCTTATTTTAAATTTTCTTATGCAAAATTGTATTCTATCTCCATTTAATGAAAGTTTTATCTTTTATGTTCTCAAAAAAAGGTTCTAATAGAGTTGTAAGCATATAAAAATATTTAAAGTACTCATACAAATGGAAGAACATATGTTTGATATAATTAAACAGATCATAAAAACACGTCTCAGAATTCAAGGCCATAGCAATTGTTCGATGTTCCTTGAAGACTGTTCCTTCGTTCAAATCTCTTGGAAAAGGCAAAATTTTCATATGTTATCAAATGCACCTCATAGTGTCAATTTTTAATTAACAGATCAAGCACTATAAGAAAAATAGACCTTTAACGATGGATGCACATATTTATTGCTAAATCTATAGCTAATATTATACATTAGCGATGGATCTAACTCTGATCCATCACTAATGGCTTTTAGAGATGAGATTTTATCTGACCGTCATAACTAGTTGCTAATCCATAGCTAATTTTAAAAAATTTACTTTTAGCAATGGGTTTTAAAAGCGTTAATAAAGTATCAGAGATTAAGCAACAATAGATCCACCGTGAATCAATATTATTAGCAACAGAATTTTAATCTATCACTAAAAGTCTTTTTTTTTTTTTTTAAGTAAAGGTCCCCCTACAATGTTGGGTTAAAGTTTCAAACGTTATCAGTGTGCATCCTTTTATATATCGTCAAGTGATATATGGATAACCATAAGTGTGAAAATATCATTTCGGCTACTTATATAAAAGACCTTCAGCCATTGTTTTTACTCTATTTCTTTCACGCATAAGCTTTCTAATCCACATAGCATATTCACAGAGGTTCTCTAACCCTTTGTTTGGATCCTTATTTGCGCAGGGAAAATGGAGAGAAATTAAGTAGGAGAAATGAAGAGAAAAGAAAAGAAAAGAAAAGAAATTTAATTTCTTTCATAATGTTTGGATAGTTTATTAGAATAGGAGAGAAATAAAATTTCTTCCTTAAATGAAAGATGAAAAATATCTTTTATACCCTTATTTGTTTTCTTATATCATGGAGAAAATAACAGCCCACATGTACATTGATCATATTTATCTATAGTTAAACTGTATGTGGAACATTGAATTGTGAGAAAGAAGTTTAAAAAGTTAAATTCTGCTAATCATAACACATACCAAAAATAGTAATAAAGTAGTCATGGAGTGATGAGGAGAAGAGAATGGGGTGAAGAGTTATGACTCATTATGATTTCAAACTTATTTAATTTTAGTGTTGAAACTCTGATATGGATTTAGGCAACTTCTAACATGAAGCAGATTTCATATGGTAAAACTTATGGTTGAATTATACTATAAAACTTATTAAAAGTATCATCGAAAAAAATGATGGAGAAAGCATTTTTATGTAGCTTTCTGCTACAAAAAGAAGAGCAAAAATGATGGAAGATTATAGACACTTTTTACAGCAAAGAGAAGTAGAAATGGAACATAAGGGAGATGATTTTTCTACTAAAGTAATTGAAAGGTATTGAAGTACTTTCCACATAAACAACAACAATTTCCCTCCATTCCTCTCCAATTTGAAGAGAAATTTTTTGGTGCAGATGCAATGGAGAGGAGAAATGTATTTTCTTCCCCTTTCTCTTCCTTTCTCCTCTTTTCTCTCTTCAAATTGATGTCCAAATAAGAGAATTGATGGAAACCAAATTTTATTTCTTTTCTCTTCTCTCCATTTCCATCAATCCAAACAAAGGGTAATGTCTTGCTTATAGGCAATTTTCATAAGTTTCATAGCTATTATTGTGTAGTTTTAGTCCCTCTCTAATTCTTTAAAGAGAGAAAAAACCTCTATTTCTTTGTTGATTTTTCTACTAGCATCTCTTCCTTTTCTCTGCCTTTAGTGGCTCTCTTGCCCCATTTGGGCAGGGGAGGGTTTTCCTCCTTAGCATGGATTGTGGGTGTACCCTCCTGGCCTTTAGGTTGATGTAAATATTTTTATTGTAGTTTTATTTCAGAGATCTAGTGGTTTTATGGTTGAGGGTTTTAATTTGAAGATCTATCTTGTTTATGGTTTTATCTGGGTTAGTTTTGCAACTACTCTGTGGAGGGTTTTTAATGGCTGGGGTTTGAGTATCTCCAGGGTCACATGTCTATCCTCTTTCTTGAATGGCTACTCTCAAGGCTAAAAGATACTGAGAATGCCAATGAATGCTACTCAAGCCACCCTTCCATATCCAGGAGCTCTGGTTTTCATCTGTTGGTTTCAATTCTTTTGGTTCCTAGGATAGGTTTTCCATGGTTTTAGGCTCTCAATATTGATTGTTTATGGATCCTTATTCTGCTTCTTCTAGCTTTGGGAAAGATTTTCTTTTGGGTTTTATATTTTTGACTCCCTACCTACTTAACCCTCAGTGCTCTTCTTGGAAGTTTCTCGGCAATGAACTTGGCTCTTTTGACGGCAGTGCATCTGTAAACATTTCACTTTAGTGTTTCTTCTATTTTGTTAGGGTTTGTGTTGAATGAGCTGGGTCTAGTTTGTGTGCTGGAAGATTAGGCTAATTTTAGAATTCTTTGTATTTATTAAACCATGGATTGGTTGAGTGATACTACCCTTTGGGGTTTTTTATGTGTTGAACCATTTATGCAATGAATTATCTTTGATAAAAAAAATATTGTGTAGTTTTCTTTATTATTATTTTAGTAAATATGGTCAAGATGAACAAACTGCAGTGACCTGTCCTGATGCCACCTAGAAAAACTAATCCATGAGTTTAGGACATTGCTTCCTCATTTAAGGAGAATGATTTGCTCGTGATTTGTGCCTTATGCTTCATACTAGAAGAATAGTGCTAAACTCATCATTGCATCTTAGGTATAATGCTCAATCTCTTTCTTTGTATTTTTTTTCATTAAGAATCTTTTTGTCATGATTGTTTGAGACAAATGAAAGTATTGTCATGTTCTTGACTTGAGTATTCTGATTGTCCATATTGAGGATCATGAAGAAATAAGTTATCCACTCACCGCATTAATTAATGACAAATATCTTTTGATTCTTGAGATAGCAAGGTTGATAGTCACTAACCCAAAGAAGATATGAGAATTGAATGCCTAGCCTTTATTAGGTGTCTACTCTAATTACTAAGTCAGTAAATAGAAGCGAGGTGAAAAATGAATTCAATAGAGTTTGAGATTGCCTTTCATGTATGGCAAGAGACATATTTATAGTGCCTGAGTCACATAACAGGTAGATGATATAATTCTAGTTGAATAATAACATCGAGCATATATATCAATGGTTGTTGGATTGATTTAGTTCATACTAAATCATAGTAGTAGAGTTATAAGAATAGAGTATCCTTTTAAAAGTGGAAGAACTCATGTTCTATATGATTAGAAGGATCATATAACGCATGTCTCAAAATTCAAGGCCCAAGGTATAGTCCAGTGTTACTTAAAAAATGTTTTTAATTTGAGTCTCTTAGAGGAGGTAAATTTTTTATATGTTATAAAGTCTATTAACCTAAAATGTATAAATCTATTTCAATATTAAATATATCTAATATGATTTATATTCTTAATAAGATTATACATAATCCAAATAAGAATTACAACTTTTTTACTGTAAACAAATTTTAATAATTAATATACTATTTCTATAATATATTATAACATATTATATTAAAATAAAACTCACATCATTAAGTAAAAAACCCTTTCTAAATTTTTCTTTAATTGTAAAATACCTATTTAATTTTGTTCATCAAAATTTGGAAAAACAACTATGCCAATGCTATATTAGAATTTGGAAATAAGTTGTAATAAGCAAATATGCCAAGGACACGAAGCTTACAAAACACGTATCGCTTTCCCCTCATTTTATAATCTCTCAATTCTTAATCTCAAAGGTTGTTGCTGGCCTTTCTTTGGTTAGCGGTGGTCGTTTGTTCTTCGTTTTCTTTGTTTTTTTTAGTTATTTTCTTAGTTAATAAAAGTAGTTCTTTTAGATCCATAGACTTTTTTTATGGATTTGTTTATTTCTCTCTCCCTTTTGTGGAGATTAAGGCCTTATTGGGCTTTTGTTTTTGTCCTTTTACTGGGATTTTATAGCTTGGAAGAAGAGTCGCATCCAAAATTTTTCAAAGATCCTTGTCTTAGCCTACCTAGTGGATAAGATGATTTTCAAGCAATTGTATCTTTCAAGGTTCTTGAAGATTTTTTTTGCTTCAATCTCCTAATAGACAAGCTAATTTTTAAGCAATCATGAATATTAAGGTTAGCTTATATATTCCACCTATTTGCAATAACAAAGAACCTTTGATCTAATTTGCTTGGAGATCATTGTAATTCTCACATAAGTATCTATGTTTGCTAAAGTAAATAAAAAAAAAATCTATATTTTTATATCCCAAATCTTTGTAAGGAGTTGCTCTAGGATTGTATCATCCACATATACCCTCATTCTCCTAGGAATTATAATAGGCATGTCGAGGGTGGAATCACTCCCCATCCCTCACCCATAAGAGATTAGAGTTAGTGTAGAAACTTACCTACCAGGGAACTGGGTGAGACAAGTTTTCATGCAAAGATTTTATTATATAATATAAATTTAATTATTAAAAAATAAATTATAAGTTAAAAATATAAGTTTTAAACATAATTTTAATAATGTACATATTTTTTTGTAAAAATATAATATTTAAATACATATAAATAAATTATTTTTTATAAAAAATAATAATATATTATTATTGTTAATTTGATATATATTAGATTATGTCTAAAAGAGAATGAGAGGAACTAACTAATATTGAAGGAGCGGAAACATGTAAATTGTTAGATTAGAGCATTGAATTTCAAAAAAAATTTCTTCTAGGGTTTCATGCATCATGCCACATCCATTATGTGCCTAATTAATTTCAATACTCAATTGCATATTAAAACACTTTTAATATATATTAGGATCCATATTTTACATTTAAGATTTTTGAATTAACAAATTAATTCAATTGAACCCTAGTTTGAAAGAAGAAAATGTGCCCTAATCTTATGATACACTATTGATGTAATTGACACCTTTAGGAAGCACCTAGGACCCCTAAATGTTGTCCCTCTAGCTTATCCACACCAAGATTACCAATAGGCAGCCCCTAAATTAGCTTTTCAAGCCTTGCCAACCAATTATAATTTAGGTTTTTGCTTTTAGAAAGGTTGTAGATGTGTATAGGATACTAGAAACAATTTCTAGCAATTTTAATTCAAAGGAATTTGTGCAATTCTCTTTGAATTGATGAGAAAAGAAGAAGAGGAGAGGGAGAGCTCAAGGTGGCAGCAACTTTGAGACAAAGAAGAGTGTGTTTTATTTTTTCTTTCTTTTCCCTTTTATAATTAGGTCATCACTTAAAACTCTTGCCACATGTCATCACCATATTGTATCTTAATTTTAATTGACTTAATCATATTAAGTCAAGTGTAAAAGCTAGACTTAATCTTGACTTTGATCATCTTACATGATTGGAAGACAAATGGCAAGTTTATATGGTGTCATTTGTCACTATTTTATGGTGTCACATGTCACCCTGTGAAATAATCAAATTATCCTTATATTTTAATTTTGAGTTCTCAACCCAAAATCATTATTTCTCCTCTTCTAATCAATTTATATCAAATATAAATTAATTAATTAATCTCTATTAATTAATTTCTCATAATTAAATTCATATTTAAACACTTTAAATATAAATTTAACTTGTATTATATATCCAATAACCTAGATTTGGTTTCAAGCCATGCTAGGGACTTTGTAATCTTATTGCAAACCAAATATATTTAATTAATCAATTAAACTTTTTAATTAATCAATTAAATCACATTTAACTTAGTGATTAATTTGTGTATGTGTGTGACTCACTGGGCTCATCACTAATTGGCAATGAGATATGATATCAACTCTTAATATCATCAGAACTCTTTCTTACCATAAATGATTTCTCTAAATCATTTTAGGCATCTCATAGACCATGGTTAACACCTAGCATAGCATGCCATGGCCACCTAATCAATAATAAGGAATATCTTAAATGAACCTATAATCATATGTTACCATGTACTAGAATCTCTCTGTTATAAAATCTCAATTTGAGCTGGAGTTATGGTTTATGTCAAACCCCATTTACTATAAATATTATGTTCTCTTTTAATTTCAGTTCTTGATTAATTAGATTTTCTTGTCAGAAACTCTTTTCTGACTAAATCTGTATGTCCTGGCCAGGAACTTGAAACCTCAAGAACAATTAAATGAACATAGGACTTTATCCCAATTTACTTAGAGTAACAAATTCCATCTTAATCAACACCTACCTCCATATATAACTAGTAGGAGCCACCACATGCCCATATACCCATGCACAGTACAAGTATGAAAGTAGTATCAAACTCAAACCACCTATATACAAGATAACTGTGTTATCTCAGGTCTAAAATTATATGCACTGATATGATATATGACAATGCATTGACAAGAGTAAACTCCATGTGTTTGTCATATGAGTCACTGGTTCGGCCTACTTATCATGTATAAGTGCCTATCATGTTTGTTATATGGCATGAGACTCACCATTCCATCTTATTTATATCTCATATAAATACCCTGGGAACAAACATGATTACAATCTTTCCGGATAAGTCATGTCCTTATTGTCAAGTATCCTCGATTGTGAACCAATTTATGATACTTTGTACTAGAAATACTGTCACTTATGTTCTTAACAACTTAAGAATATAATTTCTAACAAAATATCAGTGGACCTTTTCTATTACACATAAATATATTATGTAAACAAAAAAGTAAAATTACCTTTTATTAATAAAATATGTACAAGATACATACTAAATGATATTTTCTAGGGCATGCTATTAACAATAATATATGTACTATGAGCAATTTTTGTGAGAATTCCATTGGGTATAATTGGGTTGATGGGTAGTATAGTTTGAGATTGTAATTGTATGATTCTATTGAAGATAGTGGAAATAGCATGCTCGTGAATGTAACATTATATGAAAAGTGTGAACCACGTAAATTTTATTGTTATGGTTCATTTGCATTGTTTCTATATGGTATGTGAGTTAATTGCATAATTTTGTGGATTTCTTTTTTCTTTGCATAATTACTTGCATAATTTATTATCATATTCTTTTGTGATCTTGAGTTGATGAGTTGTTTTTTTTTTCTTTATTTTAAGTTTACATTTTCTATATGTGAGATGTAAGAATGGAGCTCCAAATAACTTACCTTTTACCATTTGTGATTCTGTATGGTATTCTTTTTATTTTTCTAAGGAAAAATAAATTAAAACAGGAAGAGCATTCCAAATTTGAGTTTTTTTTTTTTTTAGGAAAATAGATTTAAGCATTTTTCCCAATAGTCAAATTTTTAGGTATTATGCTTAATTAAAGGCTAAGATTTTGTGAAAAAAATTAAAATTATCCTAATAATTAGTGTTCTCTAATTAGAATGCTTAATTAGAGAATTCAAGGCTAAAATTATGTGTTATGCTTAATTAGAGTATGTATTCTAGTGTATTTAAGTGATGAGTTGCTAATTTCACCTTGTATATTCAAGTTTCTCCTCTCTATAACCTACTGTAAGCATGACTTGATGCAAACCAATTGAGCCAAACCGAATTAGTGCGGTTTGGTTCACTTTGGTTCCCTTGCTTATTCGGTTTGGTTGTTCAGCCTATAAAAATAAGGATTTTGGTTAATTCAGTTTTGGCAAATTGATTCGGTTTGAATCGAATGCTCACCCTTATATAAGGTGTACAATATAGTTAAAATAGTAAATATATTGGATTATATTTAGAGGAGAATAAGAGGGACTAACTAATTTATTTACTATGAACAGTTTTTGTGAGGTTTCTATTAGGTTTAACTAGGCTAATGGGTAATATAATTTGAGCTTGTAACTATATAATTTCATTGAAGATGATAGAGGATGGCATGCCCGTGTATGTGGAAAAGGGTGAACCACGTAAATTTTGTTGTTGTAGTTTATTTGCTTTATTTCTTTGTAGTGGTTTGACACGTTTCCTCAATGCACAACAACTATCATGATGAGTTATGGGAGTTTTTGGGAGGGAGACCTTTTCCCATCCCATCCCACATAGAATCAAGATTGGGAAAATTATTTGAGTGGGGATGTGTCGTAGTGAGTTCAAGAATAATTGCCACGCCTACTTTGTGCAAGCATTTGTTATAACAAAGCCATAACCCAAACATCAAATAGAGGAAAGGGGGAAGGAAATAGAAGAAAGAGGAAAAGAAACAAAGAAGAATAGAAGAAGAAGATTAGAGAAAGAAGAAAGAGGAAAAGGGAGAGAGAATTTAGAGAAGAAATAGAAGGTTCTGTATTATTTCATTCATAAAAAATCGCAATTATAGTATACTTTTGTATTTATCTTGTATTTATATCATTTTTCTACAATTTTACTCTCAACTTATCCCTTATTATCAGTTACAACCAGTAACCAATTGGCTAAATAACAACTCTATATGTTAATAAACCTAATATTACCCTCCTTATAAAGATCAGCCTTGTCCCCAAGGATGAAAAGAAATGGTTGTTTAATCTATTGTGCATTGTTCATTATTTTCCTCTTTTTCTTGATCTTGTTACTGCAAAATCCTTGCATAGTAATTTTAAGAACGAAACTCAATCATTTTGCCAAACACCCTCATGGTAGAGGTCCTCAATTGATAAACATTCACCTTCTTCCTTTGCTTTCTCCACATTTCAAATTCCAATTCTTTGAGAACAATTACAAATATTGAATGTCATTTCAATACAAAACCCTCATAACTACTCACAAAATTTTTTTCTTTTTCTACCTTAAAATTTCCTTCATCAATAAGAAAAATTTTTGTTTCAAGCTTCGCATACTGAAAGTGACATTTTTATGAATACCTTGAAGAAACCCTTTTTCCATTAATTATGAATCAGTAATACCATCAACTTGTTTCTTTTCCTTATCAATTTTGTTAACATAACAGGACCCTAACACTATAGAATCACTCTCAATTAGCTTGGTACAATTGGAAATCAAGAAAAGATCATTATCCTCTTGATTTCCCAATAGTAAATTGCTTTTAGGTTTTGTACTTTGCATTGTATCAATTTTCCCAAGAGATTTTAAAACCTTCTCATCAAATTAGATTCTTGAATAAGCTCTAGCAATTATCCAAATTCTGATGCATCTTCTCTCAAATCGTCAAAGATTTCCTCCATGTTTTACTCATCAAAAGTTTTCCACCTTCCAATTCTTATAGAAAGGTGTTTAATTCTCCAATAAGCCTTCCATGCTTCATCAAGCATTCTTCATCCAAACCTTTCTTAAAAACAATTATATAATTATGTTTTAAAGAACATAATTCCTCTTAAAGACTCTACAATTTGGGGTTTTCTGCCATAAATTGCTTCAATTTGAGTCGTGATAGAGAGGTTAGAGTTTGTGTTAAAGGAAAATGGTAAGAAAAATATGAAATTTAATGGAAAGAAGTGTTAGAAAATGGTGAGAAAGTACCTGAATCCATAAGAATCCAGATTAGAGTGTTCAGCAACTAAGAAATTAGAGGAAAGGGAGGAAGATTTAGAATAAAGAGGGAGATACTCAGAGAGGAGGTGAGGAAGAGAGAGAGGAGAAATTAGAGAGGAAGAAGGAGAATTTCTCTTGATCAAATCTACTTTGATACCACTTATTGTGACAAAGCGACAACCCAAATAGAGAATAGAGGAAAGGGGGAGAAAATATAAGAAAGGGGGAAAGAAAGGAAGAAGAATAGAAGAAGAAGAAGAAGATTAGAGAAAGAAGAAAGAGGAAGAGGGAAAGAAAGTATTTAAAGAAAAAATATAAGATTATGCATTATTTCATTCATAGAAAATCCTTATTACAATATAATCTTGTATTTATATCATTTCTCTACTATTCTAGTCTCAACTCATCCTTTATTATCAAGTATAGCTAGTTATTAATCAGCTAACTAACAACTCTACACGTAACTAATCCTAATAGCTTTCGATGAATATACATCCATAAGCATGTTTTTATATTTTTATCTTTTCAGTATTATCCATTGGTATTCTAATCAGAGGCAGAAGGAAGAGGGGCTAGTGGGGGGCTATGGCCCTAACCCTCTTAAAACTTTCTTTTGTATATATATTACATACTAAAAAAATTGTTATTTTAATTATAGATAAATTTTAAGTGTTGTCCCTAAATTTAAGAAATTGTAATATTGCAGTCTTTCAACTTAAAAATGTATCATAAAACTCCCTAAAATTTAATTAAGTGAACAATAAACTCCTTATTACTTATTATTGTCGATTTCTAAGTTATAATCTAACATGGTATTATTTTTTAGAAAAATAAAAATAAAATAAAAATTACTTAAATACCCTTAATAGAAAATATTTTCTCCTCTCTTGGCTTCTTCTCCACCCATGATTTCTCTGTTTCTTCCTCAACCTAACCCAGACCCTTTTTTCTCCTTCATTTCACTCTTCTTTCTCCAAATACCCATTTCCACTCCTTACAAATCCATTAGTTTTCCATCACTTTCCCTAGAAAAAAGGAAAAACAAATACAAGAAAAATAAAAAATTTCGCACAATACCACAATCCCTCTTCACACATCCTCTCTTCATTGCCATGATGGATTGTAATATATAAACCCATTTATTCTTTTCTCTTCCTCTCCATTATTTCAGTCAAATCTCTCTCCTTGGCCATTAACAACCCAAAAATCAACGTTTTCCCCATTAGTCTCCATGACTTTACTATCATCGTAGATCAATACCAATGCGCCTAGATTTGGGTTACCTCTGGATACGTTGATGGCCCCTGTTTGGGATATGATGAAGTGAGATCTGCCCGTGAATTAATCTTGCACCCAAAAAAGGCACTTGGGTTTCCATCAACAACGTGAAATGACATGGATTTTGGGAATGGATGCCTTATGCAACCTCCCATTTGGATGTACAACAACTTCTCAAATGACCTACCACTATCCATGGAGAATTAGTCCATTTTAGCCTCGGAGAGGCAATGGTGTTAACATGAATTTGCTTATAACCCATTAATTCGAGGCAAGTTGGGAGCTGGGTTTTGCTCCTAGAGAGTGTTTATGTAGCTTATGATGTTGCTGTGCTGGGTTTTGCAATGAGAGAGTTGGGTTTTGCAAGAGGTAGATCAAGTCACCGATGAGATTGAATTGTTGCGCTGCGATCAATTAATCTAAGTCCATTAATGGAGAATCGGTACTTAAATTTGGTTGTGAACTATAAAATTATGTAAAGTGATGCAATTTTTACTTATTTTTTTTGGTTTGTACTTGAATTTGATTGTGTAATGGAATGATGTGAATCTTATTTCCATGGGTTGTTTGTTAATTGATTTCGATGGATTTGATTTCATTTGTGATATATTCTTATCAATTCTTACTGGATTAACTAGAGTGAGAAATAAGAGGGAAGCGTAATAGGGGGTAGAGAGAGTGATTAAGAGAGAGATCAAGAGAGATAGAGTGACAATGTTAGGGAGATTGAGAGCGTATGTGTGTGTTATGGGGAGAGAAAGAGGAGGCCGGGAGGAGGAGAGAGAGAGAGATAGAGGGGGGGAGGATGGAGAGAGTGATTGGGGATAGAGTGTCTAGGGAGAGAGAGATAGATACACGAAGAAAAAGAAATTTTTTAAAGGATATTTAAATCATTTTATAGTGTTATAACTCGGAAACTGAATCAAAAGGAGTTCTATGTTATTTAAATTTAAGTTTAGGAAGTTTTATATTATAAAATAAATTTTAAGGACATTATTATTATAACACCCTAAATTCAAGGACAATAAATAAAATTTATCTTTTTAATTATTGGTCTCCTCAAATAATTTTTATTATTTTATTATAATATAAATTATATAAAATATGTGAATTTTTTTTTATTTTTCATTATATATTTATCAAATTTTTATAATATTGGCACTGAAAATTTTTTTTTAGTTTAACTATATTTTAGTATTTGATTAATATATAATATTAATTGCTTCAAAACATACAATAAGTGTAATTAATTATTTTTAAATTAGTTTTATATTTAACATTAACATACTAGCAGAGCTAAAAATTTTATTTATTAGAGTCATTTATTTAATTAATTAATTTTAAGTATATGTAAATAATTATATATGTAAATACTTATAGACATAAATTTCAATGCCAATTAAAATTTAAAATAATTATAAATAAAACAATTAATTTCAAAAAATAAATATTAATAATCAAGATATTTTACAATTATTGAGTATATTAAAATATTAAAATGATGATTATAAATTAAGAATATTTTTCTTCTTATCTATGTTATCTATAGAATTTAAATATAAAATATTGTTCTCAAATTGTTATATATTATTTAAAATATTAAAAATAAAATTTTATAACTAAACTATATATTGTTTAAAAATATATATATAATTACGCAAACTTTTTTAATGAAAATTTGTTAAAAATTACCAAAAATATTTTATATATTATATATATTTTATAACCCATCACTGCATTGGCCACTTGAGAAAATTTTTCTGGCCTCGACTCTTATTTTATCGATAAAATCTCTTTTATCTTTGAGAAAAAACAGAAACAAAGTATATCGAGATGTTTTGGTTTCAAAGTCTCTTTTCATTGTCAGACATTTGAGAACGATATTTTAGCGATAAATCTTGAGAAATAGCATGCATGTTTTTAGTGGAAATATAAAAGGGCAGAGGAACGCGTGGAAGGGAGAGCAATATGGTGCAGCCATGGAGATGATTGGGTTGGTGCATTGCGCCCACTTGTCATCAAATCTCTGCAAAGTTTTGAAGCCACTAACCATTTGGCAGTTAGGGCCCGCTGGTGTGGAGGAATGCGTAAGGTAACCTATTGGTGCATTCTAGCAAGTTCCCTTCTTTGATGCTTTAACATGCGCTGCAGTCGGAGATATTTTTTGAGACTATACGTCGACGTTTCCAAAATTTATCGATGATTTCTAGGCACTGCCTTTTTTTAATTTTGTTATAATTTCATTTTATTAAGTATTGTATTAATTTATGTACATTTATACTGAAATTTTAATTTTTGTGTCAGTCAAAATGTATAAGACATTTAAGAAGATTTTAATTTATGATAAATTAATAGCATAATTTTAGATTCTGTAAAATATTTATTTTATTAGTAATAAATTTTTATAATAATTTAGTATTTTAAATATAATTATCATTTAATTTTTTTAATTTAAGAGATTAAATTATTATAAATAGTAAAATTATATAAATTAATTATTATATAAGTAAAAATATTGTATTATTATTGTTTTTTACTAATAAATTTTAATAGGATGATAATTTTATTAATAAAATTAATATATTTCACATTAAGTAAATTATTATTGAATTACTATTTACAATTAAATAATATTTAAAAAAGGGGGAGACAAGAGCACGAAATTCTAAGTAATTTTGTCAATTTTGAAAAAAACAGTGGAATATTTAATTAATTAGAATAGTTATAGAGGTCGTGATAGATCACGTGAGGACAAATGGGTAAAATATTCGTACATAGAATACAAAGCAAATTGTACTGTCAGGGTGTGAAACTCGTGATAGATCACGTTACGAGGACCCAGGAGATATTTTTATACCAACTTAATTTTATAGTTGCTTTATTTAATATAAAAAATAAAATTATTTTATTTTATAAAAAAAATTAAATTTATAAAATTTACATAATAAAAATTTATTTAAAATAATAAATATATTACTTATAAAAATAGAGTATTTAGCTTAATATATATTGATAAAATTTTTATGATTTTATTAAAAAATATGTGCTATTCTATCTCATATTTTTTGATAAGAGAAAAATATAATTATAATTATAATAATAATTTTTAAAATAATATTTAATATTTTAATTTTTATTAAAATATTTTTTTATTAATATTATTTAATGATATAATACTTAGATTAATATTTAAAAATTTTAAAAATAATTTATAAAAATTACTCATAATATTTTGAGAGTAAAAAAGTATTTTAACTAAAATTAACAAGATGATACGATAGAATAGCATGCATCAGATATGAAGTATGCGTATATGTGTGAGTTATATGAAATGAAAATTTTGTTAAAATTATAATAATTTTAATAGTAGTCTATTTTTATTATTAATCTATGTGTTCGTATATTTTATTTATTATTAAAAAAAAGATAATATTAATATTTTTATATTTAATAATTATTTTTATATATAAATAATTAATAATTAATAAAATAATTAGTATCATCAAAAAAAATTGTGTGCAGTGTGATTATAGAAAGTGTATGTGTATAACCATAACATATCTTTATAAAATTATCTTAATTTTATCTACGTTCTAAATAAAGAAATAGAATCATCTACATATTGCTATTAAATATAAATAATTTTAATGGTAATTTTATAATTTTAAAAAATAAATAATTATTTTTATAAATATATATGATATAATATAAAAAAATTATATATCAGATTATTGATTAGATTCACATAAATATTTATCCCAGTCAAAGGGTTTTGTACACGTGGTAGGTAGCACAGTGAAGGTGGGTGTTTCCTTACTGACAACCATCAAGACGATGCAGGCGAGTACACGCGGCTATGGATATGGCTCCTCACCTTTTTTCCCTCTCGAGATCTTCCTGATGCTGACTTTGCTTTAACTTTATTTTATTGTTTCTTTTTTATGATAATAATTTTTTAAATTAATAAAAAAATATAAAATTGCTTCAAGATTATCCACAAGGATTTATTACTGTGTGGTGCTGATGGGACAATTCTCCGTGTGAGCGAGCCCCGCGCCGCCTCATAAGAATCGCTCGATTATTAAAATTTGTTGTGCAAAAAAAATTATATATTTATATAACTAAATAAAAATATATAAATTGAATTTTGTATATATTTATGCCAAAATAATTAATTATTTATTAATTATTTTTAGAAACCTCATACTTATTTTCACAATTAATTAAATTAGTCTTTTATTTTAATTATTTATAAGAGTAACAAAATTACGTATAGTAAAGTTAATTATCATTTAATTCATAAATTAGAGTATAAAATTAGGTGATATATTTTATATCTGACAAATTATAAAAATATAAGTAATGAGATAGTTAAAATTATTTTTAAAGAAAATAATATATTATATAAATTATTGTTTTAGTCAAAAGTAAAAAAAACAAATGGATCAATAATAAAAATAAATCATTATTAAAACTATTGACAGATCTCTGATATGAATCTCCTTATCAAATCACATTGTATCTAACTTCTTACTTCTCTTCATTCAATTCCTTTTATTTTTATGGCCAGCTCTTTCAAGCCTTCCAACTCTAAAACTCATTCATTCTTAATTCTTGCACTATAAAATTTTTTAACAAGATGTAATGTATCAATAACATTCAGTCAGATCACTGAATTTATAAAAAATCATCTATTCCGTTTTCAAAACTTTGCCGGTGTTCTCAAACAAAAGAAAAAAACACACTCTATATTTCGTCCAAATGCTTTATTTTTTATTACTTTTTGTCTATAACTTCAACAAGATTTACTCTATGAAGAAATTTAGTTTGGGTAAAGACTACTCTGATCGCTCTAAAGTACGAATGAGAGTACTCTTATCATTTTCACTAAGGAATAAAAGCAAAAGAAATCTTTAGAGTGACATATTTTTCAGTAGTAATAAATTTAAAAGCACAATTGTTAATGCGATAAGTTTATACATATTCTTTAGTAATGGATCTTTTTAAAAAGATAAAAGAGCAGATATTTCTCGTAAGGAAATCAAATCTTTTGTATATATATTATAAGAGCTTAAAAGGAGAAAAAGAAATTTTTTTACTTGAATATTTTTAACGATATGAGAAATTTTAATAAGATTATCTATTTTGGAATAAATAAAATTGCACATATATGAATATTTTTAACCTTAATAAAACATCATCATTAGCTTTTTCTTTCACGAGGTAAATACACATGCACACTTGGGTCAGGCACAAAAATAAATTACACCTCAAAATCACGGTAAGAGGATCATTGTTTCTATATAATCCAAATACACGTACATTTCATATCCGATGTGGGATCCAGAAGGATTAGCTCATAGCCACGCCCCACATGGGACCTCAACTAAGGCTCTAACCACATTAGCCATTCCAAAATGGCAACAAGGCCTACTTTTATATTCTTTTATGAGGTAAAGACACACGCACACTTGAATTAGGGACAAAAATGAAACACATCTCAAAATCATAATAATTTTGAAGAGATTCTTATTTCTATATAACTCAAACACATGCACACTCTATATCTGATGTGCGATCCGAATGATTATCATCATCAACTTTGAGTGCTGTTCAATCAATTTTTTCTTTAAATCAATTTAATTAAGAACACACATATCTAGGAATGACTCTAAAAGATATTTTCTTAACCTAATAAAATTACCAATTATAAAAAAAAAACCCTACTAATAAAAATGCCAACAATTTTCTTTTAATAATATTTTTATTTAGCCAACTGATTCAAATAAATTTTTTTTTGTGCTGAAACCCATTCGAATAAAAATTGAATCAAACCATGAGGTCAGCCAAACTAACGGAGCGGCTTGTGGCACATCTCAGTTCGCATCAATCTTTGTTTTAGCAAGTTTAACATTTTTATTTTAACTGAAATTTGAAATTTCATTAAATTTAAGGAGATAAAAGAAGTGGGCTAAGGCCCAAGTCTATTAGCAATATAACACAAAACCGAAAACCTTTAAAGCTTATCTAATGGACCCGACCCAGAAGAAAGCTTCAAGGAGAGCTCCAGAAACAGGCACAGCAGTTTCCGATGTTCTCCATCTGTATATTGTCGTAGAGCTCCATCTCTGTATCGTCGTAGAGCTCCATCTCTGTATCCTTAGTCAAGGCCAAAAGGATGGAGTTTCAATACAACAGACTTTGAAGATCAAGGCATACCGCTTTAAAAAGCCAAATCATCGTTGCCTTTATCGCTTAAGAAAACGCTGAGCTCAACTCTAACCTGACTTTCTTTAACTCAAAAGCATATCCGAGGGACCACCAAAGGTGGACAATAGAGCCAAGCTCTAATTTGAGGAGGCATTAGGCGACAATCGGGACCTACCATCTTTAGCTTATTGATGCCATCCCTAGCAAAGCACCAGCTTCTATTCCTCTGCCCAAGACAAGACCTTCTTAACCACAAAGACTCTACGCTGATTGGCACAAAGACCCTACCCTTGAAGCACTGTGATCTACCAAACAGGCCAAAACCAGAAATACATACACCCAACTAGAAGCTGGAGGGTCAACCCATGCTTTTTTGCATAGGGAAGGGCCCGCAGAGAAAGGGAAGGCTTATTGAGGAAGGACGCTTAACTGTGAGCTGTTATTATTCGCTGGTAATCGGTAATAAATTTATATTAAATATTTAATAAAATTATATTTAATTATTATTATTAAAATGAGAAATGATTAATAAGTATATAATTATTAATTTATTATATAATATTATTTATTTTATTGAAATTAAAAAATAATTATTTAAAAAAATTAAATAATTTTAAAAATATAAATAAAATAATAAAGTAATTATTATTATTAATAAAAAAATTTATAATTATTTTTAAATATTTAAATATAAATAAATATTTTATATTTTATGTTATTAATAAAAAAATATTTTAATAAAGTTGAAATATGTTAATTAAAATATTAAAATTATAAATAAAAAAAAAATATTGATAATATTAATTTTTAAGTTAAATAAAAAAAATAATATGATCAAAATAAAAAATAAAATTAAATTAATTATCAATCGATAAAAAATAACTTTAAAAATAGAGTTGATACAAATTGTAGTTGATGGGTACCTTATCAGTTATCTATTAGCTATCAGCTTTATTCTTTTAAGGTTGTCAAACACTCTAATTCACCTATTTGAGTGTCTATTAGCTATCAGTTGCACCTAACAAATGAATCAAATACCCCTAAAAGAGACCTAAATAAAAAAGACTGTAAAATCTGAAAAAAATTTTATTTATAAAGTTTGTTTGTTTGGCAGAAAATAATTTATATATAAAAAATATTTTTTTATTATTTAGTTATAATATTAAATTAATGATATTTATTTATTATATATATATATAAAAGTGTGTTTATATTTTAATAGAATTTTTAAATTTTAAAAAATAAAAAATAATTTTCTCTTTTAAAAAATAGAAGTTATTTTTTCTTTAAAATGACTTAATTTTTTTTTAACTAAGAAAATAATAATTTTTTTTAAATACTTTCAAACACTAAAAAAAATATATAAAAAATATTTTTAATGAAACAAACGTAACCTATTAATCATAGAGATCAAAGAAGCTTTTTTGGTAAGCTTAATCTGACATACTACTCTATCAATCTTAAAAATCAACCTTTCACATAACATTATTTTTAAGTCTTTAACATTTTATGTCTAGAAATTGAGATTATAATTAAAATGATTGATTTAATTACTTATTTTTCTTAATTTTTTTCGACTAATGAAAACTTTGCTTACAATATGGATTTATTAATGATTTGAGGATTAGTTTGTAATTATGATAGAAAGGAACCCTAACAAGTGAATAGAATTTAGTTAAGAAATAAGTAATACAAGCTGTCCTTTAAAGCAAAAAAAAGGTAATACAAGTTGGATGTTAGCATAATTACAGCAATCAGCATGATTATAGGAGATTTGTGTAACATAATTACAGCAATCAGCATGATTATAGGAGATTTGTGTAGCATAATTATAGCAATTATTATTCTTGTCCAAATTAGTTCATATTCTCATGTATAAATAGATGTAATATCTCTGTAAATGGGACACAGACAAATACACAATCCTTTTCTTCATTACTTGTATTCTTTCTTCTAACATGGTATCAGAGCCATAAAACTTTTATTTCTAGTTTTTGGGGTCTCTCTGCTCTCTCTACAACCTTACAGTTCATTCTTTCATACCTATTATTATACCATTTTTTTTCCTCATCTTGTTATCAATGGAGAAATCGATATTTCAAAACCTATTACCTTGATTACATTGGTTCCAACTATAATCTTTGGGTTCAAGGAATGAAAAGTTTTTGATAGGTCGCAAGCTTTGGCGTATTATTCTGGAGATATCACTACGCCGACAAGAGAGAAACGATGAAACGATGCAAAATTTCTTGGCCGTCTTGAGGATTGGGATAGTAAAAATCATCGAGATCATCACTGGTATCGCAATACCTCTGTCTCGTCCATCCACATCCAGTTTTCTAATTATGACTCTGCAAAAGAAATCTGGGATTATTTGGCTAATAGATATCAGACCACTGGACTTGCCCACTATTATCAGTTGTGGACTACTCTTCATAATCTGAAACAAGAAGCGAGTCAATGCGTGAATGATTTTCTTGCCCGAGTCCAACCTATTTGGAATCAAATATCTCGAGCCAAAATCGGTGAAGATCATCTTCATCTCATTCAAGTTCTAATGGCTCTTCGATCGAATATGAGGCCGTTCGAGCGTCCTGCTACATCGAAAGCCTCTCCCTTCTTTGTAAACTGATATTCATGAGATTATTTTTGAAGAGACTCGTCTCAGTTTGGATAATACTCCTCAATTTGAAGCTGTTCTTGCAAATACTCGATCCTCACATCAATCGGCAATCAACTCTGTAGAATTGTAATCAAATTGGTCATGCTTTTGCATATTGTCCTACCATAAAATGCGGATATTGTCATGGTTACGGTCATATTCTTGAACATTGTCCCACACGCCCTCCAAGATCAAAAGGAGGGCATTCTAAATTCAAGAATGTCTCAAAGCACGGATCTTCCTCATCACTCGAGGGCTCTACTGCCATCACCTTGAGTGATATTGAGACACTTTTCAATCAGTTTATGTCTTATAATTCTCCTACTGCCCTGTCTGCCAGTCCAGGTAATGCTTATTGGCTTTTTGACTCTGGATGTTGTAATCATTTGACCACTAATCTTAAATTCTTGTCTTACGCAAAACTGTATCTTCCTTACCACCAATCCATACTGCAAATGGTACTAAAATGAACATCACACATCGGTCATGTGTCTACCTCAAATCTTCATCTCACGACACCTATTATATCCCTAATTTGGCACTCAATCTTATTTCTTTGGTTAGTTGTGTGAAAAAGGACTAAATGTTATTTTTCTCACCATGGTGTCAGTAGGATCCACAAACGGGATTCTTGGGGAGGGTCGCGAGTGGGTCGATTATTTGAGCTTACATCTTTACATCTTCCTCAGAGATTTGTGTCTGCACTACAATCCCTAATTCCTCCATTCACCAATGGCATCTTCGTCTTGGTCATGCTTCTACCAGTAAAATTCAACCTTTAATTTCTCGTGGATTATTAGGATCTACTAAGTTTGAGTCATTTAATTGTTTAAATTGTCAGCTTGCAAAACAACCTGCATTATCTTTTTCCCATAATAATACTACTTCAGACACTCCTTTTGGTTTAATTCATTCTGACATTTGGGGTCCTTCTCCTATTTCTTCAATAAATGGTTTTCGTTATTTTGTAATATTTATTGATGATTATTCTCGGTTTACTTGGATATATATATTTTGAAACAACGATATGAGTTATCAAAAATATACATCACATTTGCAAAAATGATTAAAACTCGATTCTCTTGTGACATTAAAATTCTCGACAGACAATGCCATGGAATATCGGGATTCTTCTTTGCTTCAGTTTCTTAGTCAACAAGGCACCGTTGTTCAACGTTCTTGTCCTCACACCTCTCAACAGAATGGGCGAGCCGAACGCAAGCATCGCCATATTCTTGATTCTGTACGTACTCTTCTTCTTTCTGCCTCATGTCCAGAAAAATTTTGGGGAGAAGCAGCTTTTCATGCTTATGTTATTAATCGTCTTCCTACCTTGGTTCTTCATAATTTATCTCCTTTTGAAAAGTTGTTTGGACAACCTCCTGACTATTCCATCCTTAAACCTTTTGGATGTGTTTCTTTTGTTCTTTTACAACCTCATGAACATACCAAATTAGAACCCCGTGCTCGTCTATGTTGTTTTCTTGGTTATGGCATTGAACACAAAGGGTATCGTTGTTGGGATCTTGTTTCTAATAAGTTACGCATCTCTCGTCATGTTACCTTTTGGGACAATACTATGTTCTCTTCTCTTTCCAAATTTCATCATTCTGTCAATCGACTCTCTATTTTTCACCGACTCCTCCAAAGAGTGTTTCCAAGTCTGATCCGGTGATTGTGATGTGCTCAATATTAGCCCAACTATACCTGCCTCTGTTGAATCTGCACCAGTTGTTGATCCAGTACCTGCGCTTGCATCTCCTCCTAGCACTACTCTTCGTCGTTCTACCCGTGTAAGAGAAACTCCTCATTATCTTTCTGATTTTCATTGTTACTCTACTATTGCAACCCTTCATGAGCCTCATTCTTATCGTGAGGCAAGTACTGACCCTCTTTGGCAGCAAGCTATGACTGATGAACTTCAGGCTTTAGAGAAAACTCATACTTGGGATTTAGTTGATCTTCCACCAAACAAGACTCCTATTGGTTGCAAATGGATTTACAAAATCAAGACCCGTTCTGATGGAACTATTGAACGCTACAAAGCTCGCTTAGTAGCCAAAGGGTACACTCAAGAGTATGGTATCGACTATGAGGAAACTTTTGCTCCAGTGGCCCGATTAACATCTATTCGCGATCTCTTAGCTATTATTCGTAAATGGAAACTTTTCGGATGGATGTTAAAAATGCTTTTCTTCAGGGTGATTTAACAGAAGAGGTTTATATGCATCCTCCTCCTGGTTATCATTCTCCTCATAAGGTTTGCAAACTTCGGCGAGCCTTATATGGATTAAAACAAGCTCCCAGGGCCAAATTTAGTTCCACTCTTGCTCAACTTGGTTTTCTCTCTAGTCCACATGATTCTGCATTATTCACTCGTCGAAGCGGTGGTATTGTTCTTCGCTTTATGTTGATGATATGATAATAACAGAGATGATTCATCGGTATTTTAGAGTTACAACATTATCTCAATCAACATTTTGAAATGAAAGACACAGGTTCTCTCGGCTATTTTTGGGCCTTAAAGTTTCTCAAAATTCGATGGCTATTATCTATCTCAAGCCAAGTATGCATCCGACTTACTTTCTCGGCGGGCATCATCGATAGCAAAAAGATCAACCCCATTGGAGCTCAATTGCAAACTTACACCTCTTGATGGCACTCCTCTTGATGATCCTACTTTATATCGACAACTTGTCGAGTCTTGTTTATCTCACGATTACTCGACACGATATTTCATATCTTGTTCATCCGTCACCGGTTTATGTCCGCTCCTCGCTCAACTCATTTCTCTGCCAGATCCTTCGTTATATCAAAGGCACTCTTTTTCATGGTTTGCACTTTTCCGCTACCTCCTCCTAGTATTATCGGCTACTCGATCTTGATTGGTGGTGATCGACGGATCGTCGCTCTACAATGGTTATTGTTTCTTATTGTGTAATTCTCTTATCTCTTGGCGTAGCAAAAGCAAATCGTTGTTGCGTTCTAGCACAGAATCGAATATCGTGCTCTTGCGATGCTACATCCAATTACTTTGGTTACGGTGGTTATTAAGCGATTTGGGTGTCACTCATTCTTACGCCACAATACTCCATTGCGATAATAGAAGTGCCATCTGATTTCTCATAATGATGTATTTCATGAGCGTACCAAACACATCGAAATTGATTGTCATTTTGTACGTCATCATGTTGCTCATGGCACCATATGTTTGATTCCTATCTCCTCTGTCAGCCAAACCGCTGATATATTCACCAAAACGCATCCTCCCACTCGCTTTCAGGATCTCTTAAGCAAACTCAAGTTGGCACCTGTGCTACCACCTTGAGTTTGAGGGGGGGTGTTAGCATAATTACAGCAATCAGCATGATTATAGGAGATTTGTGTAACATAATTACAAAGAATCGGATGATTATAGGAGATTTGTGTAGCATAATTATAGCAATTATTATTCTTATCCAAATTAGTTCATATTCTCATGTATAAATAGATGTAATATCTCTGTAAATGGGATACAGACAAATACACAATCCTTTTCTTCATTACTTGTATTCTTTCTTCTAACATTGGATTTAATGAAATGGCAATTTAATAGCATGTTCATCCACAAATGGATAAGTAAATTAGTAGCAAAAGTAGATGGGTTAGCTTGTCCCATTCATAAAACAGTAACCAATATATTGATTTGACGTTGGAATGGAGTTTGGAGCTGTTAAATTACCAGTTCTTAGGGCCATCTTTTAGGATCTATTTTGTTTATCATTTGCTGATTTTTTTTTTCTTGTTTTACAAAAATCTTCATGAAATTACAATAACTAATGTTTGGAAATTTTTATGTACATATTTACTAATTTATTTTTGGATAATTATACTATTTTGTCTGAGTTTTTTAAAATTAAATAATTTAGTGTTTTTTTTATTATTAAGTGTCTCAATGGTTATTTTTTATATTAATTAAAAGTTGGTGAAGCCGAAACTTTTATTTATTATTTTACTTTTATCATTTCAGTTATAAGATACCTGTAAGTAAAGAAAAAATTATTAAAGAGATCCTTGACGAGGACCTTTTAACATGCAAGTTAGAGGGATAATAATACAATAGAGAGAGAAGTAGAGAGAGAAGAGAGGGTATGGAAGAGAGAGAAGAGAGAGGATGGTTTTTAGGAGTAATTATGACAACTAAGCCTGTGGGATAGTGAACGTGAATATTATCAAGTAAGAGTAATTAAGTTACGTTTTTTGCAATCAAAATAGTTTTATAATTTGTTTTCTAAAGCAATTTATGATTTAAGTGAGCAATTTACTTTTCCAAGCTCACTAATTTACGAGCAATTATTTTAGTTTTTGTTAAAGCAATTAATTTATTTTTTACAATGTTTTGAATGTAATCAATTTACTCGTTCTTACAAAGTGATTTACATTTTAAGTTTACTTTTTCATTGCACGGTTGATTTACATTTTGATGAGAATAGAGATATTGTAGAAGAATTTTGATGAAACACTCTTGATATAGCCAACAAAGCCAAGGAAAATTGAGTCTTTTATTTTTCATTATACAATCGATTTAATTAAAGGTTAAAAGATGTATAGATCTGTAAAATAAGAAGAATATAGAATTGTTAGTTTGAACAACCTCTTTGATGCTTAAATTAGTAATGAGAATCAGAGAATCAATGAATAAATGAGAGAGATTAGATTCTCTTTATATATAGGCATCAGTTGGACTCTCATTTGAACTAGTATTTAGTTTCCAGATATCTTGGATATCTGTGTCAGAGTCTTTATTGGAGTAGGAATCTCGTTTGGACTAAGATTCTAACTTTGTTGGATGACAAGTATATTGAAATCCTGCTCGAGCAAGGGAAGTAGTTTTTATGGCTATATGAGTCGCCCAGGCGAGCAACCCCATATTGGCAAATCTTTTTGAACGAGTAGCATCATTCACAATTTGGACAAGTTTTACAATAGCACAAGAATTTTAGACTGTGAAACAAACTTCATGATAGCCAGAGCAAAGAGCTCAATTGGAATATGTTAGCAAAGGGTCAAGAAGAGCTTCCACTCATACTTGCACTTTTATTTCCAACAATAACTGAATTTAATATAGACCATGATGCACTTAAGATGAAAGGTAGGAACTGTATGGGCTCGGTCTCAGATAGATAATTCACAAACTCTATCTAGACTGCATGAATAGGAATAGTTCTTACCGTAAGATTTACGTAATAGCTAAATTTACTTTGTTCCTAGACGAGATCACAATCCATCTTAAGACATACTGACCGATTTATAATGAATAAGCTAATTATGGCAACTTTGATGACTTCAAACTTGGTTGTTTCGCAACTCCATGAATAGATATGCTGTGGTGTGTACCCATTTTCCAAACTATTTTTCCTCTCATTTTGTTGCATAATTTATATAAACGGATTTGCAAAATCGTTACCCAACACAAAAATTCAAACATTATTTTTTAAATTCAAATCCATTTTAAATTGGATATCATATTATCCCATCCATTTGTATCCAACTCCTTGCTATCATCTTGATGTTGGATTAATGTGGATGAATTCTCTTACCCTAGTTTGATTTCTGCATTCGCAGAATTAACATTACTGAGAATTTTGCCATTGAAGGTAGGAAGGAATCTCAGCTTCTCATTTGCCACAAGGCAAGGGAAATTGGTTCCCATACTTAAATCTTAAGGACTGTTCTATGCGGGTTCCCTCTAGACAACTTTAGATGCTGCTCAGTCCAAATGGTTGTGGAAAAGTAACCAATGTTTTTATATTGGGTTTAGTGTGTATGAATGTTAATGATGATATGTAAGTGATCCAGATTGTGCATTTGGAGTAATGATGGGATTGTGTGCTGTGAATCAGCCAACCGTTGGAGCATTGTGGTTTTCCAAACTGTCTTTGTTATCCCAACTGTGTGGAAACTGAATCAAGACAATGCGAAAGTAGAGGCAATATACATGGGATTGTGTGCCTCATGTTGAATTTCATCTTGAGGGGCGAATGCATTACATCATATGAATGAGAAATCTATGTGATAGGTGATTGTAGAATTAATTTGATTCAGTATATTTCAAGAGCTGCAAAATTTTAAATTGGCTTTGTGGAGAACAAGCCCAGTTGTAATCTAGAAAGTTATTAGACGATTCTGGAACCTAATTAGCATTGGTGTGGCTAAGCACAAAGGTGCATCCAAGCCATTGAAATTGCAGTTGAAAATAGATTGTGCAGTTGCTCATTGAAATTAAGTGTTATGTAGTTGCTCTTGAAATTACGCATTTCTCCCACAAGTCACTTTTAGAATAGCTGTAGTGTTTTATACCCTGAGAAAGAAATGGGATGTGAGTGGGAAGCTGATCTGAGTAAAGGATGAGATGAGCTCTTGCTTATCCTTGGTGAAGACTGAATTCAGCCTTAGTTTTTGTTATCTAACCAACTTACCAAGGTACTCAATGACCTGCAATTGCTCAAAGATCTGTCCCATTGGAGTCAATGAAACAATAAGGATGTCTGAAACTCTGACTATGGTTAGTACTAGGACCAGTCCATGTTTCCTCGTTCTCTCTATTGAAATCTTTCATTCTTCTATGTTTGATTGTGAAATTGCAAAGAGGGAAGCTTTCAACAAAATATTTCTTTTTAACAGTAAAATTTCATCTTCTTTTGATAATTTTTTTTTATCACACCTGAATTATGGCTTAAAGTTCCTCAAATTTTAATGAAAAACAGTTACTTCTTATGTCACTTGAAACATCGACTGCTAATGTATGCCATTACGGCATAGCTCCACCTGTTTCCTATACATAGATCTCACTTATTTTATATGCGAATGCTGGTCGTATTATATGTGCCATGTCTTGAGTCCATTTCTTATAGAAGTGTTATGTTTTTGGCATGCCTTGGGTTTCTCATTGCTTGTGTAGAGTATTTCGTAATTACTATGTTGGAGGTTAATTTTTGTGGATAACAGCATAATGCCAACAAGTGTCCATTCCCGTCACTGAACCGCGTCTGTGTCTATCTTGAAAAAAAAAAGAAAAGCATGGTGCCGTTTTGGCTTGGACATCGGTCCAAATAAGAACAATGGAGGTTAGAGGACTCTTTTGACATTTTGTTTCTTTTAGCACCCCAAAATTCTAATGTTCTTCAAGAACAAACGTTTAGCTTTCTTTCTTCCTCTTAACCTTATGTACTCACTGCCCTGAAATTTTATTTTCTTTCCGTTTTGATTGTGACTTTCCGTTTTGATCTTTATTGTTTTCACTTCTGATTCTCAATTATTTATGGTTGGCTTCGGTTATTTATACAATGAGGAAGAACTGTGTTTTGAGTCACTGAGTTGTTTACCCAAGCTGTTTGCATCACCAGCTTGCAGATTGCCATTAACTATGCTGAAGGAGCCATCTCTTCCTTAAGACGTGCCTACGTTGAAGAAGCCACCTCCTCTTTGGTCACCGTAGTTAAGAATTGTGAGGCACCTGGATGGAGATTCAGGTTTCATGCATGTAATGTAACAATTTAGAGGAAGTTGGGCCTAGAATTTGAGATGATTATATACTAATGGCTCCATATTTTGGACAAGAATTATAAGCCTATTTTTAATCCATTAAACGAAGGTTTCGGCTGCAGAAAGAGGACAAGGCCCGTCAATTGAAGCCCAGTGAATCAGATATTTTTAAGCGGGGGAGTGAGACGAGGGGTATACAATCAGTGGAACGTCAAGAGCTTTGTAGTTTTGGGCGCTTTCCTAGTGACACTCGTAGGCTTTGGGACACATTTTGAAGATGAAGAACCGGTGGTGGAGAGGTGACAACTCATTCAATGCCACTATTTCTTTTCTTGCTATCAAGTATCAACCTTTAAGCACTTGATGGACTCTCTTTCTCTGCATTCTTTTCGCCGGAGAATAATACCAAAATGGGTGTGGGTTTTAGGCCAAGTGTCAAGTGCGGTTTTCCAATTCGCTCTGTCTTCAATTCACCATCCAGGCTCCCTTCTTCTTCTGGTGAGTTCTTTTTCTACAGATTTTGTTTTCACATGCATTTATGGAGAATTCACTAGTCTGCTTCGTATATCGCTAATTCATTCTTGTTGTTGTGACCCATTACTATTTTCTTGCTCTTTTTTTCTAATTTTAACGTTAATGTCTCTTGATTGTGAACGATTCAGTTAAAGGCAGGGAGGCTTCTTTCAACCTGACGAGGCTCTCTTTTCTGTCTGTTATTTCTGAAGAGGGTGACATTTTGTATAGAGATCCTTTCAAGGCTTATGCTTATTCACCTGCAATGCAAATCTTAGAGAATGGGCATTCTCAAGTGGAAGGAGCTAAGGTTTTTTTTTTTTTGGATATTAGCTATACATTTAATTTAATATTGTTGTTTGCTGCTTGACATGTAATGTTATTTGTAATCTTTCAGACGATTTTTGATAAAGGATCTCATAACACGATTGATGATGCTGAAGTGTTGTCTGTTAAATATGACATTCGTGTTCCCTCTTCAAGCTCAAAAGAGAAGAATTCAAGGTTTAGTTTGTTATTGGAAAATCTTAATATCTTAGAGGAGTCTTTTGCTGATTCTGATGCACTGAATTTGGAAAGGGATATTCTGCTACAATTAGGAAGACTTGGAGCTCTAAAATTATTCAATACATGCCTGATGAGGACCCTTGCTGATGTTCCTACTGAAAATATTGGAGAGTGTAAAATTAATAACGCATCAAATGATCTTGTAAATGAAGTCATTACACGGGTTTCCAAGATTTACACGGCCCGTGTACTTTATTTCTTCCTTGGTTCTCTAGATTTTTTCTAGCAGAATGTTACACGGGTCTGTGTTTGTGCTTGCATGACCCGTGTCCTTTGTTTCTTCTTCGGTTCTCTGTCCTTCGACCTTTCCAAGTTTCCTTCCACACTTCTATGTTCTGGGACTTCACCAAAATCTTGAAAAATACAGCAAGAGTCAAATTAATGCAAATGTTGAAAATTTCTTCATTTAACACAATTATTTCAATAACTCTCTAAACATATGCCTAATAGATAATTATACTTTAATCAATTGAATTAGGCATAAAGATACCCTAGAAACATTAAATGTGATGAGAGTAAAATTAATAAATTATGCACTTATCATGCAGTTTGTAATTTTTTAATTTCGGTTTGATTCGATATAATTTCAATTTAATTCTAAATTTTTGAAATAATTTTATGCAACTATTTTCAAAAAAAAAATATCATAATTGAATTAAAATTATAGTTTTGAAGTAAATTATATAATACATCATATAATATATTTTTTAACTACTTTTAAATTATATAATCTTTTAATTATAAAATACATATATAATTTATGATTAAATATATTATATAATATAGTAGTACAACTATGTCATGTAATATTACTTTTAAGTATTTATTAATTATATAATTTTTAACTATAACATATAAATATAATTATGAATTAAGTTTATATAATATAATAATACACATAAAATTCGTAAGGTAATAATTAAATGTATTTATAATTAAAATTATTAAAAAAAATAGAGAAATAAAATAATAATATAAATTTAATTTAATATAATTTTTTATTAATTTAATATAATTTTTTAATTCAGTTCAAAACCATGTACAACCCTAAATGTACCCTACAAGTAATTTTTCTGATTCATTTGAACAGTTGGTCTATGGTTTACTCTGACTTTTCTGTATGGAAAAGAGTATTGCAAGTGGCCGTATAATGCAATTTGTAATTAAAAATAAAAATGACTGACTGCAAAGTCCATACATTTTGGCAAATAATTTTTCTAATTCCTTTGAACAGTTGGTCTTTGTGCGTGTCGGGAATTATAATGATGCAAATAAAATAAATAATCTTATATATAAAATTTAAATATAAAAGATTATTTTGTTAATAAAATGAATTTTTAAAAATTAAATTATTTTAAATTAAAATAAATTAACGGAATTATCAAACCTAGTAATCAAGTTAAATGACGTAGATTAATCTATTAATAAAATCAAACTTTAATTATATCCTGCTTTTAATATATATAAGGTTCAAATGCATTGAATAATATGCATTACATTACATCACTCCATGTTTGGTGAATGCGCTAAGACTCATTTTTCATTCAAACATTTTGTTAATAAATAAAGCGTGTAGACTACTCCATAAAATGTTTAATGAATAACATCCGAAAATATAAATAGAAATCGCTAAATTTGACATTTTCTTAAAGCGACGTTTAATGAAGATTCTGAGAAAATTTTCACTAAAAAAAATTGATATCTTATATCAAGGACCACACGGTTTACTCTGATTTTCTATATAGACTTGAGATGTATGGTTTCAATTTCAATTCTGATTCCTAATCTGTTTAAGAACTGGAATCAAACTAAAATTTCTATATAGTTTTTATTCATTTTTCATTCCATTGACCAAAGAAAAATTCAAACATTTTTTAATAAATAAACCGTGTAGACTGCTCCATAAAATGTTTAATGAATAACATCCGAAAATATGAATAGAAATCGCTAAATTTGACATTTTCTTAAAGCGACGTTTAATAAAGATTCTGAGAAAATTTTCACTAAAAAAAATTGATATCTTATATCAAGGACCCCACGGTTTACTCTGATTTTCTATATGGACTTGAGACGTATGGTTTCAATTTCAATTCTGATTCCTAATCTGTTTAAGAACTGGAATGAAACGAAAATTTTAGTATGGTTCTTTTTTAATTCCTTGGTATTTTAATTTCGTTTAAGTATAGCTTTCGATTCTTCTATTTCAGTTTATTCGATATGATTTCAATTTAATTCTCAATTTTTAAAATAATTTTGTGCAACTATTTTATAAAAAAACATAATTGAACTAGCATTAAAGTTTTGAAATAAATTGCATAATATATCATATAATATATCTTTAACTATTTCTAAATTATATAATCTTTTACTTGTAAAGTACATATATAATTTAGAATTAACTATATTATATAAGATAATAATACACTTTTTAGCTATTTATTAATTATATAATCTTTAACTATAGCATATAAATATAATTATAAATTAAATATATATATAATATAACATTACACTTATAATTAATAGTTTTAAGGTAATAATTGAATGTATTTACACTAAAATTATTAACAAAAGATAGGGAAATAAAATGTAATAGTAGGTTGTATTTAGTTCATAATTACACACACATACATATATAACTATATTGAAAGTATATTATACATTTTAAAAAAATATAGAAATATATATATATATAAATTCAATTCTCAATTTGATATAGTTCTGATTCAATTTTAATTTATTCTGATTTGATTATTAATTAAAAATTATAATTAAATTAAAATATCAAAATAAATTTAATTCAGTACGATTCTTATTAAATGAATACAATTCTTCAATTCAATTTGAGGCTCCAAAAACCGTTTATAGCTCTACCTGTAGGCTGCAACTAATTTTTCTGATTCATTTGAATAGTTGGTCTTTGGTTTACTCTGACTTTTCTATATGGAAAAGAGTACTGCACAGTCCATACATTCTTGCAAATAATTTTTCTAATTCCTTTAAATAGTTTGGTCTTTCTGCGTATAATGGTGGTTTCCTAAACTTAATATTAACAGTTTGTAAAGAGCATATCCAAGTACCTGTTCAGCATCAATTTCTTCTACACAGTCTGCAACAAGCATCCATGTTAAGAATTAGAGCAAAAGTTCAACAACAGATGACCAAGACGGAAAGATTGATGGAATTCATACTGATTCAACAATCCATAAAAGATTATAATAATAATTTCTTACTCACCTTCAAGGCCCCACTCAATTAATTTTAGGTAACCCCCAGGTTGCAGAAGTTCTCCTGCAATTCTGTCAGGCAGAGTGAGGTCTCTTTCAATTACATGCACTCTCCGTCCATCCTGCAAATTGAAGGAAGGAAAGGAGATTATTATTATTATTATTATTATTATTATTATTATTATTTCCTGTAAACTTGGTTTAAATGTTAATATCTGCCTGATGGGTAGCTAATTTTGTGAATTTTTATCTTGTTATACATTGCCATCTAAAGTAGAGAGAAAAGAATAAATTCACCTTACCAAGAGTGTAAGCAAGAGCAGACCCAGCAACACCTGCTCCAACTATAATAATATCAGCATTCGTTGCATTCTCCGACTGGCATAGTACTTGTTCTGAGATCTGGACAACTTCATCTCCGATATTTTCCCATGATTCATTAGTTTTCTTCATACCTTTTGATCTATACAACAGTACAAACCCCAAAACAGAAGCTGGAATTCCTCCCATTATATATATTGATATTCCATTGCCAAGGACTGAGCAAAACCAATGTTGAAGTGTGAAAAGAAAGGGACCTTTTCTATGTTTTAGTGGTGGTAAGTGCTTGGGTTTTGAACTTGCAGGCTATGTTCTATATGAAGCTAATGTTGGTGCCTTTTATGGGACCAACTAAGATTGTAAAAGAAAAAAAAAAGGAAAAGAAAAATTTACTCTCCAAACATAGGACTAATTAAATTGGTCAAGTGGTCAAGTATATCTTGTAAAATTTGGGAGTCGAATAGATGAACATAAATTTTGAAGTAAGGTTAAAAGTGTTGTCCAGATCAAGAAAAATAATTGAAGATTATTAAACTTCTTTATTGGACTCTTTCAGAAGAAGTATACTAAATCAATATATGCAATGTGTCAACTTCCCTTTGGATTTAATAAGCTATTGACTTGGAGTTATAGGATGATGATAATGGAAGGCCAGTCAATTTCAAGAGTTTTTCTTCGTCAATATCTTTTTAGCTGACAAAAAGTTTTAATAATTCATGGTTAAATCCATAAATAAAAATGAAATGCATGCAATTCTTGAAAAAGGGTTTCATTTTCTTGTTGTATACAAATGGGATCCGAATTTTATAATATTTTTATTATTGAATTAGATGAAAATGACATCTGTTCTAATCATAATTTGTACAAGTAAAATTATATTTCAGAGTTTAAGCAGACATTCTTGTTAGAGTGTATTTTTGCATTCCTGCATGCACTTCTTAAAAGTACGAGACTGTAATGTACAAGAATATGAAACTCAGCTGAATGTGTAATGAGGGAAAGGAAATGTCAACGTCAGTTGCAAGTGAAGCGACTGACTTACCACGCTGTTGATTCATATGAATCCCAAGTGTATTTAATGATGAAACCCACACGAATAATAACAACAATAATCAAGCCTTCATATTAAATAAATCACATTTTCTATATGTGAGATGTAAGAATGGAGCTCCAAATAACTTACCTTTTACCATTTGTGATTCTGTATGGTATTCTTTTTATTTTTCTAAGGAAAAATAAATTAAAACATGAAGAGCATTCCAATTTTGAGTTTTTTTTAGGAAAATATATTTAAGCATTTTTCCCAATAGTCAAATTTTTAGGTATTATGCTTAATTAGAGGCTAAGATTTTGTGAAAAAAATTAAAATTATCCTAATAATTAGTGTTCTCTAATTAGAATACTTAATTAGAGAATTCAAGGCTAAAATTATGTGTTATGCTTAATTAGAGTATGTATTCTAGTGTATTTAAGTGATGAGTTGCTAATTTCACCCTGTATATTCAAGTTTCTCCTCTCTATAACCTACTGTAAGCATGACTTGATGCAAACCAATTGAGCCAAACCGAATTAGTGCGGTTTGGTTCACTTTGGTTCCCTTGCTTATTCGGTTTGGTTGTTCAGCCTATAAAAATAAGGATTTTGGTTAATTCAGTTTTGGCAATTTGATTCGGTTTGAATTGAATGCTCACCCTTATATAAGGTGTACAATATAGTTAAAATAGTAAATATATTGGATTATATTTAGAGGAGAATAAGAGGGACTAACTAATTTATTTACTATGAACAGTTTTTGTGAGGTTTCTATTAGGTTTAACTAGGCTAATGGGTAATATAATTTGAGCTTGTAACTATATAATTTCATTGAAGATGATAGAGGATGGCATGCCCGTGTATGTGGAAAAGGGTGAACCACGTAAATTTTGTTGTTGTAGTTTATTTGCTTTATTTCTTTGTAGTGGTTTGACACACTTCCTCAATGCACAATAATTATCATGATGAGTTATGGGAGTTTTTGGGAGGGAGACCTTTTCCCATCCCATCCCACATAGAATCAAGATTGGGGAAATTATTTGAGTGGGGATGTGTTGTAGTGAGTTCAAGAATAATTGCCACTCCTACTTTGTGCAAGCATTTGTTATAACAAAGCCATAACCCAAACAGCAAATAGAGGAAAGGGGGAAGAAAATAGAAGAAAGGGGAAAAGAAACAAAGAAAAATAGAAGAAGAAGATTAGAGAAAGAAGAAAGAGGAAAAGGGAGAGAGAGAATTTAGAGAAGAAATAGAAGGTTATGTATTATTTCATTCATAAAAAAATCGCAAGTATAATATACTCTTGTATTTATCTTGTATTTATATCATTTCTCTACAATTTTACTCTCAACTTATCCCTTATTATCAATTACAACTAGTAACCAATTGGCTAAATAACAACTCTATATGTTAATAAACCTAATATTACCCTCCCTATAAAGATCAACCTTGTCCCTAAGGATGAAAAGAAATGGTTGTTTAATCTATTGTGCACTGTTCATTATTTTCCTCTTTTTCTTGATCTTGTTAATGCTAAATCCTTGCATAGTAATTTTAAGAAGGAAACTCAATCATTTTGCCAAACACCCTCATGGTAGAGGTCCTCAATTGATAAACATTCACCTTCTTCCTTTACCTTCTCCACATTTCAAATTCCAATTCTTTGAGAACAATTACAAATATTGAATGTCATTTCAATACAAAACCCTCATAACTACTCACAAAATTATTTTCTTTTTCTACCTTAAAATTACCTTCATCAATAAGAAAAATTTTTTGTTTCAAGCTTTGCATACTAAAAGTGACATTTTTAAGAATACCTTGAAGAAACCCTTTTTCCATTAATTGTGAATCAGTAACACCATCAACTTGTTTCTTTTCCTTATCAATTTTGTTAACATAACAGGACCCTAACACTATAGAATCACTCTCAATCAGCTTGGTACAATTGGAAATCAAGAAAAGATCATTATCCTCTTGATTTCCCAATAATAAATTGCTTTTAGGTTTTGTACTTTGCATTGTATCAATTTGCCCAAGAGATTTTAAAACCTTCTCATCAAATTAGATTCTTGAATAGGCTCTAGCAATTATCCAAATTCTGATGCATCTTCTCTCAAATCGTCAAAGATTTCCTCCATGTTTTACTCATCAAGAGTTTTCCACCTTCCAATTCTTACAGAAAGGTGTTTAATTCTCCAATAAGCCCTCCATGCTTCATCAAGCATTCTTCATCCAAACCTTTCTTAAAAACAATTATATAATTATGTTTTAAAGAACATAATTCCTCTCAAAGACTCTACAATTTGGGGTTTTCTGCCATAAATTGCTTCAATTTGAGTCGTGAAAGACAGGTTAGAGTTTGTGTTAAAGGAAAATGGTAAGAAAAATATGAAATTTAATGGAAAGAAGTGTTAGAAAATGGTGAGAAAGTACCTGAATCCATAAGAATCCAGATTAGAGTGTTCAGCAACTAAGAAATTAGAGGAAAGGGAGGAAGATTTAGAATAAAGAGGGAGATACTCAGAGAGGAGGTGAGGAAGAGAGAGAGGAGAAATTAGAGAGGAAGAAGGAGAATTTCTCTTGATCAAATCTACTTTGATACCACTTATTGTGACAAAGCGACAACCCAAATAGAGAATAGAGGAAAGGGGGAGAAAATATAAGAAAGGGGGAATGAAAGGAAGAAGAATAGAAGAAGAAGATTAGAGAAAGAAGAAAGAGGAAGAGGGAAAGAAAGAATTTAAAGAAAAAATATAAAATTATGCATTATTTCATTCATAGAAAATCCTTATTACAATATAATCTTGTATTTATATCATTTCTCTACTATTCTAGTTTCAACTCATCCTTTATTATCAAGTATAGCTAGTTATTAATCAACTAACTAACAACTCTACATGTAACTAATCCTAATAGCTTTCGATGAATATACATCCATAAGCATGTTTTTATATTTTTATCTTTTCAGTATTATCCATTGGTATTCTCATCAGAGGCAGAAGGAAGAGGGGCTAGTGGGGGGCTATGGCCCTAGCCCTCTTAAAACTTTCTTTTGTATATATATTACATACTAAAAAAATTGTTATTTTAATTATAGATAAATTTTAAGTGTTGTCCCTAAATTTAAGGAATTATAATATTACAGTCTTTCAACTTAAAAATGTATCATAAAACTACGTAAAATTTAATTAAGTGAACAATAAACTCCTTATTACTTATTATTGTCAATTTCTAAGTTATAATCTAACATGGTATTATTTTTTAGAAAAATAAAATAAAAATTACTTAAATACCCTTAATAGAAAATATTTTCTCCTCTCTTGGCTTCTTCTTCACCCATTATTTCTCTGTTTCTTCCTCAACCTAACCCAGACCCTTTTTTCTCCTTCATTTCACTCTTCTTTCTCCAAATACCCATTTCCACTCCTTACAAATCCATTAGTTTTCCATCACTTTCCCTAGAAAAAAGGAAAAACAAATACAAGAAAAATAAAAAATTTCGCACAATACCACAATCCCTCTTCACACATCCTCTCTTCATTGCCATGATGGATTGTAATATATAAACCCATTTATTCTTTTCTCTTCCTCTCCATTATTTCAGTCAAATCTCTCTCCATGGCCATTGACAACCCAAAAATCAACGTTTTTCCCATTAGTCTCCATGACTTTGCTATCATCGTAGATCAATACCAATGCGCCTAGATTTGGGTTACCTTTGAATACGTTGATCTAAGTTGATTTTAATTTTCCAGCATTTAAATTTCCGGTTAATCAACCTCTGGTTCCTTGATCTAAGTTGATTTTAATTTTTTCAGTATTTAAATTTCCTGTTAATCAACCTCTGGTTCCTTGATCTAAGTTGATTTTAATTTTCCAGCATTTAAATTTCATGTTAATCAACCTCTGGTTCCTTGATCTAAGTTGATTTTAATTTCCAGCATTTAAATTTCCTGTTAATCAACCTCTGGTTCCTTGATCTAAGTTGATTTTAATTTTCAGCATTTAAATTTCCTGTTAATCAACCTCTAGTTCCTTTATGGAAGTTGATTTTAATTTTTTAGCATTTAAATTTCCTGTTAATCAACCTCTGGTTCCTTGATCTAAGTTGATTTTAATTTTTCAGCATTTAAATTCCTTGTTATCAACCTCTGGTTCCTTGATCTAAGTTGATTTTAATTTTCCAGCATTTAAATTCCTGTTACCAACCTCAGGGTCGCTGACCTAAGTAGGTTTTAGTTTCCTAACTTTAATTTCGAAGTTCAAAATTTTAATCGTCCAAAATATGGGTCTGAATCTTTACATAATTCCTACAGGGGAAAATTTTTCCCTTCAATAGAAATTATGTAAAGAGGGGCAGCTGTCGACACCATATTTTGGCCGACCCCCCGAAAATCAATAGGCTTTGAAGTCGATCCCCAGCACCAAGTCTCCAGTCATTTCCGATCTCTCTTTGCCAGTTAATCACATTTCCGATCCCTCTTCAAAAGGAATCGAACCAGTACTAAGTTTCCATGTCATTTAAATCCTATCCGATCTATTACCAAGTTTCCTGGCCAGTCGATCACATTTCCGATCTCTCTTCAAAAGGAAACGATCCAATACTAAGTCTCCATATCATTTAAATTCTTACCGATCTCTCAAATCAATTACCAAGTCTCTTTTCCAGTCAATCACACAATCCGATCTCTTGTCAAACAAAATTGAACCAACATTAGCTCTTCATGCCATCCGATCCCCCTTTCATAAATATTGTAGATAGTTGTTCAATAAAGTTAAGGTTTTAATCCGGCTTAATGCTGCTTCCGATCTTAAGTGTTCAGATCAGGTTTCCAATTTTAATAATCTTAAGTTCCGTTCAGTATTTGTTTTGGGTTTAGGCTGATCTCATGTTTACAATGTTTTACCGATCTCTTATACATAGATTAATAATTGCTTTCAAATCATTCTAATATGTTCAGACAATCAGGCGCTTTCCGATCTCATCTAGTCATTGAACAAAAAAGAACTTCATTTCATTTCAAATTAAAAATATATACAAGTCATTCGGCTGGAGGATCACCCCCAGCCTTTCTACATTTTGTTCACCCCCCCTATCACCTTCAGCCTCCTCCTCTGTGACACCCCTTACCCGTCTACAGTATATCCGAGTAAGCTATGTCACACGGTGTACCGGAACACTCTATTTTATTTTAATTATTTTTATTCTTCCTTAATTAATTTTTATCATAGTTTTGAATATAACTTGTGAAATATAGTTCATTTAAGTCATTTATTGAAATTATAATTTATTTGAGGTTCCAAAAATTTTATAGAAAATCCGGCAGAGTACTGGCTAAAAATGGAGAAAACAGTTCTTCGGAACCTGTGAAAAACACTCCCAATAATCATATTCAATCATTCTCAAACTCCAATATCAAAATCTCAATATAATTTTTATTTTCAACAACATCTCCATTTCTCAATCATTCATTTCTCATGGTACTCATATATAAGCAATAAGTAAATACTCAAATTTTTCCATTCAGAACCACAATTTTCATTATTTACATGAACATCAAATTACATTACATAAGTTCTATTTACACAAAAGAAAATAAAAGTTAGTTACAAAATACCAAAATGAAACCTAGTGTCCTACCAATGCACTGAAGATGGTGAGGTGACAAGGATACTATCGGAGGTCTCACCAACCTACGCGTGGCAAAAGCAATGCGCTAAGCAATAATGCTTAGTAGTGCAGCAATAAAATAAAAGGAAATAACAGAAAATAAATATGCATTGAATGTATCGATGTCTTACTTGTTTTGTGCTTGTTATATTTATTATTTCGTTAAATTTATCCACTTTCATTCTTTTTAGTTGCCCAAGTAACCTATGGATAAACGGATAAGGGTATCTAGTACCTCGCCGTCACACCATCGGTCACATATGCATCTCTAATAGTAATAACAATAGGCACAAGGCCAAATATCAACACAATGTCGAATGGCTAAAAGCCATGAAATCGAATGACATAATGCCATGTGCGATCGCTAATCGAACCCTATTGGCATGCCAAACTATCCAAACCAATCTTGTTAGGTATACTAGGGCATTTGATACTTTTGAATTTTGTAATTTTTGAATTTCAAGCTTTGGTGTTACTATTCACTTCATTAGTCAACAAAAATGTTGACTTTTACATAGAAAATAGGTACATTGGTTTTAACACTCCCAACATACCACATTTTGCATTCAAAACTTGTTGGCATTAATCACCAATACCATTTCTAAGCTTAAAACTAATGGAGCAGAATTTTCAGTTTTTATACCCTAACTTTACTGTTCTATTAGTTACTGTTGCAGTGAGAATTCGAGAAAATGATAAACATGAAAGTTGTTCCTTATTTTGTCTAATTGAATTTCTTTTTTTGAATCACTCCATTTGGAGTTTTGTAGCTCAAGTTATGGTCCAAAAACCACAACTGGCCGGATTGAAAAATTTCAGAACTGACCATATCTATAGTGCAGTGAATAGTGACTGCAACTGCCTTGTTGGATAGGTTCTGGTCATAATTTGGGGTAGATTTCTTCATGAAAGTTGTTGGTCTATATCTTAACTTGTTGCTGTAAAAATTTCAGGTCAATTGGACCATTCTACAATGAGTTATGGCCAAATGAACAATTACTGTTTATTTGGTCATTCTGCAGAATCTGGTTGCAGGACATCCGGATTGGGGCAAGTTTTTGGTCCACTTGCTTTGGTCTTTTGGGCATGGTTTCTTCACAAAAATTGTGCCATTATGTGTCTAGTTCATGTCCAATTGGCTAAACACCAATTGAACCTATACAGCCCAAGTTATGGCTGTCCAAACAAGCTGGACTCACTGCCACACCTGCTGCTCTCACTAGGCAGCATACCAAATTAGTTTGTAATGCTATAATTCACTCCAAATTATGGTCAACTTACCTCAAATGGTCACTAATTGACCATTAAAATGTTCATTCACCATTACATAAGCAAAGTCTAAATTTCTCTCCAAAACCCTAGCTCAAATTCAAGGTTCACACAACACATGTCATTTAGGCATACTAATCCATTTCAACTTTATATCTACACATCAACACCATTTCTAAGCCATTTTAAATCCATCAAAACAATCAACATTATCCCTTCCTTAGGGCTGCCAAATTCCATGGTGTATATACACATAAGTTTTATTTCATTTAATTTACAATTTCATACTCATTTTAAGTCCCTAACATGGAATAAAGGGAGAAATATGTATAAATAAGCACTAACCTTAGTAGGGCAGAATTTTCCCTTGTAAATTCCTCACTTTCTTTTGTTTTCTTGGCTGCCAAACACTCTAGCAAGGTTGGGTGACAAATTTTAGTGAAGGGACTTAAGGTTTTAAGTGAGATTTGGGTGGGTTATAAAGCTTTGGTAAGCTTTCTATGGTGGAATGGTTATGGAATTTGAGAGCCACGGGTGAGTTTTTGTGGAGGTGATGGCTGCTGGAATTTTAGGAGCTTTTGCTGTATTCTTATCCATATTTTATTAATTTATTTAAGTGTTGATTAAATATGATTGGAGGTTAAGTGTTTAATGACATCATATGATGTCATAATTGGTATTTTCTTCTATTTTTTTTTCTTCTCTTCTCTACTCATTTTCAATTCAATTTTTAGCAATATTTATTCATATTTTATATCATAATAATTATTTACTTAACTGGACAAGTCGGCCAAAAATCACCTGTGAAGGCGAAATGACCAAAATGCCCTCCGTTTGGCTTAACGGGTCAAAATTGTCTGTACTAATTGAAATTTTTTTCTAAATATTTTCTTGGCATTCTAATGCCATAGGAACCTCAGTGACCCTTCTCTGGAGTCTCAAAAATTATTTTATGATTTTTCCCCTGGGTCTAGGGCTCCTAGTTGCGAGAACCGCAACTTCCCACTAGGTTACCCATCACTTGGGCATCGACTCATTTTACTTGGTTGTATTTTATTTCTAAAATTTTTTCTAAATTTTTTTTATTAATATTTTAGTTAATTATGGTTTCTCACTTTAGTTTAAATATTTTTTTCGGACGTTCTAGCTGTCCGGACCGACACTGGTCACCAGAACAGTGGAATGTACGGAGTTGCTACAGGGAGGGTGTTACATCCTCGCTATCATCTTCGTCTTGGGGAGCCAGGTCCACCATCCAGGAAAAGTCCTCCTCGGGATAGCGCTTCTTGAGCTCGGCCAAAAGGTCCCCATGGGCATTCACATAAGCACCGGCCTCCCTTGCCACTGCCTCTTCTTCTTTTGCTTTGAGTTCCTCAGTGAGGCGAGCGACATCAGCAGCTCGGAGCGCCCGAACCTCTTCAAGAACATGAGCTTGCTCGGCTAGTTTATCCTCGTAGAATTTCATCTACCCCTCAATTTCAGCTATGTAGTTTTGGGCGGATGAAAGTTGGGATCGGAGGGAAGCGACTTCCTGACCCACCTTCTCAATCTCCTGCCTCAAACGGTGAGCCTTCTCCCGGACAATGTGTTGGTTCACCAAACTCTCCATGTTCAGGCTCATGGTCCGGGTCAGGATATCATCGAGACTGTTCGGGGTCAGCCTATCCCGATCCTCCTGAAGGCAGATAGAGGCCCCCAAGACCTTAGCCAAGCCCGGATTCTCTCGAACAGTGCGATTCTTCTCCAGTGAATGGATCAGGACTTGAGCGCCGTGGGAAAGGGTCCTCGCAGGAGGTTGGGAAGGACCCCCTTTCGCACTCGAAGCAACCGGTGGAGGTGGTGGTGGCTCTTCATGTCGAGGGGGAGACCGAATGGAAGAAGGGGATCGGTTAAGTGAGCCTCAGTCTACAGCAATGGGTGACCAAACCGAGAAGTAACTGTGAGTTTAGTTGCTACCCCAAATTCATGAGGAACCTTGTGAGACTTTTATTTAGGACTTAATTGAGGGATTAATGGAAATACATAAGTTCAAGACTTGAAAGGAAACCAATGCCAAAAACTTAATCGGTAAAGATGGACTATAACCCTATGAAGGGCATTTTAATCATTTCACATGAAGAGCTGACTTGTGATCAAAATGTCACATGAATTAAGTGAAATTAAAGTATTGAAGTGGACTTTAATTAATTGGAAAGAGAATGGAAAAATAAGGAGAATGGAAGATATGTAATGGAAGAATTCAAATTGTAATTATAATCATAAGAAAATAAGTTACCTAATAAGAAAAAATTAATTAATTAATTAATATTAATATACATAAATATTTTATCTTTCATCCAATAATTTTCATCTTAAAAGTCAATTTTCTTCAACTTTTTCTTCTTCTTACCGTGACACACACTCTCTCTCTTTCTCACCTTCAAACCTCTATTAACCCTTACACCAAGCTCTAATCACCTACTTTCCTCCATGATTTCTTTGGGAAATCACTAGAAAACCCTAAATTGAAGCTTGATTTGAAGAAAGCACATCAAAATTTCAAGGAATTTAGAAGATTGGGTGAAGGGGAAAATTGACCAAATCAAGATAAGTTGGATTCCATGCTTAAATAGCTATTAGCTAATGAAATTAAACGTGCTTATGAAGTTTTCTATGGAAAAATTGATTGAAATTTTTGGGATGGTGAAGAAGGGAAATTTGGCCAAGGTTGGATCAAGTTGGGAGATCAACTTAGTGGCAACTTGTTCGCTGGTTTGGAGGATAAATTGAAATGGATTCAAGTTGCTGACAAAGGTTAGTGCTATGAAATTTTGTTGAATTTTGAAGTTATAACAATATGAAATTAGGGTTTCATGAAATTAGGGTTTTCAATTCTTATGCCCTATTTGATGTGTTTATGCCTAAATTAAGAGCATTTAGTATGCAATTGTTATGAAATATTGATGAAATGCCAAAACAAATGAGTGAATGTAGAGTGGTGGATTTAGACTGCTTCTGGACAGCCTGAGTCCAGTAAGTTCAAATGCTCATAACTTGAGCTCAGCCTCCTCTACGCTTTCCTCAGAGATTCCAGAAAGCCAAATTGGATAAGCAATTTGGAAAGTTTTTAGAAGTTTTGCAGAAACTCTATATAAACATTCCTTTCATAGAAGCACTCTCTCAAATGCCATCTTATGCCAAGTTCCTCAAAGACATTTTATCAAAGAAAAGAAGGCTTGACTATGAGACTGTTGCTCTTATAGAGGAATGTAGTGCCATATTGTAGAACAAGTTACCACCAAAACTTAAGGATCCAGGAAGCTTCTCCATACATTATCTTATCGGTAGCATGAATATAGACAAAGCCCTCTGTGATCTAGGTGCAAGTGTGAGTTTGATGCCTTTGTCAATATGTAAAAAGCTTGATGTGGGGGAACTTAAGCCTGCAACAATTTCATTACAACTGGCTGATCAATCTATGAAATACCTTGTGGGCATTCTAGAAAATATCCCTATCAAGGTGGGAAAATTCTTTATCCCAGTTGATTTTGTTGTACTGGAAATGGAGGAGGATGTCCAAATCCCTATAATCCTGGGAAGACCTTTTTTAGCAACTGCTGGAGCTGTCATAGACGATAAGAACAGACAGTTAACTCTCAAGGTAGGAGATGAAAAAGTGGAGTTCAACTTGTTCAGCGCAATGAAACACAAAATTGAACCTGATGAATGCTTCAAGGTTGATATAATTGACAAACAAGTTGAAGAGGAATTCATTAAAGCACACCCTGAAGATCCTTTAGGAGCATCCATCATTCACAGCCACACAGCAGAGAAGGAGAACATGAAAATTGCAGCTTGTGCACAATCCTTGATAGCTAATCCACCCCTACTATTGGCTCAAGTTTTCGCTATAGAAGAGTTAAAGCAGGAACAGCCCAAAGGCAAGCTTTAGGAAAACACCAAATAGGTAGAACAGAAACCTCTTCTCTCTACACTAAGGTACGCATTCCTGGACTCAAATTTTGAATATCCTGTTATTATCAATGCCAGTCTATTTGAAATAGAAGAGGAAAAATTGCTAAGGGTACTTAGGACCCATAGCAAGAGCATAGGGTATAAAATAGAAGACCTGAAAGGGATTAATCCTTCCATTTGCATGCATAGGATACCTATGGAAAAAAACAGTAAACCCACTATTGAACATCAAAGAAGACTTAAACCAAACATGAAAGAAGTAGTAAAAAGGAAATTCTAAAACTATTAGATGCAGGTATTATATACCCGATCTCTGATAGCAAATGGGTTAGTCCAGTGCATGTAGTGCCTAAGAAAGGTGGGACTACAATCATTTAAAATGCAAATAATGAACTAATCCCTACTAGGGTAGTTACTAGTTAGCACATGTGCGTAGATTATAGGAAATTGAATAGTGCCACCAAAAAGGACCATTTTCCTCTTCCTTTCATAGACCAAACATTAGAAAGATTAGTAAAACATTCCTACCCCCTTAGATTCAGTCTTGATGATTGCAAAAAGAAATTTTTCAGGTCATAGCAAAGTATGTGAGGGAATAATTGGATAAGTCAAGCAAACACTTCACAAGAATAAAGCACTCCAAAAAGGGGTGCTTCATTAACCCTACTCAATAAACTATGTTACAAGTGTTGCTTTGATAATTTGAATTGCATTCACTATGCATAAGATGTGAGAATGTTAATAATTAAGTGCATCCTATATGAACATATTAGAATCCTTAACTCATTTGGAAAGTGTAATTAATGAAACCTACAAGGGGTAGAGCTATGCACTTTTCCCATTTGATGTTACAAAAATAGTGAGTGACATGGGTTTGGGCAGTGTAATATCGCCTAAAGCATGAAAACCCAAAAAGTAGCATTAAAATTGAGAAACAAAAAATTGCATGATCAAACTCGTGTAATTCTGCGTAGCCTACAACTAAGCCAGCTTAACATTCTTTTAGGGGAATAAGAAACTGCATGGGTATAGACTTTGTGCTAGTGCACGGCCTGTGTAATTAAGTGAGCATAGCATTTTGAGGAACAACAAATTGCATGGGTCTGGCTCGTGCAATGGTACATGACCCATGTACTTGTGCACCATGACACCCTTTTTTAAAAAAAGCCCTTGTCAGATGATATCCATAGGAATTTGAAACCCCATCCTTCTTGCCCATACACCATGACACCCAATTCTTTACCCCTCTTTAAGAACCAAGACTTTCTTTTCCCTCACTTTCCCTCTTTTTCTCTCACTTTCTCAACCACCAAACATTAACCCTAATACCTCCCTCTCTTAAGTGAAGGGTCTAAGAAAGAAACCAGTTGGCCAAGCTTCCTCCTCCTACTCTAGAGTAATGACTCCTTCCCACCCACAACGTCCTCACACAGTGGGTCATGGCCTGATTTGAGCACTGAGTGGGTCAACCTAGAGCATGTTTGTGTTTATAGCCAAGTGTTATTAGATGTTTTGGACACATTCTAGGTAACAGAATTAGCATTGGTAAACTAGATCTCTCCTTTGGCAATTTTACCTGAAAGTAAGGGCCAGTATTTAAATTATAAAATATTCTTAGCCTGCAATAATTAAGTAAAATGAGTTGTAACAACATAAAGACACTATGAGGGACCTCTAGGAATATTTCTATAATTTTTAAAACACTAGACATAATTGTTTCGAATATGGCAAGAGCTAGGAACCTTGACTAGAGAATTGGACCATTGGACTTAGACTAGGTTTGCTATAGGCCTTAGATGGGCATTGTGTTCTTATTGTGGGCTTGAGATCTTGTGTTTGTCTTTCTTTATAGGAAGGATATGTCTAGTTACAGGGGAGACTCTATTTGATTTTCTACAGGACAATTAAGACCATTAAGTAAAATTAATTAAGTAAATAAAGTTAGTTTATGATTAAGTGTCTAATGAGTGATAGTACCATTGTATAAGTTCTTCCAACCAACAAAGCTAATAGCCTTAACAAGTTCAATAACAGTAAAGGGTCCCCTAGTCTACAAGTAGAACTTACTTAAAATATTTAATTATTTTACTAAACTATTTTATTGCATTTCATGCATGTTTATTCATCATTCAAGTCATGTGATATATCTTAATTATAGTTACATGATTAAATATTATATGTGTATGTGTGTGTGTGCGTGTGTGTGTGCGTATTATGAAGATGCAACATATTTAATTGTGCTATGGTGGTAGTTCATTGATGACCCTCTGATTCTCAATGGGAAAGTAATGAAAAGCAAAATGAAAAGGCATGCATGCATATAGGCTCATATATGAAAGAAAGGAAAGGGATGTTGGGTAAGACAATTCTATGTCTCTGACGTCTGGGTGCCAGGGATTATAGGATCCATCTCAGGCAAGTCATGACTTATGTGTCTATACCATCCATTATGTGCTATATTAAGAGGAAGTCTTGAATAGCTCCTTTAATGGGCCAGGGATAGTGGAATAATGATTATGATGTGGTAAGGAACCATTGGTGACATAACTATGTTATTATGAATTTTTTGTCTTGTGATAGCATGATTTGACTAATGCATTTACATGTGCCTAATTATAACTGCTTATTATATGTTTTCTTCCTTGAGTATGCTTATACTCACTGTGCCCTTAGCTCACTCCCTTTCTCTCTCTTCCCCTTCAGGGATAAGAGTAAAAGATACAGTTAATAAATTTTGGTCAATTGAGTTCTAGGGGCGATTACCTAAATTTTGCTTAAAGGTAAAGGTACATTTTATGGATGTTCAATTCATGATGGAGTCATAAGAGTTAGCGGAGGTGCTCTCTTGATCATGAAGGATAAGAAGATTGATGTAAAAAATCTCTAAAAGCCGAAAGGAAACACATTGATTGGAAAAATACAAGTTAACGCATGAGACAATATCAACAATCAAGAGTATAAAAAAAGTACCTAAAAAAATTTGACTTTTGCAGAAATGTTGAAAACTAATTCCATTTGACATGAAGGTGGAAATTGTTAGAATCCAAATTAAATTGGAAATAGGAGATTAGATTAAATAGGAACTTTAGTATAATTTAAATTATGAAATTTAATAATTAGAGTCTCAAAAGGACTATTTTTTAGTAGTCTATATATATAAGTAGTTAGTTGACTATTATATCATGGATAGCTCATAAAATGAAGAGATATGTCGAATTTCGTGAGTTTTGTTTGAATGATTTCGAGAGAGAAAATTAATTAATGGTTGTATAATTAGTTTTTCTTTGATACTGGATTTTTTTGTGGAGTTAGCTTACGCCGAATCACGTTAAATTTTGTGTTCTTTAATTTGTATGTGCGTGATTTCTCACAACAGAAAGAAAACAAAAAATTATAACAAGAAACAAATCTAAGGCACACAATTACAATATAGAAAAAAAAAAAAAAACAAAGATCAACATACAAGATTTATATAGTTTAACTATAAAGTCTATGTCTACTAGCCAAAAAAATCTATTATAACGAAAATGACAAGTTACAATCTCTCTGAACTCTCTAAATTCTAGTCCCATTAGGTTTTTCAAAATCTCATACTCTCTTAAAAAAGACAAAATTTATAATTTTATACTGGTTCATGGCACAAGGAGCATTACCTCCCACACCCCAATTAGATTAATGGTAGGCTCTGTTCCTAGGTTTATTGGCATTGCTACCACCATATATTTCATAAAATATCCGATTAGAATTGCACTACAGGCTTTTTTAGTTGGTTCATGATTCAAGCCAATAAAAAACATATTTGAATACAAGCCTCATCATATATGACACAAAATTTAGACATTACCTGATTTAGCTATCCCTCTCGAGATCTTCCTGATGCTGACTTTGCTTTAACTTTATTTTTATTGTTTCTTTTTTATGATATCAATTTTTCAAATTAATAAAAAAATATAAAATTGCTTCAAGATTATCCACAAGGATTTATTACTGTGTGGTGATGGTGGGACAATTCTCCGTGTGAGCGACCCCGCCCCGCCTCATATAGATTATTAAAATTTGTTGTGCAAAAATAATTATATATTTATATAACTAAATAAAAATATATAAATTGAATTTTGTATATATTTATGCCAAAATAATTAATTATTTATTAATTATTTTTAGAAACCTCATACTCATTTTCACAATTAATTAAATTAGTCTTTTATTTTAATTATTTATAAGAGTGACAAAATTACGTGTAGTAAAGTTAATTTTAATTATCATTTAATTCATAAATCAGAGTATAAAATTAAGTGATATATTTTATATATGACAAATAACAAAAATATAAGCTATGGTATAGTTAAAATTATTTTTAAAGAAAATGTCACGACCCAACCTATGGGCCGGACCGGCACTAGGACCTGGGCCAGCCTAAAGCCCCCGAGGCCCGTAGTAAGCCTAACTGTTCATTAACCCAACTCTAAGGCCAATTTGGGACCAATATCAAGAAATCAACCGGACAGAGTCCGGCCATAAAGTGGACCTTTCAACGGGGAGTTTTTGACTCACCCGACCTGTAAACAAAATATATCATCAATTGGGGAGCTCATCTCACCCTCCACATACTCATATCAGCATAAAAATAAATGGGAGCTCAGCTCCCTCATCCAGTCCATCAAACATGCATATAATAATTTTACAGGTCCACAATAAGAACTTATATTACAAGCCCAATTTAAATGAAGGTTTCTAACACATGCGGAAATTCTAGAAATTCATAGAATTACACAAATATTGATAAACGACCTGCGAGGGAGAAAAACAGGTTAACCTTAAAAAAAATTATCCTCCTGTAGCCTGAAAAAAAATATTGAACAGGAGTGAGCGTTCGACTCAGAGAGTAAAATATCAATTTTAACCATAATCTCTATAACTATCTAGAACTAATGCAACCTGTGGAGTGAAATGCAACATCAACAACATTTTTACGTCATAACATCAAAAAGGTAATTTGGAGCACTCACGCACCCTGTAACATCAATCATAATATATGGGAGCTGATCCCCTAAATAGCCCTCTTAAATCCAACCTAGTGCCAGCGAAGAACTCAAGCCGGACTTTCACTTAATAAACCAAATCGGGGGTCCCAGCGAAGAACTCAAGCCGTGACTACCCCCCGAAGGATCGGGTCCCAGCGAAGAACTCAAGCCGTGACTACCCGTCCTATCCATAGTCCACACCACATCACACGCACGCCAACGCACGCACACTGCTCCAAATTACCACAACAACATCCATGGCACTTTAACAGTTATCAATGCAATATAAATCGTGCCTAGAGTTTAACTACATAAATATATGCATATAAGTGATGCATGGGCATGCTTGAACATATAATAATAGTGAAATTACAATTAAAATTAATATTTTACTCACAGACTTGACGGTGGTCACTGAGGCGGCTGGGCGGAGGAAGAAGGTTGTCCCAGCTCACCTGACAATTTTATTACAATCATTTAATAAATTTGACTCGATACAAACAAAGAAAAAGACCAAATACGTCCTAAGTCGTGCCGAAAATCCGGCAGAGTCTCCCCTATACCTAGGACCTACCCAACCTGCAAAAGGACTCAAAACACACTTCTATATTCGCAACTCATATATCCACCATTCAATCACATCACATAGCCCCTCCTGGGCCCATCAAATCAGTCATCCATCACAATATGTAAAATTTCAATTTAGTCCTTATAATTGATCATTCTTGCAAAAACTACCCAAACAAGCTCTAAAAATTCTAAAAATTTGCCCCGCGGTCCTTAGCAATATTACTAGGCTATTGAAAAAAGAATCATAATTTTCTAAGCTACCACGAATATTTTATGGATTTTTAATCCTATTTAAGCACTAGAAAATTACGAAAAAGCAAGGTTCGGGTTTACCTTTGCCGATTCCGACTTCGGGAACGCGCTCGGAACGTCTGACAATGGGGGGATAGCCAAAACCTCGATCCAATTCGGAAACTTTTCTGGTAACGGGTCTGTTTGGCCGGAAATTCACAGACCCGGACAACTGTTGAATTTCCGTGAATTGAGGATACCTACACGAAGCCCATAACACGGGGGTTAGTACATAAATTTTTCAGAATTTTCTAAGCTCATTAAATGCTCGGAAAAACACTGCGAAGTTCCGTGGGACCCATTGAAAAATGGTGTCGGAAAAATTCAAAATTTATGTCGCCGCGAAGCTCTCGACGAGTGGAGCGCTCGGATACTCTCGGTTTTCTAGTGGGATTCACGGTTTGCGAAAAATCTAGCCAGAAAGTCAAAATGGGCTAAAACTTCCCGAACAAAAATTGGACAAACCGCTCGATGGATTTCGGCGTTCTTGGTGTTTATGGAAAGCTCTCGCCGAGTAGATGATTTTAGACACAAGACTCGGTCCAATTGGTGGCCGGATCGGCCGGATTTTGGCCAGGAAGTCCAAGCGTCGCGGGCACGCTGCACGTCCCTTCAGATGCCGTTTTCCGGCGTTCCAGGCGCTCGCCGGCCATGGGGGAGGACCGAGGTGAGGCGCCGGCGAGGTGGGAAGGCAGGGGAGGCAGCGGCGCTGCAAGAGGAGGAGGGAGGAGAGAGAAAAGAGAGAGAAAAGGGAGAGAGGTCGACGCGCGTGGGGAAGGGAAGAAGAAAAAGAAAAAGGCCCGTCCGATTCGACCGGTCCGATCCGGTCCGGTTCGATTCAGTCGGTTCGATTCAGGATACAAAATTTTGAATTTTTACTCTGCCTCGGGACCGAAAACGAGGTCCAAAAATTCCGAAAAAATTTAGAAAACTCAGAAAAATTTGTAGATTCCAAATATATTTTTAGTTTTGTCGCGTGGTCTTTAAATTAATTTTTAAAAATCATCAAAGTTTATATTTTCGGAAAATCGAACCCGATTTTTAAAATCCAAAAAATCTCAAAAAAATTTAAATAAAATTAAAATACCAAAAATGCTCATAAAATAATAAAATTTTGGGGTGTTACATTCTTCCCCCCTTACAGAAAATTCGTCTTCGAATTTTACACAAGGCAGAATAAAGTACAGGATTACACATTGAACAGATAAGGGTACTTGCTGTGCATGTCCCGTTCTGACTCCCAGGTGCACTCTTCCACTGACTGACTCCTCCACAAAACCTTAACCATAGGGATCTGTTTGGATATTAGCTGTCTCACTTGGTTGTCCACTATGGCTACAGGTTTCTCCTCAAATGTCAAGTTCTCTTTTAGCTCTATTACATCCGGCTGTAGCACATGAGAAGGATCTGAAATGTATTTCCTGACCATGGAGACGTGAAACACGGGATGAACATGAGAAAGGTTGGGTGGTAGCTCCAACCGGTAGGCAACTGCTCCAACTCTATCAGTAACCTCAAAAGGTCCGATATACCGAGGTGCCAACTTGCCCTTCTTTCCAAATCTCATGACTCCCTTCATTGGGGAAACCTTCAGGAATACATAGTCGCCTACTGCAAACTCCACATCCCTTCGTCTAGGGTCTGCATAACTCTTCTGCCTACTGAAAAGTTTTGATCGTTCCCTGATTAAAGGAACTACCTCTGAAGTGTACTGCACTAGGTCTACATCATGCACCTTCGCTTCTCCCATTTCTGTCCAACACAGAGGAGACCTACACTTTCTTCCATATAGTGCCTAATAGGGTGCCATCCCTATGTTGGAATGGTAACTGTTGTTGTAGGCAAACTCCACCAAAGCTAGCTGCTCATCCCATTGACCTCCAAAATCCAAGACACTCATGCGAAGCATGTCTTCCAGTGTTTGGATTGTCCTTTCAGACTGTCCGTCTGTCTGAGGGTGGAAAGCCGTACTAAAGTTCAATTGTGTGCCAAGTGCCTCCTGTAACTTTCTCCAAAACCGAGAAGTGAACTGGGGCCCTCTGTCAGATATTATGGAAGCTGGAACTCCATGTAATCTGACTATTTCTCGAATGTAGAGTCGGGCGTACTGTGCCACAGAGTATGTAGTCTTTACAGGCAAGAAGTGAGCTGATTTGGTTAGACGGTCCACAATTACCCATATCGAATCATATCCTCGCGTGGTACGAGGCAACCCAGTCACAAAATCCATAGTGATCATTTCCCACTTCCATTCTGGGATAGGGAGCTCTTGCAGCTTCCCCGACGGTCTCTGGTGTTCAAACTTCACCTTCTGACAAGTCAAGCACTTGGACACAAAGTCTGCTATGTCTCTCTTCATGCCATTCCACCAATAACTATCTTTCACATCATGGTACATCTTGGTGGAGCCTGGGTGGACATTGTACAGTGTATAGTGTGCCTCTCGCATGATTTCATTCCTGAGGTTGTCCACATCGGGCACACATATCCTAGAACCATGCACTAGGGCGCCATCATTGGCAAATCCAAACTCACCACCTTCACCTTGCTGTACTCTTTCTATGATCTTCATCAATTGTTGGTCTCTGTGCTGGGAAACTCTAACTCTGTCTCTCAAGTCTGGCCTCACTGAAAAATGAGCCAACAATACCCCTTCATCTGAAAGATCTAGGATTAAACCTTGATCCATCAACTCATGTACCTCCTGAATCAATGGGCTCTTCTCTGCTGAAATGTGCGCCAAACTACCAGAAGATTTTCTGCTCAAAGCATCTGCTACTACATTGGCCTTCCCAGGTTGGTACTGGATGGTGCAATCATAGTCTTTCAGAAGCTCCATCCATCTCCTCTGTCTCAAGTTTAAATCTCTTTGTTGGAAGATGTACTTCAAACTCTTGTGGTCGGTATATATCTCGCACACTTCACCATAAAGGTAGTGTCTCCAAATTTTTAGTGCAAAGATTACAGCCACTATTTCCAAGTCATGGGTGGGGTAGTTCTGCTCATGCCTCTTCAACTGTCTTGAAGCATAAGCCACTACTTTTCCATTTTGCATCAAAACACACCCTAGGCCAACTCTGGAGGCGTCACAGTACACGGTGTATCCTTCACCACTCATAGGTAGTGTCAACACAGGGGCAGTGGTTAAATACTCCTTAAGCTTCTGGAAACTCTCCTCAAAATCATCTGTCCAAATGAATGGAACATTCTTCCTGGTCAACTTAGTTAGGGGAGCCGCTATCCTGGAGAAATCTTGCACAAAACGCCTATAGTAGCCAGCTAGACCCAGAAAACTTCGCACCTCGTTGGATTGTAGGCCTAAGCCAATCGATTCTGACTTTAATTTTCTTGGGATCCACTTGAATACCTTCACTAGAAACCACGTGTCCCAAGAATGAGATGCTTTCTAGCCAAAATTCACATTTCGAAAATTTGGCATATAGCTGGTGCTCCCTCAAAGTCTGCAACACCATTCTCAAGTGCCACACGTGCTCTTCCTCGGTCTGAGAGTATACCAAAATGTCATCTATGAATACGATGACAAAACGGTCCAAAAATGGCTTGAACACCCGGTTCATCAAATCCATGAAGGCTGCTGGTGCATTAGTGAGTCCAAAAGACATCACCAAGAACTCATAATGACCATATCTTGTCCTGAATGCCGTTTTGGACACGTCCTCATTCCTGATTCTCAACTGATGGTAGCCTGATCGCAGGTCTATCTTGGAAAAGAATCTAGCCCCTTGGAGTTGATCAAACAGATCGTCGATCCGAGGAAGTGGATACTTGTTCTTCACAGTCACCTTGTTCAGCTGTCTATAGTCAATGCACAACCTCAATGACCCATCCTTCTTTCTCACAAATAGAACAGGAGCACCCCAGGGTGAAGTGCTCGGACGTATGAAACCTTTGTCCAGCAGCTCCTGTAGTTGCTCCTTTAACTCTTTCAATTCTGCTGGGGCCATCCTGTAAGGTGGCATTGATATGGGGTTTGTACCCGGAACAACATCAATGCAGAACTCTATTCCCCTTTCTGGTGGCAACCCAGGAAGCTCCTCTGGGAAGACATCCATAAATTCTCTGACAACAGGAACATTTTCCATGCTGACACCTTCTACAGATGTATCTCTCACCAATGCCAAATACCCTTGGCATCCACGCCTCAACATTTTTCTAGCGCTAATTGCTGACACCAAGTTATATGGAGCCACGCTCCTGTCACCATCAAAGCTAAACTCTTCCACACCAGGTATGTGGAAATACACCTTTTTGTTCCTGCAGTCTAAAGTAGCATAATGAGTTGCCAACCAATCCATCCCCAAAATTACATCAAAATCCATTACTGGTAGAGGAACCAAGTCTGCTGGGAGGATCTTTCCATCCACTACTACTGGGCTACCCGGAAAAATCATATCTACATCTATGTTGTCACTAAGTGGGGTAGCTACCGACAAAGGACATTCTAAGGTTGTAGGGTTTCTACCCAACCTCATGGCAAACACAGGGGAGACAAATGAGTGCGTAGCACTTGGATCTATTAAAACACGAGCCTCATAGGAACATACCTGCCACAACTGCATTTGAAGCTTGAGCATCCTGGTGGGTCAGGGTGAAAACCCGAGCTTGACCCCTACCCTGAGTGGTAGAACCACATCGACTTCTACCTCTGACCGCCTCCAAATCCACGCCCCTTGTCCTCGCCTGTTGGCCACTAAATCGATCGTCGCCATGCCGAAGCACCGGATACAATCGACGAGGAACATTTGCAATGTAACCTGTGACCCCATCCGTGGCTCTGGCCAACATGGGGCATTCCCTCAGCAAAGTGACCGTTGGCCACACACAAGCATACTCGATCCCATCAAACAAGGTCTGAATGTCCTCTTCCACACTTGTGCACAAGGTGCCAAGGAGGATCTGAACTGCACCTAACTACTGCACTCGAATCGTGACCACCGCCGATCCGCACTCGTCTGAATCCTCGAGGTTTGTGTCTAAAACCACTCTTTTTGTTCCTACTTTTTCCTCTGTAATTACTCTGGCCACCACTGTCTAGAGTACCCATTTGTGGAACACCTGAAGAACCCTCTGCTCTGGTTTTCTTTGCTCTTCCACTGTCATCCACAACATAGCTAATCTCAATCTGTCTGGCTCGATCAACTACCACGTCAAAAGACTGATCAGACATCATGGCCAGGTTTGCATACCTCCTGTCAAGCCCCTTTAGGAATCTCTTCACCTTCATAGTTTCTGTAGATACTGCTGTGGGGACATATCTGCTCAATTCGTAAATTGCAGAGCATATTCATCTACTGCACTGCCATTCTCGCCTTAAGGCCTCAAAGGCCCACTGCTTCGATCCTCAAGCTTTCTGGCACAAACCGATTGATGAACAGTTCCACAAACTGAGCCCATGACAAACCCTCCATCCGAGGTAACACGTAGTCATTCATCCATTGTCTAGGCATAGGCCCCATGACATGCTGCATACACTCTATAAGTCTTCTGTCTACCAATCGCAGCTCCCTCGCTCGTTTACAGAATCCAAGAACCGATATGCATCATCAGACACATCGTAAGTACCAGGCACCAATTTCTTGAAATTTATTATCTGTTTGTAAGGTTCTCCTCTTGGTGCGGTGGATCGCCGCTATGGAGGGTGGACCATATCTCGCGCCATCATATCGATGGTTCTCTGCAACCGGCTAGAGTAGTGCCATGGGGTCCATGGGACCTCGTGCCATAAAAGATCGATCTCAGATCGTGGCAAATGCTCTTCTACTTGAGCGCCTCTAGGCCTCCTACCCCACCTCCTTGGGCGGCGCCTCATCTGGCCGACACCTCGTCAGCACATCTGTTACAGTGCAAGGCGGCCTCTCACCTTCTATGCATTTTCTGAAATTCATGACATTAGCCCACAAAATTCAAGCGCACATTACAGCTCTATAGACTCATATTTATACACAATATATGGAGCAGAAACTAGAAGCAAAGATGACAATGCAAGACGAATGTGGACCCTATTTTTCCGCATGTGACTCCTATTAGACTCTTCCCAACACTTTAGACAATCAATCCCTAAGAATCTGGAGCCTAAGCTCTGATACCACATTTGTCACGACCCAACCTATGGGCCGGACCGGCACTAGGACCTGGGCCAGCCTAAAGCCCCCGAGGCCCGTAGTAAGCCTAACTGTTCATTAACCCAACTCTAAGGCCCATTTGGGCCCAATATCAAGAAACCAACCGGACAGAGTCCGGCCATAAAGTGGACCTTTCAACGAGGAGTTTTTGACTCACCCGACCTGTAAACAAAATATATCATCAATTGGGGAGCTCAGCTCACCCTCCACATACTCATATCAGCATAAAAATAAATGGGAGCTCAGCTCCCTCATCCAGTCCATCAAACATGCATATAATAATTTTACAGGTCCACAATAAGAACTTATATTACAAGCCCAATTTAAATGAAGGTTTCTAACACATGCGGAAATTCTAGAAATTCATAGAATTACACAAATATTGATAAATGACCTGCGAGGGAGAAAAGCAGGTTAACCTTAAAAAAAATTATCCTCTTGTAGCCTGAAAAAAAATATTGAACAGGAGTGAGCGTTCGACTCAAAGAGTAAAATATCAATTTTAACCATAATCTCTATAACCATCTAGAACTAATGCAACCTGTGGAGTGAAATGCAACATCAACAACATTTTCACGTCATAACATCAAAAAGGTAATTTGGAGCACTCACGCACCCTGTAACATCAATCATAATATATGGGAGCTGATCCCCTAAACAGCCCTCTTAAATCCAACCTAGTGCCAGCGAAGAACTCAAGCCGGACTTTCGCTTAATAAACCAAATCGGGGGTCCTAGCGAAGAACTCAAGCCGTGACTACCCCCCGAAGGATCGGGTCCCAGCGAAGAACTCAAGCCGTGACTACCCGTCCTATCCATAGTCCACACCACATCACACGCACGCCAACGCACGCTGCCGCTCCAAATTACTACAACAACATCCATGGCACTTTAACAGTTATCAATGCAACATAAATCGTGCCTAGAGTTTAACTACATAAATATATGCATATAAGTGATGCATGGGCATGCTTGAACATATAATAATAGTAAAATTATAATTAAAATTAATATTTTACTCACAGACTTGACGGTGGTCATTGAGGCGGCTGGGCGGAGGAAGAAGGTTGTCCTGGCTCACCTGACAATTTTATTACAATCATTTAATAAATTTGACTCAATACAAACAAAGAAAAAGACCAAATACGTCCTAAATCGTGCCAAAAATCCGGCAGAGTCTCCCCTATACCTAGGACCTACCCAACCTGCAAAAGGGCTCAAAACACACTTCTATATTCGCAACTCATATATCCACCATTCAATCACATCACATAGCCCCTCCTGGGCCCATCAAATCAGTCATCCATCACAATATGTAAAATTTCAATTTAGTCCTTATAATTGATCATTCTTGCAAAAACTACCCAAACAAGCTCTAAAAATTCTAAAAATTTGCCCCGCTGTCCTTAGCAATATTACTAGGCTATTGAAAAAAGAATCATAATTTTCTAAGCTACCACGAATATTTTATGGATTTTTAATCCTATTTAAGCACTAAAAAATTACGAAAAAGCAAGGTTCGGGTTTACCTTTGCCAATTCCGACTTCGGGAACGCGCTCGAAACGTCTGACAATGGGGGGATAGCCAAAAGCTCGATCCAATTCAGAGACTTTTCCGTGCAGTGCATGCGTAGGAAATTCACGCACCGGACAACTGTCGAATTTCCACGAATTGAGGATACCTACACGAAGCCCATAGCACGGGGGTTAGTACATAAATTTTTCAAAATTTTCTAAGCTCATTAAATGCTCGGAAAAATACTGCGAAGTTCCGTGGGACCCACCGAAAAATGGTGTCGGAAAAATTCGAAATTTATATCCCCGCGAAGCTTTCGACGAGTGGAGCGCTTGGGTACTCTCGATTTTCTCGTGGGATTCACGGTTTGCGAGAAATCTAGCCCGAAAGTCAAAATGGGCTAAAACTTCCCGAACAAAAATTGGACAAACCGCTCAATGGATTTCGGCGTTCTTGGTGTCTATGGAAAGCTCTCGCCGAGTAGATGATTTTAGACATAAGACCCGGTCCAATTGGTGGCCGGATCGGTCGGATTTTGGCCGGGAAGTCCAAGCGTCGCGCGCGCGCTGCGAGTCCCTTCAGAGGCCGTTTTCCGGCGTTCCAGGTGGCGGCCGGCCGTGGGGGAGGACTGAGGTGAGGCGCCGGCGAGGTGGGAAGGCAGGGGAGGCGGCGGCGCGGCAAGAGGAGGAGGGAGGAGAGAGAAAAGAGAGAGAGAAGGGAGAAAGGTCGACGTGAGCGGGGAAGGGAAGAAGAAAAAGAAAAAGGCCGGTCCGATTCGACCGGTTCGATCCGGTCCAGTTCGATTCGGCCGGTTCGATTCAGGATACAAAATTTTGAATTTTTACTCTTTCTCGGGACCGAAAACGAGGTCCAAAAATTCTCAAAAAATTCTAGAAAACTCAGAAAAATTTGTAGATTCCAAATATATTTTTAGTTTTGTCATGTGGTCTTTAAATTAATTTTTAAAAATCATCAAAGTTTATATTTTCGAAAAATCGAACTCGATTTTTAAAATCCGAAAAATCTCAAAAAAAATTCCTAAAATTTAAATAAAATTAAAATACCAAAAATGCTCATAAAATAATAAAATTTTGAGGTGTTATAGAAAATAATATATTATATAAATTATTGTTTTAGTCAAAAGTAAAAAAAACACATGGATCAATAATATAAATAAATCACTATTAAAACTATTAACAAATCCTGAATCTCCTTACCAAATCACATTGTATATAACTTCTTACTTCTCTTCATTCAATTCCTTTTATTTTATGGCCATCTCTTTCAAGCCCTCAAACTCTAAAACTCCTTCATTCTTAATTCCTGTACTATAAAATTTTTTAACAGGATGTAATGTATTAATGACATTCAGTCAGATAACTGAATTTGTAAAAATCCATCTCTTCCATTTCCAAAACTTTGCCAATGTTCTCAAACAAAAGTAAGAAACACACTCTATATTTCATCCAGCTGCTCTATTTTTTATTACCTTTTGTTTAGAACTTCAGCAAGATTTGCTCTATGAGGAATGTCGCAATGGGATTTTGCGGTCGCCTGGACGATCACTCACCGAAGTGGGAAAGAGTGAGGAGTCGCCACCTTAGTTTTGAGGGAAACTAAAGAAAACCATTTGGGGAAATAAATTAAAAATGAAACCACTTCAAGACAGAGATTCTAGGTTCGGGGTCCGTAAACGGGTGGGGAAGGTGTTAGGCACCTCACCTCGTCCCTTAACAAGGGTAAGTAGATTTAACTTTACACTTTCAAATTTGATAGTTAGGAAGGCTCGAATGAATATGTTACCCTTCTGATATAGGGGAATATTTGCTTTCTCACCATTTGGATTACCCAGATACATAAGTAAATGAGACAACCTTAGTGAGTTGAAGTTGAGTTATGTCTTTTGTTTGCGAGATTATTCTGCATATTTATTAAAATTTGATTTGGAGATCGGATAAGAACTCTCCTCCGATCTCTTTTGAATATTTATTGGGGTTTTGAATTGGAGATAAGAACTCTCCTCCGATCCCTTTAAATATGTATTAAAAATTTTGGATCGGAGATCGGATAAGAACTCTCCTCCGATCTCCTTTAATGGTTCATTAAAATTTTGGATTGGAAACCGGATAAGAACCCTCCTCCGATCTCCTTTAAGAGTATTGAGATTTTTGGATTGGAGACCGGATAAGAACTCTCCTCCGATCTTCTTTTATTGGGATTTGGGTTGGAGACCGGATAAGAACTCTCCTCGATCTCCTTTAGCTGTTGATTTAAAACTTTTAGGCAAGGATAGGATAAGGACTCTTCCGACCTCTTCTATTTTGTGGGACTCGGACAAAGACTTTTCCGACCTTTAAAAATTTAACTACGACTACGGGTCCTAAGAACCTAAAACTAAGAATTCTGGCATTCAAAAATGCTGGGGATAAGGTTTCTGGATACCCTGTGGCTGAACGGGGAACACTAGACTTGATTCACTGACCTTTTCATGTAGTCATTTTACCAATATCTATTAACATCCGATCTATTCTGTTTTGTTTACTTTGGTTCTATTTCGCTTTATGACATCTCGCCGAATTGCTGTTTACGTCAGCCTAATAGTTTGGCTATCTTCCTGACGTGTTATTCATGTTTTTTTCTTTTAAAAGAGACCTCTAAGTTGCAGTTACCTACGTTTACCCAACCATTTACCTACTACTAGGAGTTAGAAAACTTGCTTTCAGAAATGATAAAGATTAATAAAAATGAACTGATCACTAAAGAGATGATTTGGGAGTGTCATTCTTTAGGGATCGTTTGTGCAAAAGTAATCTTGAAGAAAGTCACAGATGTAAAAGAACAAAGAAAATGTGGAAAGTAAATATAGGCACTTAATAAAGCGAGCTCTTACCGTAAGAGCCAATTTTATTGAAATAACTATGGGGTGTCGAATGGTGATAAGGCAACGGATTGATTGGCACGAGGGTGGTGTTCTTCGTGGCTGGAGGGTAATTAGCTAAAATGCGATCAGATCAAGATAGAAAGAACCGAGTGATATGAAGTTGAGCTTGGACAGTGAAAACGGAGATGATAAAAGGCAGAAAGTGAGAGTATGACCAGATAATGAATAAACTGGAAATGTAGAGTTCCAGTATTCAGAATCTCTTCAAGAAAACACTTCAGAAAACTAGTTTCAAAAGTCTTTTTAATCGACACTTCTAAGTAGCAGAGTAACAAACTAAATGAACTTTCAGAGTTCCTCTGCTATAATAACAGCCTCTTGTCTATTTTTCCGTCCGTCCCTTGAACAGTTTTTATGCAGGTATTTATAGGAATCGGGTGCTCTTCGTGAAGGGTCAGGATTTATTTTGAGGGAGATGGAGGGTCAAGATTTCGAAGGACATGATCGGAGGTTCAGGAATTAAAGAGAATCAAAATGAATGGTTGAGATCACTCTTCATAATATTTGTCCTTTTCTTCTTTCCATCTGACGGTCCAAATTTCCTTGTCCGGAACGATCTGAGGGCTAAGAGCGAAAGACGCTAGTATTGTCGTCTTCTCTCTTGATCTAAGGGTTCCGGGTTTGTCCTTACAAGTGGGATCAACGGTGGAGATTGGAATGTACAGGACTGTCATGACATACCCTGGCACCTGTCAGCATTGCGGGCGATTCTTAGGCGTGCGGTGGAGATCTCGTTTGCAACGCCTTAACTACCTCGGCTCTGATTCTGACGACGGTTATTGGGATTTGTCTTATTCTTTTTGCCTACCGATCCCTCCTCTTTCTGATCTCTTTCACATGTTCTTTCCGACCTTTCATGCTGGTCTCCCACCTTCCGATCTACTATTCCGATCTTTTCCCTTCTTCAGGTCCGGTCTGGTCAAAGCATTAATTGTCCCTCGATTCCCAAAGCGTCCGCTTCGTTTTCTGCTTAGCAATAAATGCTCGTTTTCCCCCTATATATACCCCTGACAATAGAGACATTTCCTTCATCTGATTCTCCTCTCTTCCTTCTTACTTGTTTTAACTGTTCCGGCAGTAATTCCGGCTAAGACTGTGGCTTTTGATCCCTTTCCGATGGACCTTTTACTCACCGATGAAAATTTACGATCCGGTGATCGAATAACCTTGTCGATGACGGTGAGAGAACTGGATCAATTGACCGATCTGGATTGCGGACCTTGATCGTGCCGGTCTCGAGTCGCTCATCTGAGTTTATTCGGCTTCTTACCACATTGGGTGTTCCGACAGCGTCTTTCCTCCACATTGGGTGTTCCGACAGCGGGTCGGTTTCGAGTGGTAACATCGGTGATGATGTCTCTCATCTTCATGGGAGTCATAGTCACCCCATCTGAGCTGTACATCTATCCGATGTCAATAGCCGGTCTCCTGATCAAACACCTCTTTTGATTCACCGAGGTAGGCTTTGACATAGGTCCTTTAGATAGGATGTTCCACCGGTCTCTAGAGATCGCCCAAATGATGTAATCCTTCAATGTAATCAGATCTCTAGAGATCGCCCAAATGATGTAATTAGACCTTTATCATAATCCGATCCCTAGAGATCGCCCAAATGATGTAATCCGAACTTTTGGAAATAAAAATCGATCGGTGGGGAAGAAATGCTGAACGGGACTTGATTAAAATTAAAAATTTAACTTGAAAACTTAAGATCGGAACCCTCGTTAAACCGAACCAAAACCTTAGCTCTTAATCTTCCGAAAAGGAGATCGGCAATAAAACTGGTAAGAAAAGATCTAATGCTAGTTCACTTCATTTATCAACAGAGATCAGGGATATACCCGACGGGTCCGGAAATTCGACAGCGGGTTTGAGAGATCGGTAAATGATTTGAGAGATCGGCAGGGTTTTAACGAATGTTAGGACTTAGCATTGATTCAATTCCTCTTAAGGAGAGTTCGGAAATATGGTCATCTGGTAAAGAAAAATAAAGAGAAATCGGAAATGTCATTGGCTGGTCCAGGGAGACCTAGTGCTGGGGATCGGTTTCAAAGTCTTGTTGATTTTGGGGATCGGCCAAAATATGGTGTCGACAGCTGCCCCTCTTTACTTAATTTCTATTAAAGGAAAGAAATTTCCATGTAGGAATTATGTAAAGATTCAGACTCATATTTTGGACGATTAAGTGTTTGAAATTAGGGAACTAATGACCTAGAAATTGTTAACAGAAGTTGAAGTACAGAAAATTAAAATCAACTTAGATCAAGGAACCAGAGGTTGATAACAGGAAATTTAAATTGCTGGAAATTAAAATCAACTTAGATCAAGGAACCAGAGGTTGATGACAGAAATTTAAATTGCAGGAAATTAAAATCAACTTAGATCAAGGAACCAGAGGTTGATGACAGAAATTTAAATTGCAAGAAATTAAAATCAACTTAGATCAAGGAACCAGAGGTTGATAGCAGGAAATTTAAATTGCATGAAATTAAAATCAACTTAGATCAAGAAACCAGAGGTTGATAACAGGAAATTTAAATTGCATGAAATTAAAATCAACTTAGATCAAGGAACCAGAGGTTGATAACAGGAAATTTAAATTGCATGAAATTAAAATCAACTTAGATCAAGGAACCAGAGGTTGATGGTGGAAATGTGAATTGCAGGAAATTAAAATCAACTTAGATCAAGGAACCAGAGGTTGATGACAGAAAATTTAATTTGCATGAAATTAAAATCAACTTAGATCAAGGAACCAGAGGTTGATGGTGGAAATGTGAATTGCAGGAAATTAAAATCAACTTAGATCAAGGAACCAGAGGTTGATGACAGAAATTTAAATTGCAGGAATTTAAAATCAACTTAGACCAAGGAACCAGAGGTTGATAGCAGAAATTTAAATTGCAGGAAATTAAAATCAACTTAGATCAAGGAACCAGAGGTTGATAGCAGGAAATTTAAATTGCATGAAATTAAAATCAACTTAGATCAAGGAACCAGAGGTTGATAACAGAAATTTAAATTGCAGGAAATTAAAATCAACTTAGATCAAGGAACCAGAGGTTGATAACAGGAAATTTAAATTGCATGAAATTAAAATCAACTTAGATCAAGGAACCAGAGGTTGATAACAGAAATTTAAATTGCAGGAAATTAAAATCAACTTAGATCAAGGAACCAGAGGTTGATGACAGAAATTTAAATTGCAGGAAATTAAAATCAACTTAGATCAAGGAACCAGAGGTTGATGACAGAAATTTAAATTGCAGGAAATTAAAATCAACTTAGATCAAGGAACCAGAGGTTGATAGCAGGAAATTTAAATTGCATGAAATTAAAATCAACTTAGATCAAGGAACCAGAGGTTGATAACAGGAAATTTAAATTGCATGAAATTAAAATCAACTTAGATCAAGGAACCAGAGGTTGATAACAGGAAATTTAAATTGCATGAAATTAAAATCAACTTAGATCAAGGAACCAGAGGTTGATGGTGGAAATGTGAATTGCAGGAAATTAAAATCAACTTAGATCAAGGAACCAGAGGTTGATGACAGAAAATTTAATTTGCATGAAATTAAAATCAACTTAGATCAAGGAACCAGAGGTTGATGGTGGAAATGTGAATTGCAGGAAATTAAAATCAACTTAGATCAAGGAACCAGAGGTTGATGACAGAAATTTAAATTGCAGGAAATTAAAATCAACTTAGACCAAGGAACCAGAGGTTGATAGCAGAAATTTAAATTGCAGGAAATTAAAATCAACTTAGATCAAGGAACCAGAGGTTGATAGCAGGAAATTTAAATTGCATGAAATTAAAATCAACTTAGATCAAGGAACCAGAGGTTGATAACAGAAATTTAAATTGCAGGAAATTAAAATCAACTTAGATCAAGGAACCAGAGGTTGATAACAGAAATTTAAATTGCATGAAATTAAAATCAACTTAGATCAAGGAACCAGAGGTTGATAACAGAAATTTAAATTGCAGGAAATTAAAATCAACTTAGATCAAGGAACCAGAGGTTGATGGTGGAATTTAAATTAAAATCAACTTAGATCAAGGAACCAGAGGTTGATGGTGGAATTTTAAATTGCAGAAAATTAAAATCAACTTAGATCAAGGAACCAGAGGTTGATAACAGAAATTTAAATTGCAGGAAATTAAAATCAACTTACAAGGCAAGTCTAACCCTGACACATGAAGTTCTTCCCCGATGAAGTGTACTTAACAAGATACCGAAGGCCGATGATTAACGGAAAAGAAGTTGCAAGACTTGACCTATGACCCCATTTCTTCAAATGCCCCTCCTCTGTTCCCGACTTTCTTCTTATTTTACGGAAAGCATCCTTGCGGGTTTTTACTTTCTTTTTGTCCATTCGACCAGAAGCGCCCTTTCGGGTTTTCACTCCTAGTTGTTTTTTTTTTTTTTCTTTTTTTTGAAGGCCATTCCCTGCAAATCTCATAATAAAGTACGTGAGGTTATCAATTTTCGAATTCAAATCTTATGGCAAAAATTTAACTAATTAATAGCACATTAAACAAAGGGAAAGGATAGTATTAAAAGTGAGTGAACAGGAAAACAAAAGTAGAAGAAATAAAGTATGACTTTATTATGGCCTTAAGAAAAACAGGGATAGACTTTCAAAGGAAAAGGAAGGGTACAAGGATAGATCTCACATATTCCTTATAGTTGGTTTTGAAGTCTTTTAACTGCCATTATTTCAAGTTCTCTGAAGTCCCATGCCGTGACGGTTTCCTCTCCATCCTTGGTTCCATACCCCCTTCCTTATTTCTCCATTTTGGCTCTTGGGACGCCCTTTCGGGTTTTCACCCTAAGTTTTTTCTTTTTTTTTTTTTTTGGACGCCCTTTCGGGTTTTCATCCTTCACTCGTTTATGCATAATACCTCTTGTGATGTCGGCATTCACAGTCTCTCAAACTCTTCGCGTCCATTTGGGTCAAGATCAAGGCTCCTCGGAAAATGCCTTTTTAACCACATAGGGTCCATCGTATGTTGGTGACCATTTGCCGTGGATCGTTTTGGTTCGATAGCACTTTCTTCAGAACTAAGTCCCCGGGTTGGAATTCGCGTGGGCGAACGCTTTTATCAAATGCCCTAGCCATTCTCCTCTGATATAATTGCCCATGACATGCCGCTGCTAACCTTTTCTCATCAAGCAAGTTTAACTGTTCCAACCTCGACTGAATCCATTCTGACTCATTAATTCCTGACTCCTTCAGGATTCTTAGGGAAGGGATTTCAACTTCAATGGGCAATACTGCCTCCATGCCGTAGACCAGCGAGTATGGAGTTGCCCCGGTTGAGGTTCTCACGGAAGTTCGGTATGCGTGAAGAGCGTAGGGAAGCATATCATGCCAATCCTTATAGGTGGCCGTCATTTTCCGGATTATCCTCTTTAGATTTTTGTTCGCGGCTTCTACTGCTCCATTCATCTGGGGACGGTACGGGGAGGAATTGAGATGCCGGATTTTGTATTGATCACATAATTTCTGAATCTTTGGACCATTCAAGTTCTTGGCATTATCAGTGACAATTTCATTCGAGACCATGCGGAGATGATATTGCTTCAAGAATTTGAGAAACGTGTTACGTGTGATGTGGCGTATGGCGTTGCCCGACCCACTTGGAGAAATAGTCGATGGCCACAAGGATGAATCTGTGCCCATTGGATGCCTTGGGATTGATGGGACCAATCACATCGATGCCCCACATTGCGAAAGGCCATGGTGAGACGAGGTTGAACAACTTGTGAGGTGGCACATTTATCGGATCTGCATAGATCTGACACTTATGGCATTTCCGGAAGTACTCGATGCAATCCTTTTCCATTGTGGTCCAAAAATACCCACGTCGCATGATTTGCTTAGCCATCATATGCCCATTGGCATGGGTTGCGCAATTCCCCTCATGAGTCTCAAAGAGGATTCTCTTTGCTTCTTTTGCATCTACACATCTCAATAATTCACCGTTGGAGCTCCTCTTGTATAGGGTTTCTCCACTGGGGAAGTACCCCAATGCTAATCTCCGAATCATCTTCTTTTCATTTTTGCTTGCCCCCAAAGGGAATTCTGCAGTTCTCTGATGAGCCGGGATGTCATGATACCAGGGCTTTCCATCGGGCTCTTCTTCAATCATGAAGCAATAAGCTGGCTCATCCCTTGCTTTGACCCTCAATGCTTGAGTTGTCTGCCCTTCTTCCATTTGAGCCATAACGGCCAGAGTAGCTAAAGCATCAGCAAATTGATTCTTGTCTCTGCTAAGATGAGTGAAAGAGATTTCTTCGAATTCCTTAATCAGCTCCAGTAAGTACTTCTGATATGGGATCAACTTGGGATCCTTAGTTTGCCATTCTCCCTTGACTTGATAGATTATCAGAGCCGAGTCTCCGTACACCTCCAACTTTACGATTTTCATTTCGATAGCGACTTGTAGACCCATCACACAAGCTTCATACTCTGCGACATTGTTGGTACAGTCAAACCTCAACTTGACAGATATTGGGAAGTGCTTCCCATCAGGGGATATCAATACTGCTCCAATTCCATTACCTGACAAATTGACAGCTCTGTCGAAATACATTTCCCATACATCGGCTGGCCCCCCTTCTTCGCAGTCTACTTCATTAATGTGCTCATCAGGGAACTCAAAATCCAGAGCTTCATAATCCTGGATAGGATTTTCTGCTAGGAGGTCAGCAATCACGCTACCTTTCACCGCTTTCCGGGTCATATAGACTATGTCATATTGGGAGAGTATAACCTGCCACTTGGCTATCCTACCTGGCACGAATGGACTTTCAAATACATACTTGATAGGATCCATCCTGGAGATAAGCCATGTCTTGTGATTCAACATGTAGTGTTTGAGGCGATTTGCTGTCCAGGCTAACGCGCAGCAAGTCTTTTCTAAGAAAGAGTACCTTGACTCACAATCATTGAACTTCTTGCTCAGGTAATAAATGGCCCTCTCTTTTCGGCGGTATCATCATATTGTCACAAAACACATCCAATAGAATTCGTTGGATGCCATGTACAGGATCGAGGCACACGCCACAGCGGGACCAATCGTGGGTTTGACAAATACTGCTTGATTGTCTCGAAAGCCTTTTGACAATCCGAATCCCATTGGGTAGGGTTGTTCTTCCGGAGTAGTCTGAAAATAGGCTCGGCTTTGGCAGTGAGATTAGAAATAAATCTTGAAATGTAGTTCAACTTTCCTAGAAAACTGCGCACCTCCCTTTCTGTTTTTGGGGACGGCATTTCTTGAATAGCTCGAACTTTGTCTGGATCCACTTCTATCCCTTTCTCGCTTACTATGAATCCCAACAGTTTTCCCGATCTAGCTCCGAATATGCACTTAGCAGGGTTCAGCTTCAACTGGTATTTCCTGAGCCTTTCGAACACCCTCCTTATCACCTGAACGTGGCTCTCTTCTCCCCGGGATTTGATGATCATATCATCCACATATACCTCCACTTCTTTATGCATCATATCGTGGAATAATGTGACCATTGCGCGTTGGTAAGTAGCCCCGGCATTCTTCAACCCGAAAGGCATGACCCGATAGCAAAATACCCCCCATTGGGTGATGAAAGCAGTTTTATCCTTGTCTTCCTCGTCCATTGGGATCTGATTGTACCCTGAAGCCCCATCAATGCACGAACACCTACCCAATCCTGCAGCATTGTCAACTAGCACATCAATGTAGGGGAGAGGGAAATCGTCTTTCAAGCTAGCTTTATTAAGTTCCCGGTAGTCAACGCACACCCTGACTCTTCCGTCCTTCTTCATTACCGAGACGACGTTAGCCACCCATTGGGGATATTTGACCACTTCCAAGAACCCGGCGTCATACTGTTTCTTGACTTCATCCCGAACTTTGAGCAGTGTGTCGGGATTCATTCTCCTTAGTTTCTGCTTCACCGGAATCGTTCCTGGAATTAAGGGAATTTTGTGCGTTACTATCTGAGGGTCCAAACCCACCATATCATCATAGCTCCAGGAAAATATATCGAGGAATTCTTTAAGCAGACTGATCATATCTCCCAATTCTTCACTCTCTACCACCTTAAGTTCCCTTTTTACTTCTTCCGTGCCCAAGTTTATTGTGTACGTCTCGTCTCCACAAGGCACGAGGGAGGGCTCATCCTTTTCACCGTCTTCTTGTGTAAGGTCTTCTTCAGAATCACTTGAAGTAATGGCAGTTATGGGGATTTCAAAATTAACCAGAGGGATTTCTGAGTCTATTGGATTATTAGGTGTTAATTGATGAATGGTCCTGAATAAATAAAGAATAGAACGTGTTATAAGGATGGAATTAAAAAGGAAAGAAAGAGAGTATTGGATTTAAAATGCGCTATCAATTCATTAATATTAATGCCATAAGAAAAGGTCCATTTACAGTATTACACTTGTCACCATGGACAAAATGATCAAGTGTTGATAACCAAAGGTACTTTACTCGAGATTGAGTACAGGGATATCCTCTGTTGTCCAGTTGTCCAACTCCTGCCCCTTAGCCATTGGCGATACTAGGGCCTCATACAAGGAGTCCAGTTGGATGACATCGATGGATGGATCATCTGGTGATTCTTCTGTATTTGCCGGATGTTGAATGACCGGTTTAGTGAAGATCTCCGTAATTCTCGGGACTATCTTTCCCATCTCCTGGTCAAATCTCCGATCCCGAAGCATTTTCCTCATCCAGAATCGCCCATCCACGAGGGCATCCTCCTCATATCCCAAACCACTACGGCCCACCTTCTGAATAGCCGGTATGGGTTCCACGATTCCTTGCAAGGCAGTGCCCAAGCCTTTCCCCTCTTGATACCCGTTCCTCGACATCACTTTGGCCACCATAGCCATAGCCCCCTCCTTCCCGGTATCTTGCAGTTCAAGGGCCTGGAAAGAACTCTCCAACGATTCCTCGGCCGCTTCCACATAAGGAAGTGATTGCGGCTTGGTGACCAGTATGGCTTCTTCGCCCCTTACAGTGATGATTTTGCCGTCCTTAATGTATTTGATCTTCTGGTGCAAAGTCGAAGGAACAGCATTCGCAGAATGGATCCATGGCCTTCCCAATAGCATAGTGTAAGCCGGCTCAATGTTCATCACCTGGAACGTGATGTTGAAAGTACATGCACCGACTTGGATGGGCAAGTCAATGTCTCCCAGCACCTCTCTCCTGGTACCGTCAAAGGCTCTTACCACCATAGCACTCTGACGTATATATGATTGGTCGACCGGCAGCCTGGCTAAGGTAGCGCTAGGCAGTACATTGAGGGCTGACCCGTTATCGATGAGGACCTTGGCCACTATACAACCCTTACACTTCACAGTTACATGTAGAGCTTTATTATGCCCTAAGCCTGCGGGGTCTACCTCCTCTTCAGAAAAGGCTACAAAGCTGGATGCCTGGATTTGTTCTACTATCTTCTCAAACTGCCCCGGAGTAATGTCAGGGTTTACAAAGGCTTGATCCAGGATTCTTTGTAAGGCTTGTCGGTGGACTTCCGAGCTCAGGATTAGTGATAACAGTGAAATCCGGGCGGGTGTTTTTCTCAACTGCTCCACCACGTCATACTCGCTCTGTTTCATTATTTGGAGCAGCAGTTCTTCATCTTCCTTGTGCTCAACAGGCTCTACTTCCCCTGCTTTCTCAACCTCCTCTTCCGTGTTTCTTGATGACTCTCCCATTTTTACTTTCCCTTTTCTCCTCTCTCTTTCTTCGTTCCCGTAACACCTCCCACTTCGAGTTATAAACTCGACTTCTTGCTCAGGTGGAGAGGGCTTTGTTGTGATACTGGGCTGAGAACTGGTCTGGGGAGTAATGTTGCTGGCAGGTCCAGCATACGTCATCTTGAAGTGCTCATGAGGAGCGAAACATGGTTTTGGAGGTGCCGGAGGTGAAACAAGACCAGGAGCCGAGGTACTGCTTGACGCTCCCTGAGTGAAAACTCGAAAATTATAATTCCATGGAACAGCGTGAGTATTGGCGACGGGGAGCTGAGGTGGAGTTTGGATAACCGTTACTGGTGGTGAGGCTACCGGGGGTGAGAAGGTGATTTGGGTTTGGAGTAGAAGCATTCTGGCTGTATCCAGTGGTGTTCACTCCCTTTTCCGTCTTCAGCCTTGTCTGGCATCTCAGAACCTTAAGAGACAATAAGTTCCGGACTTCTTGCCTGAACCCCTCACAATCTCGCAGCTCATGGTCAGCTGTCCCTCCATGGTAAGGACACCCCGTACTTTCTTCGAATCCTGCTACCTGAGGGCGAAGGTAGCCTTCCCTCATTGCTACAGCAAAAATCTCCTTAAAGTAAGGAACCAGCTTATCCACTTCTAGTGTTGATCCTTCTCCCTTAGACTCTATTATATTTACACCACTGCCCGTATTATGGTTAGGCAGTGGGTTTGAGGTAACGTTAGGGAGGGAACCATTTCCCTCGATCTTCAACCACCCATTTCGGATTAAAGCGTGCACTCTCCCTCTGAGTGCCCCGCAGTTATCAGTTGAATGCCCTTGTGCCCCTCCATGGTACTCACAACGGGCAGTGGCATCATACCATCTGGGGTATGGTGGCTGGATTGGGTCTAAGGGGACTGGTATAATTTGGTTTATACCGACAAGGTATCGGTATATTTCACTGAGTGGGAGGGGAAGAGGTGGATCAGGGTTTCTTGGGGGTCTTGAATTATTTTGTGGTGGTCTTGGTTGAGCAGGAGGAGGTGGTCTTGGTTGGAAATTTGTAGGTGGGGCATATTGTGGGCGCGGTTGTGGATAATTTGGGAGGGGAGGTGGGATGTTTGCGATGGTTTGGCCATGAGGGGGAGGATATGGCCGGTAGTTATTTTGGGGAATGGGGAATAATTGTTTTGTGGTGTGAATGTACCTCACCCTCCTTTTTCTTGCCAAAGCTGGCAGTCTTCTTTGCAGAGTTCTCAGCTGACTCCTGCAGTCGTCCTATTCTTAAGTTGGCCTCAATTCTCTCACACTTTGGATGATGTCGGAGAAAATTTGGAAGTGTTTCCAATCATCAAGTTGAAGTAGGGAGCCTTCAAAGTCTCGATGAACAAAGAGCATAGCTCATTGTCGATCCACCGAGGATATACTTTCGCCGCCTTTTCCCTCCATCTCTCGAGCATCGCTTGAAACCTTCCGGTCTTTCTGTGCCATGTTCTGGAGGTCTCTCCTTGTGGGTGCCGCATCACAATTGAATTTGTATTGCTTCAAGAAGGTATCAGCTAAATCCTTCCAGGAGTGCAGCTTGCTCCTGTCCAATTGTATGCACCATCTTAGAGCCGCTCCGGAGAGGCTCTCGTGAAAGAAGTGAATGAGAAGTCTGTCATCTTCTGTTAGGGCAGACATTTTGGCAATATAGGTTGCCAGGTGGATGCGAGGATCTGAGTTCCCGGTGTACTTGTCAAAATCCGAAACCTTGAATTTGGGTGGCACCACCACATCTGGCACCAGTCTTAGTGATGCCACATCCACAGAGCCATACATATTCAGCCCTTCAATTGCTCTCAATCTTTCCTCTAGAGCAGACAGTTTCTCATTTTCTTTTGACTTATTTTCTCCCCCTACTGCGTGGAATACTCCCCCAGTTGGGAGATGAGGGGTGAAGTGAATGGGAGGGATCACATTTGAAGGGTATGGGTCGGTGTTTTGAACAGTTGGGTAATGAGAGTAAGGCAGGTCATTATTTGTGGTAACTGGATTGACAGTGATTGTCGGATCCGGGATGGGAGACTGAAAGGTAAAAGAAGTTGAAGCTTGATGAGGATCATTTGTTGGAGGTGGTGGAGGAGGTAATGGCAGGGTAGACTCTGCTATTGGTTTATTCTGGGACATTTCTCTCATTAGTCTCATAAGTTCTGAGACCTGGTCTTTCAATTCGGAAACTTGCCCCTGTAGGTTCTGTACTTGTTCCTGATCTTCCATTATCTTCTTTGTTCGAGATCTTGTTAAGTACACTCGCTTGGGCTGAACTGTGTGCTTGGTTAGACTTGCTTTGTTTGAAGCAATATTGATTTCCTGTGAGGGGTAAAAAAAGAAAATTTTAAATGAACTTTTTTGCAAAGAAACTAAAAGTCCTGGTCTGGACGAAGGATACAGTGGCATTTGAGAGCCAGGTTGAGATCTGTAAAAGGACAATCGCATCGACTTTATCATGGCATCGTCCGATAGTCTGACTGTGAATGACGGGATTGAATGCGCATTTATGATACCTGTCCATATAGCGCATTCAACTTTTCACATAACCCTAGCGAGGGAGTTCCTACGGGAGTCATATTATTCATTCACAAATTTACTAAACAATGATCCAAAAATCATTTCATTAACTGAATAATTTGTACACCATATTCTTTACATCGGCCTAGGCTCTGGAAGGTTCTTTATAATAAGATGACATTTTCTGAGATACTCATATAACCTTTCTTCTTGCTTGGCGGGGTCGAATGCTTTCAGAGCGTACTCGGATTCAGGTAATAATTCTTGTTTTCCCCGTGCTATCGTTCTTTCCAGCTGGTCCACATTCTCTTTCAACTCTTGATAGAGAGCAGTTTGTTTTTCCCTTTCCTTTCTTTCCTTAGCACACTCTTTCAAGATATCGTCGATGAGTTGTGCCTGTCCTTTCAATTCGAGCTTCTTCTTCTTACTTTCTTGCTTATATTCTTCGACGAGTACCTCTTGGTATTTCATCTTTTCCTGAAACTTACTATTCTGTACTTTCGCTTCTTTTACCTCAGCTTGGAGAGAGTCTCTTTCCCTTTCCCACTGTACCTCTTGCTCCTCGAACCCCATCCTTTCGGCCCTTACCTCTTCCTTAAGTCTTCTTACTCTTCTTTTAAGTTTCTGCTGTTGGTCCTTCAGCTGTTTTATTTGTTCCTGCAGTTGTGAGTTCTCAGTATTAGCCTCTCGTAGTGAGTCATCCAGATGGCCATTCGTTTCTTCTAATAGGACATCTCGGAGCGGGTTGCTGTCTTCGAATTTCACAGTTGAATGTTCTCGGTCCCTGTCAGCCCTCCATTTAAGATAATCGCCCGAGGTGCTTGGGCCTTTAGGCGATCTCTCCATCAGAGTGACGTTTTCCCAAGATTTGCGAGCCTTTTTCAACCCTTCTTCTCCTTTGAGCTCGTGGTAGAAGCGACCTTGGTGGTATTCTTCAATGTTGATCACAGACTGTGTTGAGCCGAACTGCCTCATTACCAATGCCGGAGTGTAACTTGTGTATCCGGTTACTCCGATCAGGGACACCAACTGAATACCCCCTGTACCGATCAAAACGGGTTGGCTTGACGTCCACAGCTTCCTCCAACAGTAATCATGGCTATTGAAACTCAAAATCCGTTCCCACCACTGTTTTTCATTCTTCGGGCTGATCACTAACCGGATCATCTTCTCAATGGGAGGCTGGTCAAGGTACCAAGTCAATCCTTTTGTCTCCACGGGACACATGTGGTGATAGTCGGAGGTATAACAACTGAGAGCAACACTTAATGGACCCTTTCCCCTGTTGTCTGCAGTAAGTTAGGGTTAACAAGGTTTCTGCAAGAATTGCTGGTATCGGATTGATCCCCTGCCTTTCTATTGTCCAAAATACCTCCACTGTGCTGCAAGTGATGATCCCCAATGGCCCCGGGAACAGAATCAGACCGTAGATTCCCAAAGCGAGAGCTACTGAAGCCCGGTCCCACTGTTTCTCTTGGAGGCATTGATCTAAACATTTCTGGAGATATGTCCAATACCAACCATGTGTTTTTCCCTTGGCAGTTTCTTTGGACTTTACTTCTTCTGGGGGAGAACCCAACATATGTGCCAACCGTTTCCAGGTCTGCCTATGCTCGAGGTGTAAGTAGATCCGGTTCTGTAATGAGTAAGGAATCCCTAGCAATGCCTGATATTCTTCCATAGTGGGAACCGTATCAATGTCATTGAAAGAGAATACCCCGTACTTAGAATTCCAAACCGACAACATGGCTTTTAATGCCGGGATTTGGACCTTGACTTGCATTAAGGTTGCAATCCTTCCGTACTTCTCTTCAAATCGTACCTTGACCTGATCGGGAAGCGACCTCCATCCATTAGACAGACCCTCGAGGTTGTTCATTCTGACCTCTATTTTATCCAGATCTAGTGAAGGTATTGAGCTAGCGTGTGCCTCGGAAACATCATTTTGCGAGTGCAGGCCTATGAGTGATTTGGACCAAAGTTTAGCTTTCTTGAGCCTCTTCGCCGATCGACTCGAGGATGCCATGATAAAAATGATGCCTATCCTTTTACAGACTCTTGGTTTGGTAATGCCTGCGGGAAAATTCGTTAGTAAGACAAATTGGGGTAATTTTGAATCATACTGTTGACAGGGTGACACGTACACATTTATCAAAGTAGGAAAATGTGTAGGTGTTCTAGTAGGATTCAAGATTACCCTCAAAAAAAAATGAACAAAAGGAAATTAAAGCAGAATAGGGTAAGAGTAAGTATGCCCCTTTTGTCCTATAGTAGGGAGACTCCTAATACCAGGTGAGTGCTACCTATCTGGATAGTTCTATCTTATAAGGTAGTTCACTACGGCTTTCAACTATTGTGATAGTTTAGCTCAGATCTAACTTTCTAAAAGCCACGGGTTCCCAAATTGCCTCATCAGAACAAGAGCCCCATTCTACCCCCATGATATTATCGGGAAAATTCCACGGGTATCACGGTGAATAGAACGAGTTTCAATTTGAGCAGAAGCCTTCACGGATACTAACGGGGTAAAACCCACGGGTACCGCTACATGACCCCCTCCTACTTTCCTAAAAGGGTAAGAAAGCCCGGGTTAGGACCATAGTGTGTGAGGACATTGTGTGAGTGTTCAGTGTGTGAAGGGACACCTTTACCTCTTCCCAATTTAGGGGGATTTTGTTTTTCCATTTTTCCCTTTTTTCCCTTTTTTTGAAAGGAAGAGCACTGTAAGGAATAGGACAGGTAAAACAAACAAAATAGTTAGCAGCAATAATAATTAACGCATACAACATCGCCGAATGAGCCTATCTAACTATAATTTGATCGGACAAAATTAAATCTACTTTTGGACCACTCGACCGGTCTGAGTCCCCTGAGTCGCTAAGTCGCTGAATGGGATTTTGCGGTCGCTGACGATCACTCACGAAGTGGGAAAGAGTGAGGAGTCGCCACCTTAGTTTTGAGGGAAACTAAAGAAAACCATTTGGGGAAATAAATTAAAAATGAAACCACTTCAAGACAGAGATTCTAGGTTCGGGGTCCGTAAACGGGTGGGGAAGGTGTTAGGCACCTCACCTCGTCCCTTAACAAGGGTAAGTAGATTTAACTTTACACTTTCAAATTTGATAGTTAGGAAGGCTCGAATGAATATGTTACCCTTCTGATATAGGGGAATATTTGCTTTCTCACCATTTGGATTACCCAGATACATAAGTAAATGAGACAACCTTAGTGAGTTGAAGTTGAGTTATGTCTTTTGTTTGCGAGATTATTCTGCATATTTATTAAAATTTGATTTGGAGATCGGATAAGAACTCTCCTCCGATCTCTTTTGAATATTTATTGGGGTTTTGAATTGGAGACCGGATAAGAACTCTCCTCCGATCCCTTTAAATATGTATTAAAAATTTTGGATCGGAGATCGGATAAGAACTCTCCTCCGATCTCCTTTAATGGTTCATTAAAATTTTGGATTGGAAACCGGATAAGAACCCTCCTCCGATCTCCTTTAAGAGTATTGAGATTTTTGGATTGGAGACCGGATAAGAACTCTCCTCCGATCTTCTTTTATTGGGATTTCGGGTTGGAGACCAGATAAGAACTCTCCTCTGATCTCCTTTAACTGTTGATTTAAAACTTTTAGGCAAGGATAGGATAAGGACTCTTCCGACCTCTTCTATTTTGACGGGACTCGGACAAAGACTTTTCCGACCTTTAAAAATTTAACCACAGCTACGGGTCCTAAGAACCTAAAACTAAGAATTCTGGCATTCAAAAATGCTGGGGATAAGGTTTCTGGATACCCTGTGGCTGAACGGGGAACACTAGACTTGATTCACTGACCTTTTCATGTAGTCATTTTACCAATATCTATTAACATCCGATCTATTCTGTTTTGTTTACTTTGGTTCTATTTCGCTTTATGACATCTTGCCGAATTGCTGTTTACGTCAGCCTAATAGTTTGGCTATCTTCCTGACGTGTTATTCATGTTTTTTTCTTTTAAAAGAGACCTCTAAGTTGCAGTTACCTACGTTTACCCAACCATTTACATACTACTAGGAGTTAGAAAACTTGCTTTCAGAAATGATAAAGATTAATAAAAATGAACTGATCACTAAAGAGATGATTTGGGAGTGTCATTCTTTAGGGATCGTTTGTGCAAAAGTAATCTTGAAGAAAGTCACAGATGTAAAAAGAACAAAGAAAATGCGGAAAGTAAATATAGGCACTTAATAAAACTGAGCTCTTACCTGTAAGGAGCCAATTTTATTGAAATAACTATGGGGTGTCGAATGGTGATAAGGCAACGGATTGATTGGCCTGAGGGTGGTGTTCTTCGTGAACTGGAGGGTACTTAGCTAAAATGCGATCAGATCAAGATAGAAAGAACCGAGTGATATGAAGTTGAGCTTGGACAGTGAAAACGGAGATGATAAAAGGCAGAAAGTGAGAGTATGACCAGATAATGAATAAACTGGAAATGTAGAGTTCCAGTATTCAGAATCTCTTCAAGAAAACACTTCAGAAAACTAGTTTCAAAAGTCTTTTAATCGACACTTCTAAGTAGCAGAGTAACAAACTAATTGAAATTTCAGATTTCCTCTGCTATAATATGACCTCTTGTCTATTTTTCGTCAGTCCCTTGAGCAGTTTTTATGCGGTATTTATAGGAATCGGTGCTCTTCATGAAGGGTCGGGATTTATTTTGAGGAGATGGAGGGTCAAGATTTCGAAGGACATGATCGGAGGTTCAGGAATTAAAGAGAATCAAAATGAATGGTTGAGATCACTCTTCATAATATTTGTCCTTTTCTTCTTTCCATCTGACGGTCCAAATTTCCTTGTCCGGAACGATCTGAGGGCTAAGAGCGAAAGACGCTAGTATTGTCGTCTTCTCTCTTGATCTAAGGGTTCCGGGTTTGTCCTTACAAGTGGGATCAACGGTGGAGATTGGAATGTACAGGACTGTCATGACATACCCTGGCACCTGTCAGCATTGCGGGCGATTCTTAGGCGTGCGGTGGAGATCTCGTTTGCAACGCCTTAACTACCTCGGCTCTGATTCTGACGACGGTTATTGGGATTTGTCTTATTCTTTTTGCCTACCGATCCCTCCTCTTTCTGATCTCTTTCACATGTTCTTTCCGACCTTTCATGCTGGTCTCCCACCTTCCGATCTTTTCCCTTCTTCAGGTCCGGTCTGGTCAAAGCATTAATTGTCCCTCGATTCCCAAAGCGTCCGCTTCGTTTTCTGCTTAGCAATAAATGCTCGTTTTCCCCCTATATATACCCCTGACAACAGAGACATTTCCTTCATCTGATTCTCCTCTCTTCCTTCTTACTTGTTTTAACTGCTCGTGATAATTCCGCTAAGGCGTGGCTTTTGATCCCTTTCCGATGGACCTTTTACTCACCGATGAAAATTTACGATCTCGGTGATCGAATAACCTTGTCTGATGACGGTGAGAGAACTGGATCAATTGACCGATCTGGATTGCGGACCTTGATCGTGCCGGTCTCGAGTCGCTCATCTGAGTTTATTCGGCTTCTTACCACATTGGGTGTTCCGACAGCGTCTTTCCTCCACATTGGGTGTTCCGACAGCGGGTCGGTTTCGAGTGGTAACATCGGTGATGATGTCTCTCATCTTCATGGGAGTCATAGTCACCCCATCTGAGCTGTACATCTATCCGATGTCAATAGCCGGTCTCCTGATCAAACACCTCTTTTGATTCAGCCACGAGACTGGGCTTTGACATAGGTCCTTTAGATAGGATGTTCCACCGGTCTCTAGAGATCGCCCAAATGATGTAATCCTTCAATGTAATCAGATCTCTAGAGATCGCCCAAATGATGTAATTAGACCTTTATCATAATCCGATCCCTAGAGATCACCCAAATGATGTAATCCGAACTTTTGGAAATAAAAATCGATCGGTGGGGAAGAAATGCTGAACGGGACTTGATTAAAATTGAAAATTTAACTTGAAAACTTAAGATCGGAACCCTCGTTAAATCGAACCAAAACCTTAGCTCTTAATCTTCCGAAAAGGAGATCGGCAATAAAACTGGTAAGAAAAGATCTAATGCTAGTTCACTTCATTTATCAACAGAGATCAGGGATATACCCGACGGGTCCGGAAATTCGACAGCGGGTTTGAGAGATCGGTAAATGATTTGAGAGATCGGCAGGGCTTTAACGAATGTTAGGACTTAGCATTGATTCAATTCCTTTTAAGGAGAGTTCGGAAATATGGTCATCTGGTAAAGAAAAATAAAGAGAAATCGGAAATGTCATTGGCTGGCCCAGGGAGACCTAGTGCTGGGGATCGGTTTCAAAGTCTTGTTGATTTTGGGGATCGGCCAAAATATGGTGTCGACAAGGAAGTTTAGTTTGGGTAAAGACTACTCTGATCGCTTTAAAGTGCAAATGAGAGTACTCTTATTGTTTTCACTGAGGAATAAAAGCAGAAGAAATCTTCAGAGTGACATATTTTTCAGTAGTAGTAAATTTAAAAGCACAATTATCAATGCGGGAAGTTTATACATATTATTTGGTAACGGATCTTCTTAAAGAGATAAAAGAGCAGATATTTCTAGTAAGGAAATCAAATATTTTGTATATATATTATAAGAGCTTAAAAGGAGAAAAAGAAATTTTTCTACTTGAATATTTTTAACGATATGAGAAATTTTAATAAGATTATCTATTTTGGAATAAATAAAATTGTACATATATGAATATTTTTAACCTTAATAAAACATCATCATTAGCTTTTTCTTTCATGAGATAAATGCACACGCACACTTAGGTCAGGGGCAGAAATAAATTATACCTCAAAATCATGGTAATTTTGAGGGGATCCTTGTTTCTATATAATCCAAACACACGTACACTCCATATCCGATGTAGAATCCCGAAGGATTAGCTCATAGGCACGCCCCACATGGAATGTGACACCCCTTACCCGACTACAGTGTAGCCGAGCAAGTTATGCCACTCAGTGTGCCGGAGCACTCTATTTTATCTTAATTCATTTTTATCATAGTTTTGAATATAACTTGTGAAATATAATTCATTTTAAGCCATTTATCGAAATTATTATTTATTTGAGGTTCCGAAAATTTTCTAGAAAATCCGTGATCTGCTAAAAATGGAGAAAAGCGTTCTTGAACTCGTGAAAAACACTTCCTATATTCATATTCAATCATCTCAACTCCATTTGTTATAATCTCAACATTTTTCAACCATTCATTTCTCAATCATTCATCTCATTTGATCCATTTGCATCACATCAATTTACAACAATTTCTTAACAATTCCTCTATTTGTCCTTCATTCATTTCACATCATCATTATACTCAAATCATAAATAAATTCTCACATGTGATTTATAATCACAAATTACAAGTACTTACATTAATACAAAATTATATTACATTTGTTTCAAATACACATGATAAAATAAGAGTTTAATTACAAAATTTACAAAAAACATAAAATACAAAATTGGACCTAGTGTCCTACCAATGCACTGTAGTCTGTGAGGTGACACGGACGCTATGCAGAACTGTGAACAGACTTACCGAATATGAAGTCTACTGTACCCTCTGTCCAAATCTTGATTACCTACGCGTTGCAAAGCGGCGCTAAGCATAAAGCTTAGTGGTGCCAATAATACAAGAAAATATAATATGCAAATAAAAATAATAATTTCCTTGCTATTGTGTTCATATTAAATTATTATTTTCTAACTTATTGTGTAGTCTAGGTTAATCATGTTTATTAATATTTACTTATTCATTCATTTAGTTAATTATTTTCTTCATGATATTTAGCTTCTTTGTATTTTTATATTCATTCATGATACTTAATTTTCGTATTTTCTTTAATAATCAGTACAATCACAGTTATACTTTTCCGTGCACACGTAACCTATCTTTGGACGATCGGATGGATAACGGTCGTTGGCACCGACACCGCGGTGTCTCGGGCCGTCATACCATGGGGCCTTGAGCGTCAACCATGTATGCGATCGATATGGCTAAAAAGCCATGATATCACATAATCGGGCATAAAAGCCATGAATCGGCATAAAAGCCATGAATACGGGCATAAAGCCATGAATACAGGCATAAAGCCTTCGCGATCGCTAAAACAATACCCTATTGGCATGCCAATCTATCCAAACCAATCACATTAGGCCTACTGGGGCATTTTGCACTTTTAAATTTCACAATTTTTGAATTTCAAGTTTTCATGTCACTATTCATTTCATTAGTCAACTAAAATGTTGACTTTTGCATAAACAATAGGTACATTGGTTTTAGTACTCCCAACATACCACATTTTGTATTCAAAACTTGTTGGTTTTGGTCACTTTCTCAAAGCTTAGGTCATTTTGGCAAAATTGCCAATTTTTGGTTTTAGTGTCACTATTCACCTCATTGGTCAACAAAAATGTTGACTTTTGAATAGAAAATAGGTGTATTGGTCTTAACACCTCAAACATACCACATTTTGTATTTCAAACTTGTTGGTATTGGTTGCCAATACCATTTCTAAGTTTAATGCTAATTGAACAAAATTTTCAGATTTGGTGCTTCATCTTTATTGTTCCATTTGATATTTCTACAGTGGGAATTTGAGGAAACGGTAAACATGAAAGTTGTTCCTTATTTTGTCTAGTTGAATTTCTTTTTGAATCACTCCATTTGGAGTTTTGTAGCTCAAGTTATGGCCAAAATAAGTTTCTTTGTTCACATGTCTTGTTCATGCTGAAATTTTGGATTTTGATGATTTTGGTCCAACTTTGGTCGATAATTTGACCAAGTTAAGTTCATAATTTGGTCTAACTTTCTTCATATGACATGTTCTACCATACCTTAGGTTTCCATCGGTTTAAGAATCGCCTAAATCCGAGTTTTCTAGAGGGAGTTATAGTCATCCAAACATTCTTGTTCAAATGTAAATCTGCCGAGTTGCAGGTTTGATAACTTAACTTTGCCCAATCATTTGAATGGGTTAATGGCATTATTTGGGGTAGGTTTCTTCATGAAAGTTGTTTGTCTATATCTTATCTTGTTGCTGTAAAAATTTAAGGTCAATTAACAAAATCTAAAGTGAGTTATTGCTTACTGTTCATTTGGTCAATACTGCAGGGTCATTGCGGGTGTCCGGATTGGGGCCAAGTTTTGGTCCTTTTTCTTTGGTCTTTTGGGCATGGTTTCTTCAGCAAAAATGTGCCATTATAAGCCTAGTTTCATGTCCAATTGGCCAAACACCAATTGGACCAACACAGCCCAAGTTATAGTAGTGCAAGTGGACTGAATATTCAGTCCCTCCGCTATCCTAGGGCGACCTACAACTTCACTTTGCAATCCTATTTTTCAGTCCATAATATGGTCAACTTACCTAAAATGGTCACTAATTGACCATTAAAATGTGCTCTAACAATTTCATAAGCCAAATCAATTTTCACTCCCCCAAAACCCTAGCTTCACCTTATGTTTTCTACAAGATGCCTTAGTTAGCATATCAATTTATTATCCTTGTGTATATGTATCTTAAACATCATTTCTAATCCACTCTAAGTCCAACAAAACCCTCATTTCTATTCCTTCAATATGGCTGCCGAAATTCATGGCATTCATACACATGGGTTTGGTTCATTTATTCCACAATTTCTTACCTATTACACATCTCTAACATGGAATTAATGTGTTTTAAATACATATGTGCACTAACCTTGAATGGAGCCACTTCTAAGACTTCAAAACTTCACTTTCTTCCTTTCTTTTTTCTGTCCAAAGCTTGCTCTAGGTGTGAGGACCAAGTTTTATGAAGGCATATAGGGGTTTTATGGTGTAATTGGCTAGGTTTTGGAGCTTGGGTGAGTGCATCAATGGAGGGAGATGGGGAGAAGTCACGTTTTGGTGAAGAAGAAGAAGAAGAATGGCTGCTGTAATTTTTGGTTATTTGGTCTTCATTTAGTCTCTTTATTAGTTAGTTAAATGATGGCTTAATTGTGATTGGTCATAATTTATAAATGACATCATCAATATGTCATAAATGAGCTTTTCTTTGATTTTTCTTTTCTTTTCTTCACTACTCAATTTCAATTTAATTTCTAGTAATGTTTATTTATATTTTATGTCATATTAATTATTTACTTAACTGGACAAGTCGGCCAAAAATCACCTCTGAAGGCGAAATGACCAAAATGCCCTCCGTTTGGCTTAACGGGTCAAAATTGTCTGTACCGATTGAAAAATTTTTCTAAATATTTTCTTGGCATTCTAATGCCATAGGAATCTCAATGACCCTTCTTTGGAGTCCCAAAAATTATTTTATGAATTTTTCCCCGGGTCTAGGGCTCCTCATTGCGAGAACCGCAACTTACCTCTGGTTACCCATCGCTTGGGCACCGGCTCATTTGACTTAGTTGCATTTTATTTCTAAAATTTTTACTAAATTTTTCTTATTAATATTTGAGTTAATTATGGTTCCTGACTTTAGTTTAAATATTTTTCTGGACGTTCTAGCTGTCCGGACCGACACCGTCACACGATGAGACTGCGAGTTGCTCTGAGGAGGGTGTTACAACTCTTCCCCTCTTATTTAAATTTCGTCCTCGAAATTTACCTGACTTAAGTAATCGAGGAGTTGCTACCTCCTTGTCTCTTCACTTCCTTGTATCGCCTCATCAGTGTCTGGGTTTGGCTCTTCCTGAGCTTCCATAGCAAATACTTGTGGTGCCACCCTGACTTCGGGCTTTTCAACGGTCTTAGAAACAATCTTCTGTGAAATGTCAGCCGTTTCTGCTCTACCCGATCTTTTACCCCTTTGAACTATAGGGGAAGGTCTATCAACTTGTACCGGAGCTATTGAACCACTCCTCTGAGGGCAATCTCTTATGAAATGATCCGTAGCCCCACTCTTGAAACACTCTCCAGTTAACAGTCGACACTCCCCTCTGTGTCTTCTACCACAATGCATACATTCAGGCACTGGGGTTAATCCTCTTGTTATTGTGCCCGGGGAACTAGCTATAGAGATTCCAATCTGGCCTCTGTGGCCCTGTGTCTGATCTTGTAAACAAGAACCCTTAAACTTCTTACTATCAGTTGGTATACTTGACAGTCCTGGTCCAAATTCCCTCTTACGCTGCCTATCTTTCCTTTTTTGTTCATTTATTCTCACTTTCTCCACTTTTAATGCAGCTTCCACTAGCTTGGTGAAATCAGTGATTCCCAAGGCAGTGATCATGAGCTTTATATTGTCGTTCAATCCCTCTTCAAATCTCTTGCACCTCTCGGCTTCATTAGGGACTATCTCCCTTCCATAGCGGCTCAATCTTACGAATTCCTTCTCATACTCGGCCACTGACAACTGTCTCTGCCTCAGGTTAATAAACTCTCTTCTTCTCTCTTCTAGGTATACAGTACCCACATATTTCTTCTTGAATTCGGAGAGAAAGAAGTCCCAAGTTACAGCTTCTAGCTGCACTTCACTGGATACCGTATCCCACCATTCGTAGGCATCATCTTGCAACAAAGATATGGCAGCTTCCAGGTTTTGCTCTGGAGTGCAGTGGAGTTGTTTTAGAACTCGCCTGCCTGCTCAACCAATTCTCCGCAACAGAGTCATCTTCTCTCTTGCCATAGAAGTCCACAGCTCCAAACTTTCTTAGTCTTTCCAGGTGTGATTTCTGCTGTGGAGCTGGTGGTGGTGGTGGTGCTGGCATTACCCCAGCCATTTGTCTAAAGAAGTCGGCCATTTGCTGAAACATGGCCTGTGGAGGCTGAGCAGGCTCTGCTTGAGCTGGCGGAGCAGATTCTCTCATGCACCCTGGGCCTCACTGCTGCAGGTGGAGCATGACTCTCCACTTCCTCCTCAACGGCTCTCTGAGATGAAGGGTCCATATCCTATTTAACAAAGACAAACAGATCTGCGTTAGTGTCACCTCGACTCTTACAAATGCAATGCATGGTATGGACTCAATCTAGGCCCAAAAACGCCTAAACCGCGCTCTGATACCACTAAATGTTACACTTACCCGACTACGGTGTAGCCGAGCAAGTTATGCCACTCGAGGTGCTGAGCACTCTATTTTATCTTAATTCATTTTTATCATAGTTTTGAATATAACTTGTGAAATATAATTCATTTTAAGCCATTTATCGAAATTATTATTTATTTGAGGTTCAAAATTTTCTAGAAAATCCAAAGAGTACCGACTAAAAATGGAGAAAACCGTTCTTCGGAACCTGTGAAAAACACTTCCTATATTCATATTCAATCATCTCAACTCCATTTGTTATAATCTCAACATTTTTCAACCATTCATTTCTCAATCATTCATCTCATTTGATCCATTTGCATCACATCAATTTACAACAATTTCTTAACAATTCCTCTATTTGTCCTTCATTCATTTCACATCATCATTATACTCAAATCATAAATAAATTCTCACATGTGATTTATAATCACAAATTACAAGTACTTACATTAATACAAAATTATATTACATTTGTTTCAAATACACATGATAAAATAAGAGTTTAATTACAAAATTTACAAAAAACATAAAATACAAAATTGGACCTAGTGTCCTACCAATGCACTGTAGTCTGTGAGGTGACACGGACGCTATGCAGAACTGTGAACTGCCTTACCGAATCTGTAGTCTACTGGACCCTCTGTCCAAATCTTCAGTACCTACGCGTTGCAAAAGCGACGCGCTAAGCATAAAGCTTAGTGGTGCCAATAATACAAGAAAATATAATATGCAAATAAAAATAATAATTTCCTTGCTATTGTGTTCATAATAAATGAATAATTACTAACTTATTGTGTAGTCGAGGCTAATCATGTTTCATAATATTAACTTCTTCATGCATTTCGTTAATTATTTTCTTCATGATATTGAGCTTCTTTGTATTTTTATAATCATTCCTGATACTTAATTTTCGTATTTTCTTTAATAATCAGTTCAATCACAGTTATACTTTTCCGTGCCCAAGTAACCTATCTTTGGACGATCGGATCGATAACGGGTCGTTGGCACCGACACCGCGTGTCTCGGGCGTCATACCATGGGACGCAGAACGTCAACCATGTATGCGATCGATGGCTAAAAAGCCATGATATCACATAATCGGGCATAAAAGCCATGAATACCGCATAAAAGCCATGAATACGGGCATAAAGCCATGAATACAGGCATAAAGCCTTTCGCGATCTTGCTAAAACAATACCCTATTGGCATGCCAATCTATCCAAACCAATC